>NW_016803348.1:1349168-1356959 GCF_001698545.2 Rhinopithecus bieti
AAAAAAAAAAAAAAAAAAAAAAATGTGTCTGAGGCCAGGGTGGTGGCTCATGCCTGTAATCCCAGCACTTTGGGAGGCCGAGGCAGCTGGGTCACCTGAGGTCAGGAGTTCAAGACCAGCCTGGTCAACATGGTGAAACTCCATCTCTACTAAAAATACAAAAAATTAGCTGGGCATGGTGACTGGCACCTGTAGTCTCAGCTACTCAGGAGGCTGAGGCAGGAGAATCACTTGAGCCGGGAGGCAGAGGTTGCAGTGAGCCGAGATCGCACCATTGTACTCCAGCCTGGGCAACAAGAGCAAAACTTCATCTCAATAAATAAATAAATATGTGTCTAATATTTGGCAGCTTAAATAAAGTTTCATATGCATTTTCTTGTTGATTTTTGTTGCAATCATATGGGGCAAGCTAAGGTAATGAGTTTCAGAGTGATTGAGTAACTCTCCTAAGGTTACATGACTTTAAGTGGTAATAATAATGATAATAAAATAATAAAAATAAAACAAACAAAAGAAAAACTAACATTCATTTAATAATTACTATGCCTAAGCACTGTTTTCTGGTTTTTGTTTTTTTGTTTACCTTGCTGTATCTAATTTGATCCTTTTCACTATGTGGTAAGTACTATTATTATCTGCATTTTGTACATGGGGAAATTAAGATCTCTGTTGGGGTGGAATCACTGTCCCAAGTCATTATGCTGCGCTGGTATTTACTATGACCTCCTGATGATTCCTAGTGGTTATATTTTATGGCATTTATTTTATTTTATTTTATTTTGAAACAGGGTATTGCTATATTGCCCAGGCTGGTCTTGAACTTCTGAGCTCAAGCAGTCCACCCACCTCGGCCTCCTAAAGTGCTGGGATTACAGGCATGAGCCACTGCTCCTGGCCTCTATGACTATAGCTTCTCTTTGTGTGTCATTCTCTTGTTAGCATGCAGTGCCATCTTGCTGCCACTTATTTGCTACTTCTTATCTATGCTGGAAACCAGTTGAGTAAACTTAATGGTATTGTGTCTAAAATTAGGAGGAAATAAATGAATATCCATGGATTCTGAAACATTTTCTTTTTTTCTTTTTTTTTTTTTTTAAGACAGTCTCGCTCAGTCACCCAGGCTGGAGTGCAGTGGCATGATCTTGGCTCACTGCAACCTCAGCCTCCAGGTTCAAGCGATTCTCCCATTTCAGTCTCCCAAGTAGCTGGGACTACAGGCACTTGCCACCATGCCCAGCTAATTTTTTTGTGTTATTAGTAGAGAGAGGGTTTCACCCTGTTGGCCAGGCTGGTCTCGAACTCATAACCTCAAGTGATCCACCCGCCTCGGCCTCCCAAAGTGTTTGGATTACAGACGTGAGCCACCGTGCCTGGTTCAAGTCATAGACCAGCCAGGTAAGGTGTTTGAGACCAGCCTACTCAACATGGTGAAACCCTACTACTGCCTCTACTAAAAATACAAAAAATTAGCTGGGCATGGTGGTGCATGCCTGTAGTCCCAGTGACTTGGGAGGCTGAAAGAGTAGAATCGCTTTAACCGGGGAGCTGGAGGTTGCAATGAGTTGGTATCTTGCCACTGTAGTCCAGCCTAGGTGACAGAGCAAGAGCTTGTCTCAAAAAAAAAAAAGGTCAGTTGCGCAATGGCTCACGCCTGTAATCCCAGCACTTGAGGAGGCTGAGGCAGGCAGATCATGAGGTCAGGAGATCGAGACCATGGTGAAACCCTGTCTCTGCTAAAAATACGAAAAATTAGCCAGGCGTGGTGGCGGCCACCTGTAGTCCCAGCTGCTCGGGAGGCTGAGGCAGGAGAATGGCGTGAACCTGGGAGGCGGAGCTTGCAATGAGCCGAGATCGCGCCATCCAGCCTGGGAGACAGAGTGAGACTCTGTCTCAAAAAAAAAAAAAAAGAATTTGACTTGATGTATTCAGTTCATTCCATGCATATTTACTGAGTGTTTACCATGTGCCCAGCACTCTACGGATATTAGATAAATATTAGTGAACAAAACTGACATCTGTCTATGGTATGCATCCTCACTCTATATTCAGCTATTATTCTAAATTTATAACCCAAGGTCATCAAAAAACACTGAAATTTTTATAGCAATGTGAAACTTCCCAGATATAAGCCCTTAAAAAGTAAGGGATCAACCGGGCGTGATGGCTCATGCCTGTAGTCCCAGCACTTGGGGAGACCGAGGCAGGCGGATCATGAGGTCAGAAGATCCAGACCATCCTGAATAATATGGCAAAACCCCATCTCTACTAAAAATACAAAAAATTAGCCAGGTGCGGTGGCACGCACCTGTAGTCCCAGCTACTTGGGAGGCTGAGGCAGGAGAATTGCTTGAACCTGGGAGAGGAGGTTGCAGTGAGCCAAGATCGCGCCACTGCATTCCAGCCTGGGTAAGAGCGAGACTCCATCTCAAAATAAAATAAAATAAAATAAAAAGTAAGGGACCAGGCCAGGCACTGTGGCTCAGACCTGTAATCCCAGCACTTTGGGAGGCCAAGGCAGAAGGACTGCTTGAGCACAGGAGTTCAAGACCAGCCTGGGCAACAAAGTGAAACCCTGTCTCTACAAAAAATTCAAAAATTAACCG
The DNA here is from genome assembly GCF_001698545.2 of Rhinopithecus bieti. Taxonomy (NCBI): domain Eukaryota; kingdom Metazoa; phylum Chordata; class Mammalia; order Primates; family Cercopithecidae; genus Rhinopithecus; species Rhinopithecus bieti. Next base: position 1,351,772 of record NW_016803348.1, read on the forward strand.
AGCATGGTGGTGTGTGCCTGTGGTTCCAGCAACATGGGAGGCTGAGGCAGGAGAATCGCTTAAGCCCAGGAGGTCGAGGCTGCAGTGAACTGTGTTAACACCACTGCACTCCAGCCTGAGCCACAGAGTGAGACACTGCGTCAAAAAAAAAAAAAAAGAAAGAAAGAAAGAAAAAGTAAGGGGCCAAAGATAACTATTGGATGTTAGTGATGAAATAAATTTTAAAATAGGCATAATATAATGCTGCTCTACTGTGCCTTAAATTTCATTTTGTTATTTATTATTATATTTGAGATGGATTTTTGCTCTTGTTGCCCAGACTGGAGTACAATGGTACAATCTCAGCTCACTGCAATCTCCACCTCCCAGGTTCAAGCAATTCTCCTGCTTCAGCCTCCTGGGTAGCTGGGATTATAGGCGCACACCACCACGCCTGGCTAATTTTTTGTATTTTCAGTAGAGACGGGGCTTCACCATATTGGTCAGGCTGGTCTCGAACTCCTGACCTCAAGTGATCCACCCGCCTTGGCCTCCCAAAGTGCTGAGATTACAGGCGTTGAGCCACCGCGCAGGGCTGCTGTGCCTTAAATTTCATAAAGTGTTACATTAGTTTCCAATTGCTGCTGTAACAAATTACTATAAACTTGGTGACTTAAATTTATTACCTTACAATTCTGGAGGTCAGAAGTCCAAAACAGTTTAACTGAGCTAAAATCAAGGTGTCATCAGGCTATGTTTCTTCTGGTGCCTCCAAAAGATGACCTGAAAGTTTCCTTGTATTTTCTAACTTCTGGAGGCTACTTGCATTCCTTGGCTCATGGCTCCATTCCTCCTTCTTCAAGGTAAAACACCAGTGTGTTAACTGTGATGCTATTATGGAATGATTTTCATATTCTTCTTTTCAGCATTTTCTGATGAGGCATGTACTCCTTTTATAGCATGAAAAAAGAAAATAACGAGAAGCTTCTCTTCAGAAAATAGTTTAGAGCTTGGTGCCAGTGGACAAAGTGCACATAGTACAGATCAGCAGGAATCAAGGCTATTGAGATCTGCTTGGAACTACATCATGACCAATTTTGTAGCCTGGGTAATAATCTTAGCTTGATCTGATAAGCAGTGAAGAACAATGGAGTTTTTTAAAGCATTAAGTTACCAGGTTTGTAATTTTAAAAGAAGCTGTAATGATAGATTGTATTAAAATAAGCTTTACTGCTACTTTGTAATCACCCCATTTAGATTTGCAAAGTATAATTTAGTTGTCTCTATTCTTAGTTTAGCCCATTTCTTTTTTTTTTTTTTTTTTTTTTTTTTTTGAGACAGAGTCTCTGTCTGTCGCCCAGGCTGGAGTGCAGTGGTGAGATCTCTGCTTACCGCTAGCTCAGTCTCCCGGTTTCACACCATTCTCCTGCCTCGGCCTCCTGAGTAGCTGGGACTACAGGTGCCCGCCACCACGCCTGGCTAATTTTTTTGTATTTTTAGTAGAGACGGGGTTTCATCATGTTAGCCAGGATGGTCTCGATCTCCTGACCTCGTGATCTGCCTGCCTCGGCCTCCCAAAGTGCTGAGATTATAGGCATGAGCCACCGTGCCCGGCCTAGCCCATTTCTTTATACCATCAGCACTGATATTCAACTTTTAATTCATTTTTCTTGGCAGCATTTTTATTTTATTTATTTATTTTTCGAGATGAGGTCTCACTGTGTTGCCACGGCTGGTCTCAAACTGCGGGGCTCAAGCAATCCTCCCGTCTCAGCCTCTTGAGTAGCTGAGACTACAGGCATGCCCAGCTAATTCTCTTTTCTATGCTATGAAGATAAAACATTTATTTTAGACTCACATGATAAATGGCAGCATTGTTCATTTTTCGCTTAAGACATAAACACAGATGACAAAAGGTATCTGGTTGGTAATATAACACTGCTATTTCCAGTGAACCAGGTTTTTTTCAGTGGAAAATTGAGGTAGGAAAAAATTTCAGCAAACTTTCATTATTTGTTAGTCCTCAATACACCATCATATGATATAGTATCTTCTTGACGTTTGGCCAGCGTAGAACAGCAGTACTTCAGTGAGTTTGATTCTGATGGGCAGAATCTAGGGAACAGATTTTCAGAAACACCGTCCTAGGGTCAGCCGAAGTTGCTGGGGAAGGAACTCATTGTGTGGGAATTCTGCCACCATCCCTACTTTGACACACGGAGTACCAAGGGAAATCTCCTTATCTATCTACTTTATAGTAAGTATTTATTAGGTCTTGTGTTAGATTAATTTGAAGGAAAAGACTTCGAGTTTAAAATTTTGGAACATACTATACTAGCCTTTTTTTTTTTTTTTTTTCTCCCAGAGACAAGGGTCTTGCCATGTTAACTAGGTTGGTCTCAAATTTCTGAGCTCAGGCAAACCACCCGCCTTGGCCTCCCAAAGTGCTGGGATTATAAGTATGACACTGTGCCCAGCTCTTAACACTAGTCCATTTTTTTTTTTTTTTAGGGTGGCATTAGAAGCTAAGGCTCTCTACTCAATTTATTATGAAATAATGGGTAGACTACTCACCTAGCTTAGCTCTTTATTTATCCCCTTTGTGTTGTAATGGATCAAGTTGGCTGGGCAGATAGGAATTTAAAAGTTGGTTTCAAAAGCACATTAGGTATTTCAAATATTTAGGGACTAAAGGAAATTAATCAGTGTTCCTTAATAATTATCACCCTAACTGTCTGAAAAAAAATTGTATTTTAGAAATGACTTGCTTTGGTTGGGCGCGGTGGCTCACGCCTGTAATCCCAACACTTTGGGAGGCTGAGGTGGACAGATCATTTTAGGTCAGGAGTTCGAGACCAGCCTGGCCAACATGGTGAAACACCATCTCTACTAAAAATGCAAAAATTAGTTGGGCATTGTGGCATGCACCCGTAATCCCAGCTACTCAGGAGGCTAAGCCAGGAGGATCGCTTGAACCTGGGAGGTGGAGTTTGCAGTGAGCCGAGGTTGCGCCATTGCACTCCAGTCTGGACAACAGAGTGAGACTCCATCTCAAATCAATAAAAAATTAAAAAATGGCTTGATTCTGCTACTGAAAGCAATTTACCATCATGATGTAACCCAACAAACACAAATTATTATAATCGCTTTAAACAAAATATATGGTTATAATTTCTGGCTTTTAAAATTACCCAAAACACTTTCTTGTATGTAAATAACAAGGTACAAGCAAAACAACAACTGGATTTATTTCTCATTCCTGACAAAAGTAATCAAGTCTTCTTATCAAACGGTACACTGAAAGGAGAAAAGCAGATTATTTACTTTTCACTATATTAGCATAATTCTATTCTCTTGCTCGAGAGTGTATTTTGTAATGTGATCTTTTAATATAAGAATTTTACTTTTAAAAAACCAACTAGTGACTATCTAGCAATAGATGAGTTCTGTCTACTCAGCATTAACCTTCCAAAAAATTGATCTTCATTTTACTTTACTAAAACATTTTAATAAGTCAATGAAAAATCAGGCCCACATTTTGTATGAAATATGAGACTGCCTGTAAGTTTCTATTTAACTGCATGAAAGAAACGCCACTTTATTTTTTTTAAGTGGAATGGCGTAACTAAAGTCAAGGTTGCTTTCACACAAAGCACACATTGTATTGATGGAGCATATCAACATTACTGCAACTCGAACTCTACCTTTTGTGCAGGTCTAAGCTAATGAAACTAAATTTCAAATAGAAAAGATGATAGTTCTAAAAATATCTACTCACAGCAACCAGTTAACAAAGAAGGATCGGGCAAGGTCATGCATTGGAATTGAGCAAATATGCATCTTTTCCATTTTTTTGAGATGATAGTGATTTTTGTTTTCTTTTCCAGAAACTGCTTATCAGAGCGCCGGGCATGGTGGCTCATGCCTGTAATTCTAGCACTTTGGGAGGCTGAGGAAGGCAGATAACCTGAGATCAAGAGTTTGAGACCAGCCTGGCCAACATAGTGAAACCCCGTCTCCATTAAAAATTAAAGAATTAACCGGGTATGATGGCATGTGCCTGTAATCCCAGCTACTTAGGAGGCTGAGGCAGTAGAATCACTTGAACCCGGGAGGCGGAGGTTGCAGTGAGCCGAGATCATGCCACTGCATTCCTGCCTTGGCAACAGAGTAAGACTCTGTCTCAAAAAAGAAACAAACAACAACAACAAAAAACTACTTACCAGCTGGGTGTAGTGGCTCATGCCTGTAATCCCAGCACTTTGGGAGACTAAGGCAGGTGAATTGCCTGAGGTCGGGAATTCAAGACTAGCCTGGCCAACATGGTGAAACCCTGTCTCTAATAAAAAGACAAAAATTAGCCAGGCGTGATGGCGGGCACCTGTAGTCCCAGCTACTCGGGAGGCTGAGGCAGGAGAATGGCATGAACCCGGTTGGTGGAACTTGCAGTGAGCCGAGCCGAGATTGCGCCACTGCACTCCAGCCTGGGTGACAGAGCGAGACTCGGTCTCAAAACAAAACAAAACAAAAAAAAGTACAAAAATTAGCCAGGTGTGATGGCAGGTGCCTGTAAATCCCAGCTACTTAGGAGGCCGAGGCAGGAAAATCACTTGAACCCAGGAGGAGGCAGAGGTTGCCGTGAGCCAAGATCCTGCCATTCCACTCCAGCCTTGGTGACAAGAGCAAAACTCTGTCTCAAACAACAACAAAAAACTTGCTAGGTGCAGTGGCTGATATCTGTAATCCCAGCACTTTGGGAGGCCAGAGGCGAATCACGAGGTCAGGAGTTCAACACCAGCTTGGCCAACATGGTGAAACTGCGTCTCTACTAAAGATACAAAATGGTAGCTGGGCATGGTGTCGCACACCTGTAATACCAGCTACTTCGGAGGCTGAGGCAAGAGAATCACTTGAACCTGGGAGGCGGAGGTTGCAGTGAGCCGAGATCTTGCCATTGCATTCCAGCCTGGGCGACAAGGTGAGACTCTGTCTAAAAAACAAAACAAAACAAAACAAAACGACTTATCAGAAGATTGGTAAAGGAAGAGCAGCAGAGCCTGAGCAGGCAAATGTTTCCTGGTTGAATTCTGACTTTGCCTCATTATTTTAGGGAAGCCAGTCCTCCCATCTCTGTCTACTAAAGTTTCTTAAATTTTTGAGGATATATTAATTATTGTAAGGGAGGAGACCCCCCCTCATATTGTCTTTT
>NW_016803348.1:1360839-1406832 GCF_001698545.2 Rhinopithecus bieti
AAATAAATAAATAAATAAATAAATAAATAAATAAAGCTTTCTTAGTCTGTATTTTCGATAAAAAGAGGTTTATCACAGTTTCGCAGGCCATAGAGAAGCCTGGTGTCAGCATCTGCTTCTGCTGAGTACGTCAGGCTGCTTCCACTTTTGCCTCGCTGAAGGCTAAGAGGAGCCTGCATGTGCAGAGATCACGTGGCAAGAGAGAAAGAAAGAGGTGGGGTGGGGGATGTGTTTCTCACAGGCTCTTTTTAACAACCAGCTATTGGGGAAACTAATGGAGTGAGAACTTACCCCCAAGGTGGGGCATTAATCTATTCTTGAGGGATCTACCCCATGACTCAAACACCTCCCATTAGGCCCTATCTTCAACATGAAGGATCAAATTTCAACAAGAGGTTTGGAGAGGACAAATATCCAAATTATAGCAGATACAAAGCAATTTACCATCATGATATAATACGCCACCATGCCCAGCTAATTCTTGGATTTTCAGCAGATTTCACCATGTTGGCCAGGCTGGTCTCAAACTCCTGGACTTGGCCATCCACACACCTCAGACTCTCAAAGCTCTGGGATTACAGGTGTGAGTCACTGTACCCGGCCCCTCATTGATTTGTTATAAGTCTGGGCTTTAGTTTTTATATACATATATACATATGAATATATATACATTATTTTGCATATATATGCATATGTTTTACATATATATTTTTCTTTTCTTTCTTTTTTTTTTTTTGAGATGGAGTCTCGCTCTGTTGCCCAGGCTGGAGTACAGTGAGTACAGTGGTGCAATCTCAGTTCACTGCAACTTCCAGGTTCAAGCAATTCTCCTGCCTCAGCCTCCTGAGTAGCTGGGATTACAGGTGTCCACCACCACCCCTGGCTAATTTTTGTATTTTTAGTAGAGATAGGGTTTCACCATGTTGGACCAGGCTGGTCTGGAACTCCTGATCTCAGGTGATACACCCACCTCAGCTTCCCAAAGTGCTGGGATTACAGGCATGAGCCACCAAGCCCAGCCTACATTTTTCACATGCATGAAAATAATAAACTCTTCTTCTTTTAAAATTTCCTTTTTTTTTTTTTTTGAGACAGAGTCTCGCTCTGTCTTCCAGGCTGGAGTGCAGTGGCTCGATCTTGGCTCACTGCAAGCTCTGCCCCTCAGGTTCCTGCCATTCTCCTGCCTCAGCCTCCCAAGTAGCTGGGACTACAGGAGACTGCTACCACACCTGGCTAATTTTTTTTTTTTTGAGACGGAGTCTCGCTCTGTTGCCCAGGCTGGAGTGTAGTGGCGTGATCTCTCCTCACTGCAACCTCCATCTCCCACATTCAAGTGACTCTCCTGCCTCAGCCTCCCGAGTAGCTGGGATTACAGGCACCTGCCACCACACCCAGCTAATTTTTGTATTTATAGTAGAGACGGGGTTTCACTGTGTTGGCCAGGCTGGTCTCGAACTCATGACCTCATAATCCACCCTCCTTGGCCTCCCAAAGTGCTAGGATTACAAGTGTAATCCACCGCGCCTGGCTAATTTTTTTTTTTTTTTTTTTTTTTTTTGAGACAGAGTCTCACTCCGTCGCCCAAGCTGGAGTGCAATGGCACGACCTCAGCTGACTGCAACCTCCACTTCCCGGATTCAAGTGATTCTCCTGTCTCAGCCTCTTGAGTAGCTGGGATTNCCTCCTCATATTGTCTTATGCCCGATTTCTGCCTCCAAAGAAAGAAAAAGTAAAAACTAAAAGGCAAAATTGAAATCCACAAGCAGACAGCCCAACGCCACACCCTAGGCCTGGTAGTTAAAGATCGACCCCTGACCTAATCTGTTATGTTATGTATAGATTACATTTTATAGGAAAGCACTGTGAAAATCCCTATCCTGTTTTGTTCCGATCTAATTACCGGTGCATGCAGCCCCCAGTCACGTACCCCCTGCTTGCTCAATCGATCACGACCCTTTCACGTGCACCCCCTTTGAGTTGCAAGCCCTTAAAAGGGACAGGAATTGCACTCGGGGAGCTCGGCTCTTGAGGTGGGAGTCTTGCTGATGCCCCTGGCTGAATGAATAAACCCCTTCCTTCTTTAACTTGGTGTCTGAGGAGTTTTGTCTGCAGCTTGTCCTGTACAGTCTAAACTTGTTGCAACAAGGAGATCTAAAAACAATACAGTGGCATAAACAAGAGAGACTTTTAAAATTTTATTTATTTATTTATTTATTTATTTTTGAGTTGAAGTCTTGCTCTGTCTCGAGGCTAGGGTGCAATGGTACGATCTCGGCTCACTGCAACCTCCGCCTCCTGGGTTCAAGCAATTCTCCTGCTTCAGCCTCCTGAGTAGCAGAGACTACAGGTGCACACCACCACGCCCAGCTAAATTTTTGTATTTTAGTGGAGATGGGGGTTTCACCATGTTGACCAGGATGGTCTTGATCTCCTGACCTCATGATCTGCTTGCCTCGGCCTGCCAAAGTGCTGGGATTACAGGCGTGAGCCACTGCGCCCGGCTGAGACATTTATTATCTTTCAATTTTTATTTTTATTTTTTATTTTTTTTTGAGATGGAGTCTCGCTCTGTCCCCCTGGCTGGAGTGCAGTGGCGCACTGCAAGCTCCGCCTCTTGGGATCATGCCATTCTCCTGCCTCAGCCTCCTGAGTAGCTGGGACTACAGGCGCCCCCCACGGGCGCGCGGCTGATTTTTGATATTTTTAGTAGAGACGGGTTTCACTGTGGTCTCCATCTCCTGACCTTGTGATCTGCCCGCCTCGGCCTCCCAAAGTGCTGGGATTACAGGTGTGAGCCACCGCGCCCGGCCTCAATTTTTATTGAGACATGGTCTCACTCTATAACCCAGGCTGGAGTGCAGTTCACTGCAGCCTCAACCTGCTGGACTCAGGTGATCCTCCCACTTCAGCCTCCTGAGTAGCTGAGACTGCAGGTGTATACCATCATGCAAAGCTAATTTTTTTTCTTCTTTTTTTTTTTTGAGACAGAGTCTCTCTCTGTCACCTGGGCTGGAGTACAGTGATGCAATCTTGGCTCACTACAATCTCTGCCTCCCAGGTTCAAGTGATTCTCCTGCCTCAAGTAGCTGGGATTACAGGCATGCACCACCATGCCCGGCTAATTTTTGTATTTTTAGTAGAGACAGGGTTTCACCATATTGGCGAGGCTGGTCTCGAACTCCTGACCTCATGATCTGCCTCAGCCTCCCAAAGTGCTGGGATTACAGATGTGAACCACCGTGCCTGGCCATGCCCAGCTAATTTTTGGAATTTTTTTTTCAAGAGACAGGGTCTGACTGTGTTGCCCAGGCTGGTTCTGGCTTCAAGTGATTCTTCTATCTTAGCCTCCCCAACTGCTGGCTTTATGTGCACGAGGCACCATGCCCAACCTCAAGATAGATATTTATATCTCTTTCATCTAACAATTGAAAGATAGGTCGTCCTGGGCTGGTAAAGAAACTGCCATCTTCAACATGTGGCTTTTGTTTCAGGGTCCAAAGTGGCTTACTTTTGCGTCCCAGCCAAAAGAATGGAGGAAAGGACAAGTTGAAGGAATGCCAGTTTCTTTAAGGAAAAGACCTGCTAGCAACAGAAATATCTTCTGCTCACATTTGAACTTAGACAAATGGCCACAATTAACTGTAATAGTTTTGCTGGGTAGCCTAACAAAAATTCCAGAGTGTCGTTAAAGAATTGACTATCATCAGTCTCTGCTCTAATAATTTAGGTGTAGTCAAGATACTTGATCAGAGTTGTCTAGTTGTAGTGGCTCCAGGAAAGACATTGCCCTAGAACGAAACCTCCAGACTTTGGAAAAACACACTTCAGGAAAGGAGTATCAACACCTTGAGGCTGAAATCTGACCCCACTTCATATAATGTGTTGTCTGATCAATGATGTGCATCAGGACATTCTTGCTAATTTTTTAATTTGGGAAAAATATTCACTCCTAAGACTAATAATCTAAGGATTTGCTTGAAGATGATCTGGGAGTGGGTGGTGACAGAAGTAGTATGTAAAAATGAAGCAAGATCAGCCATGAGTTGTTAATTGTTGAAGATGATGATAAGCACATGCAGATTTATGATACTATTATCTCTTCTTCTGCCTATGTTAATTTTAACTTTTCCATATGACAAAGTTTAAAACGGAAATAAATAATAATAGCTAAAATCTATATAAGGAACTACAAATTTGTAAACCTTTTTCATAGGTATTATCTTCATAAGGACTGAATAAATTTCATGGCAATTGTGATCATTCTCCTCAATTTATCTTAAAGAAAGGAAAATGTGATTAAACAGTGTAAATGTATATATGAAATTCAAACAAATGTTAAAAGTGAAAGTTTAAAAGTGCTTAAAAATCATAGTTTTACTGTTTGTCATCTTTTATTATCTATTTTATTATCTTCCTAGTTAAATCCCTTTTAAGAATAAAATTCAGTCAGGTGCAGTGGCTCACGAGTATAATCCCAGCACTTTGGGAGACTGAGGCAGGAGGATTGTTTGAGCCCAGGAGTTCGAGATCAGCCTGGGCAACAGAGTAAGACCCTATATCTAAAATAAATGGCCAGGTGCGGTGGCTCAAGCCTGTAATCCCAGCACTTTGGGAGGCCGAGACGGGCGGATCACGAGGTCAGGAGATCAAGACCATCCTGGCTAACACTGTGAAACCCCGACTCTACTAAAAAATACAAAAAACTAGCTGGGCGAGGTGGTGGGCGCCTGTAGTCCCAGCTACTTGGGAGGCTGAGGCAGGAGAATGGCGTGAACCCGGGAGGTGGAGCTTGCAGTGAGCTGAGATCTGGCCACTGCACTCCAGCCCAGGCGACACAGTGAGACTCCGTCTCAAAAATAAATAAATAAATAATAAAATAAAATAAATAAAAAATTAGCTGAATGTGGTGGCATGTGCCTGCATTCTCAGCTACTCGGGAGGCCGAGGCAGGAGGAGTGCTTGAGCTCCAGAGGTTGAGGCTGCAGTGACCTGTGATTATACCACTGCACTCAGCCTGGTGATAGAGCAAGACCCAATCTCAAAAAAAAAAAAAAAAGAATAAATTTATACCATGTAATATCAGAGCAATTTATCTTCTGGGAAGAGAGGAAGAGAGTAAAGAACATAATCTTTTGTTACAATGTGGTGTAGTGTGAAGAGACTGAGGTGTGGAGTTAGAAATCTGACTTAAGTCTTTAAACTACTAGCTTTGGACTTTGGGCATGCCGCTTAATTTCACTGCCTCTTGGTTTTCTGATTTAACAAGTGGTGTTAGTACTTAATTTGTAGGATTGTATTGAGGATAGGTGCATAATAAATGGTAATTATCATTATAAACAAATAGATCTATTTCTTTTCCCTTTTGGTTGAGGTTCCCAAAGTAGTGTTTCAAGGAAAAATATTCTCCAATTTTCCTAGTCTCCTTCTACCTTTGATAGATTTCTGAAAGCGTTCAAGTCTAAAAAAGTGCTTTTGGGCGTGACGCGGTGGCTCAGGCTTGTAATCCAAGCACTTTGGGAGCTGAGGTGGGTGGATCACGAGGTCAGGAGATATGAGACCACCCTGGCACTTAACATGGTGAACCCCGTCTCTACTAAAATACAAAAAAAAAAAAAAACAATTAGCGGGTGGTGGCGGGGCCTGGTGTCCCAGCTACGTAGGGAGGCTTAGGCAGGGGAATGTTGCGTGAACCGGGAGGCCAGAGCTTGCAGTGGCCAAGATCGCGCCACTGCACTCCAGCACTGGGCGACAGGAGCCAAGACTCCATCTCAATAATAAATAATAAATAAATAAAATAAATAAATAAACTTCTTAGTCTGTATTTTCGATTAAAAGACGGCGTTCTATCACAGTTTCGCAGGCCATAGAGCAGCCTCAGGTGTCAGCATCTGCTTCTGCCTGAGTACGTTCAGGCTGCTTCCACTTGGCCTACGCTGGCAGCTTTAAAGAAGGAATGCCTGCATGTGCCAGAGCATCCGTGGCCAAGAGAGAAAGGATAAGACGTGGGGTGGGGGATGTGTTTTCTCAACAGGCTCTTTTTAACACCAGCTATTGAGGGAAAACTAATGGAGGTGCGAACTTACCCCAAGGTGGGGCATTCAATCTATTCTTGAGGGCATCACCCGATGACTTCCAAACACTCCATTAGGCCCTATCTTCAACATGAAGATTCAAATTTCAACACGAGGGTTTGGAGAGGAACAAATATCCAAATTATAGCAGATACAAAGCCCATTTACCATCATGATTAATACGCCCCATGCCCAGCTTAATTCTTGGACATTTCAGCAGATTTCACCATTGTTGCGCCAGGCTGGTCTCAAACTCCTGGACTTGGCCATCCACACCTCAGACTTCTCAAGCTCTGGGCATTATAGGTGGGTCACCGTACCCGGCCCCTCATTGTTTGGTTTAAGTTCTGCGGCTTTGTTTTTTATACATATTATACATATGATAAATATACATTATTTTGCTGCATATATATTGCATATGTTTGTACATTATATTTTTTCTTTTCTTTTCTTTTTTTTTTGAACGATGGAGTCTCGCTCTGTTGCCCAGCGCTGGAGTACAGGGTACCAGTGGTGCAAATCTCAGCTTCACTGCAACTCCAGGTTCAAGCAATTCTCCTGCCTCAGCCTCCTGAGTAGCTGGGATTACAGGTGCTCCACCCCACCCCTGGAGTCTAATTTTTGTATTTTTAGTAGAGCATAGGGCTTTTCACCATGTTGACAGCTGGTCTGGACTCCTGAATCTCAGGTGATCAACCCACCTCAGCTTCCCCAAGTGCTGGGATTCAGGCATGAGCCACCAAGCCCAGCCTACATTTTTGCAATGCATTGAAATAATAAACTCTTCTTCTTTAAAAATTTCCTTTTTTTTTTTTATTTTTGAGCACAGAGTCTCGCTCTGTCTTCCGGCTGGAGGTGCCAGTGGCCTCGATCCTGGACTCACTGCCAAGCTTCTGCCCCTCAGTTCCTGCCCATTCTCCTGCCTCAGCCTCCCAATTGCTGGGACTACAGGGACTGCTTACCACACCTGGCCTAAAAATTCTTTTTTTTTTGAGACGGCAGTTCTCGCCCTCTGTTGCCCAGGGGCTGGAGTGTAGCTGCGCCGTCGCATCTCTCCTCACTGCAACTCCAGGTCTCCACATTCAAGTGACTCCCGTGCCTCGCCTCCCGGAGTAGCCTGGGATTCAGGCACCTGCCACCACACCCACTAATTCTTGTTATTATAGTAGAGACGGGGTTTCACTGCTGTTAGGCCAGGCTGCGTCTCGACACTCATGACCTCATAATCCACCCTCCTTGCCTCCCAAAGTGCTAGGTTCAAGTGTAATCCACCACGCCTCGGCTATTTTTTTTTTTTTTTTTTTTTTTTTGAGACAGATGTCTCACTCCGTCGCCCAAGCTGGAGTGCAATGGCACGACCTCAGCTGACTGCAACCTCCACTTCCCGGATTCAAGTGATTCTCCTGTCTCAGCCTCTTGAGTAGCTGGGATTACAGGTGCATGCCACCACACCCAGCTAATTTTAATATTTTTAGTAGAGATGGGGTTTCATCATGTTAGGCTGGTCTCGAACTCCTGACCTCATGATCCACCCGCCTTGGCCTCCCAAAGTGCTGAGATTACAGGCGTGAACCACCATGCCTGGCCTAATTTTTGTATTTTTTTTGTAGAGATGAGGTCTCACTGTGTTGCCCAGGCTGATCTCAAACTCCTGGCCTCAAGTGATCCTCCTGCCTAGGCCACCCAAAGTGCTGGGATTACCAGCATGAGCAACCATGTCCGTCCTCAATTTTTAAAATTCTAGGCATTATTCTAAGTGCTTTTCAGATAGTAATTCATTTTATCTTCATAACAACCCTATGATGTTGAGATAGTTACTATTACTTTTCCTTTTTTTTATGAATGCCGAACTTGGAGCAAAGGTTGTTCTCTGTACTTGGAATGCTCTTCTCCCAGATATCCGCAAGGCTATTTCCTCATTTCCTTGAAAGTTTTGTTCAAAACTACCTTTTTATTGATGCCCACCCTCCTGTTACAAATTGAAATTCACCCCTTCTCCCAGTTCTTATCTGCCTTTCCTCTCTCTATTATTTTTTTCACCATAGCACTTATCACCTACTATAGTGGCTTTGTAATGTGCCTACTTGGCTAGACTGAACTACCTTTACCAGAATTATCTTCCCTGTACATTTTTAGAGTGGGCCACAGAGACATTTTGCATGAGATTTGGAAAGCAGAAAGGGAGCAGCAACATACTTTTTTCACTCTCAGAAGGTCAGCACAGGCTGGGCACAGTGGCTCATATCTATAATCCCAGCACTTTGGGAGGCCAAGGTGGGCAGATCACTTGAGGTCAGGAGTTTGAGACCAATCTGACCAACATGGTGAAACCCTGTCTCTACTAAAATATGCCAGGCGTGGTGGTAGACACCTAGTAATCACAGCTACTTGGGAGGCAGAGGCCCTGAATAGCTTAAACCTGGGAGGTAGAGGTTGCAGTGAGCCAAGATGGCGCCACTGCACTCCAGTCTGGACGACAGAGTGACTGATACAAAAAACAAAAAAGAGGTCAGTGCAGAGGCACCAAGTGTCTTTGCACATTACACATGTGTTATTTATCTGCTGGCTTATCTCCTTGATGTGGGACAGAAGCTGCTGTAGCTCCCCACTGCCCACTTCAGCTTCTCTGCCTCCTGGGCCAGGTGCATGTTTAGCCTCATAATGAGGGGTGCCAGCTTCTGCAGAATACCCACATCGTCAAAGTTGGAGGTTAGGAGACTGAACAACAGGTTCGTCTCCTAGTGGATTCCAGCTTGTGTTTGTGAATTCCAACTGTTTGTTGCTAGAGCCAATCACAACTAAGTCCCTTATTTAGAATTATTCTCTAGGGGGCTGGTTTATCATGTTGGACCACCTCCATAATGGAAGGGGTAGCACTTTGTTCTCACTGGAATAGATACTCTATATAGGGATTTTCTCTACCTGCACATGGAGGTTATGCCAAAACCGCCATCCACAAATTTACCGAGTGACTTATCCACAATCATGGTATTCCATATAGCATCACCTCTGATGTAGGAAGTCTTTTTGTTTGTTTGTTTTGTTTTTCGTTTTGAGACAGAGTCTCACTCTGTCACCCAGGCTGGAGTGCAGTGGCAGCATCTTGGCTCACTGCAACCTCCACCTCCCAGGTTCAAGTGATTCTCCTGCCTCAGCCTCCCAAGTAGCTGGGATTACAAGCACACACCACCATGCCAAGCTAATTTTTTGTATTTTTAGTAGAGACAGGGTTTCACCATGTTGGCCAGGCTAGTCTTGAACTCCTGATGTCAAGTGATCTGCCCACCTTGGCCTCCCAAAATGCTGGGATTACAGGTGTGAGCCACTGCACCCGGCCTAGGAAGTATTTGTATAGAAATGAAATACAGCAATGGAATTATGCTTATATTAATAAAATTCAACAGTCTTGCCCTGTCCCCCTCATCCTAAAGCCGCTGGCCTGATGGAATGGTGGAATGGTTTTTTGAAGACTCGTTTCTGGCACCAGCTAAATAGCATATGGCATACCTTGTGAGGCCTAGACAATGTCCCCTAGGATGTAGTATATGCTCTAAATCAGAAAAAACATAGGTCAGATGCAGTGGTTCATGCCTGTAATCCCAACACTTTGAGAGGCCAAGGTGGGAGGATCGGTTGTGGCTAGGAGTTTGAGAGCAGCCTGGGCAACATAGCAAGATCCTGTTTCTACAAAAAAAAAGAAAAGAAAAGAAAAGAAAGTAACATAGATGGTGCTCTTTCTTCTATAGCCAAGATTCATGGGTCTGGGAATTAAGGTGGTGGTGAGATTGGACATGACTCCTTTCATTATTATTATTAATATTATTTTTTTTTTTTTGAGACGGAATCTCGCTCTGCCGCCCAGGCTGGAGTGCAGTGGCCAGATCTCAGCTCACTGCAAGCTCCGCCTCCCGGGTTCACGCCATTCTCCTGCCTCAGCCTCCCAAGTAGCTGGGACTACAGGCGCCCGCCACCTCGCCAGGCTAGTTTTTTGTATTTTAGTAGAGACGGGGTTTCACCATGTTAGCCAGGATGGTCTCGATCTCCTGACCTCGTGATCCGCCCGTCTCGGCCTCCCAAAGTGCTGGGATTACAGGCTTGAGCCACCGCGCCCGGCCGACTCCTTTCATTATTATTCTTAGTGATCCGCTAGGAAACTTTTTTTTGCTTCCTATCCCTGAGACTTTGAGTTCTGCTAGCTTAGAGGACTTATTTCCCAAAGTAGGATGCTTCCACTAGAGGACATAGCAATGGTTCCATTAAAGTGAAAGTTGAGACTGCCACATGGTCACTTTGGGCTCATCATGCCAATGAATCAACAGACAAAATAGAGCGTAACTGTTCTGACTACCTGGAGTGATTGGTTCTGGCTACCAGGGGAAAATTGGGTTGCTTCTACACAATGGGGATAGGGAAAAGTATGTCTGGAATGTGGGTGATCCTTGGAGTGCTGTTAATACTCCCATGTCCTGTGATTAAAGTCAAGGGAGAAACTCTAACAACCCAGTTCAGAGGGGACTGCTAATGATCCAGACCCTTCAGAAATGAAGATCTGGGATACCCTACCAGTCAAGGAACCATGACCAGATGAGGTGCTTGCTAAGGGCAAAGGGTCTATGGAATGGATAGTAGTCATAAATATCTGCTGTGACTAGGTGACCATAAGTAAAAATGAGGACCATAATAGTTATCAGTATTGTTTGTTTGTTTGTTTTGTTTTGAGACAGGGTCTTGCTCTGTTGCCCAGGCTGGAGTGCAGTGTTGTAATCTCAGCTCACTGAAACTTCTGCCTCCCAGGCTCAAGTCATCCTCCCACCTCAGCCTCCGGAGCAGCTGTGCCACCATGTTCAGCTAGTTTTTTATATTTTTGGTAGAGACAGCGTTTCCCCTTGTTGCCCAGGCTGGTCTCAAACTCCTGACCTCAAGCAGTCCACCTACCTCGGCCTCCCAAAATGCTAGGATTACAGGCGTGAGCCACTGTGCCTGGACTAATTATCAGATAAACTGAGAAAATTGCTCTAGCCACATTAGTAATTACACAAACCTCTGAATGCTTTATAGAGTTTACCTAGTACTGAATTTATTCTGGAATTTCCATTTCCAAGCAAAATAAAATATTTTTTATTTTATTGTGATGATTTCCAAACAAAAGAAAATATTTTAAAGCTTCCTTTTTTATTAGTTTAAGCACATTACATAATATTAAAATGAACCAACTAAATGTTGCCCACTAGAGATTTTGATTTAATATTTTACACATTCAAAATTAGCCCATCGGTCAGGAACAGTGGCTCATGCCTGTAATCTCAACACTCTGGGAAGCCTAGGCAGGTGGATCGCTTGAGTCCAGGAGTTTGAGACCAGCCTGGGCTACTTGGTGAAATCCCATCTCTATGAAAAAAAAAAAGAAAAAAGTTAGCCAGGAGCGGTGTTGCATGCCTGTAGCTACGCGGGAGACTGAGGCAGTAGAATCTCTTGAACCCGAAAGATAGAGGTTGCAGTGAGATGAGATCGTGCTGTTGCCCTCCAGCCTGGGCAACAAGAGTGAAACTCCGCCACCAAAAAACAAAACAAAACAAAAAACAAAGCCGGGTGCGGTGTCTCATGCCTGTAATCCCAGCACGTTGGGAGACTGAGGCAGGCGGATCACAAGGTCAGGAGTTCAAGACCAGCCTGACCAACATGGAGAAACCCCGTCTCTACTAAAAATACAG
The DNA here is from genome assembly GCF_001698545.2 of Rhinopithecus bieti. Taxonomy (NCBI): domain Eukaryota; kingdom Metazoa; phylum Chordata; class Mammalia; order Primates; family Cercopithecidae; genus Rhinopithecus; species Rhinopithecus bieti. Next base: position 1,372,622 of record NW_016803348.1, read on the forward strand.
AAATTAGCCAGGTGTGTCGGCATGCACCTGTAATCTCAGCTACACAGGAGGCTGAGGCAGGAGAATTGCTTGAACTCTATAGGCGGAGATTGCAATGAGCCGAGATTGCACCACTGCATTCCAGCCTGGGCAACAGAACAAGACTCCGTCTCAAAAAAACAAAACAAAACAAAACAAACAAAAAAAACCTAGCACATCCAGGCACAGCTGAGGCACTGATTGTTATGTTAGTTTTGATAGCTCTTTGTAAATATCCCCAACACAATACTTATCACCTTATAGTCATTCGATCACTGATACAGTTCCCAGGCTAGACTACAAAGTCTATAAAGGCATTTTGTTGTTGTTTTGTTTTGAGACAGAATCTGGCTCTGCTGCCCAAGGTGGAGTGCAGTGGCACTATCTGGGCTCACTGCAACCTCTGTCTCCCAGGTTCAAGCGATTCTCCCAACTCAGCCTCCCAAGTAGCTGGGATTACAGGCACACACCACCGTGCCAGGTTAATTTTTATAGTTTTTTTTATTTCAATAGAGGTGGGGTTTCACCATGTTGCCAGGCTGGTCTCGAACTCCTGACGTCAAGTGATCTGCCTGCCTCAGCCTCCCAAAGTGCTAGGATCACAGGTGTGAGCCACTGCACCCGGACCATAAAGACATTTTTTTGTTTTTATATCAAGAGTTCAGCTAATGTCCAGATCCTAGAAATACACTATCTGTGGAAAAAATAAGTTTTCATTATGTGTGGTTGTATAAATGAATGAACAGTGCACGTGTATAAATGAGTAATTCTAAAGTTACTAAAAACTGAGGACTGTAAGTAAGCATTCTTAGAGTCATTTAAGAAAGGTGTAGGGGCTGGGTGTGGTGGCTCACGCCTGTAATCCCAGCACTTTGGGAGGCTGAGGTGGGCGGATCACCTAAGGTCGGGAGTTCAGTACCAGCCTGACCAAGGGAGTTTCGGAGAAACCCCTGTCTCTACTAAAAATACAAAAAAAATTACCCAGGCATAGTGGCACATCCCTGTAATCCCAGCTACTTGGGAGGCTGAGGCAGGATAATTGCTTGAACCCAGGAGGCGGAGGTTGCGGTGAACCGAGATCACGCCACGCCACTGCACTCCAGCCTGGGCAACAAGAGCGAAACTCCTCCTTCAAAAAAAAAAAAAGAAAAGAAAAGAAAAAAGAAAAGAAAGGTGTAATGGCCGGGCACGGTGGCTCATGCCTGTAATCCCAGCACTTTGGGAGGCCAAGTCTGGCGGATCACCTGAGGTCAGAAGTTTGAGACCAGCCTGGCCAACATGGTGAAACTCTGTCTCTACTAAAAACACACACAAAAAATTAGCCGGGTGTGGTAGTGGGTACCTATAATCACAGCTACTCGGGAGGCTGAGGTGGGAGAATCATTTGAACCTGGGAGGTGGAGGTTGCAGTGAGCCGAGATTATGCCATGACACTCCAGCCTGGGCGATGGAGTGAGAATCCATCTAAAAAAAGAAAAAAGAGAAAAAAAAAGAAAGGTATAATGAAAAGAATTTTGGAATCAGAGAGATGGGGATTTGAAAGCTGCGTTTGCAACTTTTTTTTTTTTTCCTGAGACAGAGTTTCACTCTGTCTCCCAGGCTGGAGGGCAGTGGCATGACCTCAGCTCACTGCAACCTCCACCTCCCAAGTTCAAGCGATCCTCCTGCCTCAGCCTCCCAAAAATAGCTAGTCTTGAACTCCTGACCTTAGGTGATCTGACTGCCTCGGCCTTGCAACTTATTCTTAAGCATTAGGCACCTCACTTAAGATTCTGAGAGTCCGGACGTATTGACTCACACCTGTAATCACAGCACTGTGGGAAGCTAAGGTGGGCAGATCACCTGAGGTCAGGAGTTCGAGACCAGCCTGACCAACAGGGTGAAACCCCATCTTTACTAAAAATAGAAAAATTAGCCAGGCATGGTGGTGTGTGCCTGTAATCCCAGCTACGCAGGTGGCTGAGGCAGGAGAATTGCTTGAACCTGGGAGGCAGAGGTTGCAGTGAGCCAAGATTGCACCACTGCACTCCAGCCTGGGCAACAGAGCGAGAGTTCATCTCAAAAAACAAACAAACAAACAAACCAACCAACAAACAAAAAGACTCTCAGATCTCAAGTTCCTCTTTTGCAAAACCAGATAATATCTTGCAGTGTGTGTGTGTGTGTGTGTGTGTATGGTGTGTATATATATATATAGTGTGTATATACTGTGCGTGTATATATATATACTGTGTGTGTATATATATACACTGCAAGATATTATCTCATTTTGCTATATATATATATATTTTGAGACAGGGTCTTACTTTGTTGCCCAAGCTGGAGTACAGTGGCACAATGATGGCTCACTGCAGCCTTGATCTCCTAGGTTGACATAATCCTCCCACCTCAGCCCCCTGAGAAGCTGGGAATACAGACACAAGCCACCATGCGTGACTAATTTTAAATTTTTTGTAGAGAAAGGGGACCGGGGGGTCTCGTTTGTTGCCAAGGCTGGTCTTGAACTCCTGGACTCAAGCAATCCACCTGCCTTGGCCTCCCAAAGTGCTGGGATTACAGGAATGAGCCTCGACGCCCTGCCTTATCTTGCAGTATTGTTATGAGGATTAGAGATCATTTACAAAATCAACACAGTGCTGAGCTCAGAATAGGTGCTCAATGAAAGTTCTATTACTGTTTACTACATGTATCCAGGAATAATTCAACTAAACAAATCCTTAAAATATGAATTATGACAATTTCTGTATGCATTGAGTTTATTATAATTATTTAGAAAACAGAAAGCAATGTATGACACTATGGTTTATAGCTGGATTTTTTAAGAACTTAGGCTGTTCTTATAAACTTTGGGCAAGTCCCTCAAACTTGGAGTCTTGAGAAGTCCTCAACTATAAAATTAATAGCTCAATACCTGTCCTGTCTATATCACAGGACTGTTAGAAGAATCAAATATGAAAATGGGTTTTGTAAATTGTGAAGTGCTAAACAAATCCTAATTGTTTTTATATCTTCAATCTGAGTGCTTCAACTGTAATTATAAGAATATATATCTATTGTTTTGAGATGGAGTCTCGCTCTGTCACCCAGGCTGGAGTGCAGTGGTGTGATCTCAGCTCACTGCAAACTCCTCCTGCTGGGTTCAATCGATTCTCCCGCCTCAGCCTCCAGAGTAGCTGGGACTATAGACAGTCGGCTAATGTTTTTGTATTTTTAGTAGAGACGGGGTTTTACCATGTTAGCCAGGATGGTCTTGATCTCCTGACCTCATGATCTGCCTGCCCCAGCCTCCCAAAGTGCTGGGATTACAGGTGTGAGCCACTGCACCCAGCCAAGAATATTTTTTTTAAATCACTGCCTTATACCTTAAGGCACTTTTGCTCCCTTGTCCATTTTCTGTAGTTTAAAGTGAACTAAAACTTGCCACTTAATTCACAAAGCTATCATGAGGCCTGATGACCTAATGTTTATATAGATTTAAACATTTAGGGCATTGGGCATTTGCGTCAGAGTGACTTACCATCTGTCATTGTGGAACTCTGAAAGGTCAATTAATCAATTACAATAGTAGGTAAAATAATTTTGTGTAAATAGTCTCCATTTAACAAGGCTCCTTAATTTCTTTTTTTTTTTTTTTTTTTTTGAGGCGGAGTCTCGATCTGTGGCCCAGACTGGAGTACAGTGGCACAATCTCGGCTCACTGCAAGCTCTGCCTCCCAAGTTTACGCCATTCTCCTGCCTCAGCCTCCCGAGTAGCTGGGACTACAGGCCCCCGCCACCTCGCCTGGCTAGCTTTTGTATTTTAGTAGAGACAGGGTTTCACCATGTTAGCCAGGATGGTCTCGATCTCCTGACCTTGTGATCCGCCCGTCTCGGCCTCCCAAAGTGCTGGGATTACAGGCTTGAGCCACCGTGCCCGGCCTCTTAATTTCTTTTATAAACTTTGAGAGGTCTGCTCTGACTGGTATGCCAGGAGTAAAGTCTTATCCTAAGAGACATAGACATTCCAATTGCCAAGAAGTTTTTTTGTTTGTTTGTTTTTGTTTTTGTTTTGAGACAGAGTCTCGCTCTGTTGCCCAGGCTGGAGAGCAGTGGCGCTATCTCAGCTCACTGCAACCTCCGTCTCCTGGGTTCAAGCGATTCTCCTGCCTCAGGCTACCAAGTAGCTGGGATTACAGGCATGCGCCATCATGCCCGGCTAATCTTTTTGTATTTTTAGTAGAGATGGGGTTTCACCATTGCCAACAAGTTTTAAAGGCAAACTGTTATGTATCATTCTGTACTCATTATCATAGTTCTGCTCATTGAAAACTCACTGTTGTTTAAGTAGACTTAAAAACTTTCACAACGTCAGTGACACATTTCAACGGGTACCTAATATGTCACTGGCTTTTCCCATAACCTTTCCCTTAGAGACTTTAGGACAAGAGCCGTTCATATGAACAAACTGTGATGGTCCTAGGCAGGATGGGAACATTGACTCTGTGTTTACGTGAGGTGGGGAAGTCATGTGGGGTTTTTTCGTTGTTGATGCTTGTTTCTTTATATGTGGCTTCATAGTTAACAGTTTCTGAACTTAGCTGCACATCAAAATCACCAAGGAATCCACCCCAGACCTACTGTGACAAATAATACAAGGAGGAATCCTAAAAACAGTATTTTGAACAAATTCCAGGTCCTTCTCCTATAATCAACCAAGGCTCTTTGTCTGTGGACCGCTGGGAATCTCTGGTTCACCTTGCCTTAGTGTTGCCTCCCTCTTCTCTATTTTTAGTGCTTTCTCCTTTGTTAGTGGTTCTGTATTTCCCAGGGTCCCCAGTGTCAGGACAAAATCTATCTGATATGTTGTTAACACCCTAGTGTGACTTCATTTAATGTGCTATTTCTTCAGAAATGCTAATGGTGGGATTTGAGACTCTATGACAGCTTGGGGCGGGGGTGGTTGAGGGAGGAAAGGCTTTGCTTCCTGGTCCCACAAATGACATTACTTAGGGAATAGCTTCCTTTCACCTATCCATAAAGTCAGTCCCACATATGCATCATTATACGGAAATGAATTTCAGGAAGACAGCGCAAATGAAGTCAATGGAAAATCTGGATGGCACCTGGAATCTTAATTTGCAAGTCCCTATTGAACAAAATTTCCTGGTTTTCTTTTCTTCTTCTTCCTTTTTAAATTAGAGCATACATGAGATTTTTTCAAGAATAGAGGATTGCTCTCACTGGAATTATTCAACACAGTCTGGATCCTAATTTAGCAGGGACATTTTAAAGAAGATTAAACATTGGATTTGAATCTTTAAATAATCCTTAATATTTTTTTCTGTCCCAAAGACTTTATGGTCCTCTGACATAGTAAAAGTTATTTTTTTGATTAGGCATTTCTCCAGTTGATGACAAGTAGGAATAAAGCCTTTATTTTGATGCATGTCTGTTAGCTGCTTCAGTTTGACCTGTACCTGGGAGCCCCTGCCCAAGGCTACCATAAGACTTAGAAAGGACCCTTTTCAGGACAGTAGGATTTCCATAGGAGTCCAAACAGTCCTTGAAATTGCTCTCTTGGCCCAGGTTCTGCTCTTTTCTCCTATGAATTATTGCGTTAGTTCCCTAATCAATAGTGGTCTCTTGTCTTCCTACAATCCCTCCTTCAAATTATTGCCAGAGTTGAATTTATTTATTTATTTATTTTTCCTGAGATAGGTCTCACTCTGTCACTCAAGCTGGAGTGCAGTGGTGTGATCATAGCTCACTGCACCCCTGACCTCCTGGGCTCAAGCAATCCTCCCACCTCAGCCTCCTTAGTAGCTGGGACTACAGGTATGTGCCACCACACCCAGCTAATTATTTTATTTTTTGTAGAGATTGGTCTTGCTATGTTGCCCAGACTGGTCTCAAACTCCTGGGTTCAAACGATCCTCCTGCCTCAGCCTCCCAAAGTGGGATTGTAGGCAAGAGCCACCATGTTCAGCACAGAGTTGAATTTCTAAATTTAAATGTGTTTATGTCACCTTCCTATTTCATTGGGCACCCTATCTTTTTCCAGATACAGTTCAAGTTCCTTAAGATACATTCACCCAGTGTACCCAAACCTTTTTAATGCTCTCATTTCCATCAGACTTTCCAAAATTCTCATTATGTTAGTATTCCTGCTATAAACCATCTGCAATTCCTTGAATTCTCTAAGTCTTCATGCTTCTGGGGGTTTTGCAAAAACTGTTTCCTCTGCCTGGGACAGGAGTCCCTCCTTCATTTTGTTTCTTTATTGATTTCTTCAAGACCCAATTTTGAAGTCAACTCTTTCTTTCTTTCTTTCTTTTTTTTTTCAGCCTCGCTCTGTCGCCCAGGCTGGAGTGCAGTGGTGTAATCTCGGCTCACTGCAAGCTCCGCCTCTCCAGCCCGCGCCATTCTCTTGCCTCAGCCTCCCGAGTAGCTGGGACTACAGACACCCTCCACCGCGCCCTGCTAATTTTTTGTATTTTTAGTAGAGACGGGGTTTCACCGTGTTAGCCAGGATGGTCTCGATTTCCTGACCTTGTGATCCGCCCGCCTCGGCCTCCCAAAGTGCTGGGATTACGGGCATGAGCCACCGCGCCCGGCCTTTTTTTTTTTTTTTTTTTGAGATGGAATCTCACTCTGTCACCCAGGCTAGAGTACAGTGGTGAAATCTTGGCTCACTGCAACCTCAGCCTCCTTGGTTCAAGCAGTTCTCCTGCCTCAGTCTCCCGAGTAGCTGGGATTACAGGCATGTGCCACCACGCCTGGCTAATTTTTGTATTTTTAGTAGAGATGGGGTTTCACCATGTTGGCCAGGCTGGTCTCAAACTCCTGACCTCAGGTGATCCACCCACCTCGGCCTCCCAAAGTGCTGGGATTACAGGCATGAGCCACTGCCCCCGGCCTCAATCAACTGTCTTTAAATCAGGTTTGATTCCATAGGAATGTGGAAAGTATCTGTCTTTTGAAGTCTGAGGGCATTCTGATATACCTTCACTATAGCTGTAGTTGCAATGTGCTGCAATTGATTTTCNTTGAGATGGAATCTCACTCTGTCACCCAGGCTAGAGTACAGTGGTGAAATCTTGGCTCACTGCAACCTCAGCCTCCTTGGTTCAAGCAGTTCTCCTGCCTCAGTCTCCCGAGTAGCTGGGATTACAGGCATGTGCCACCACGCCTGGATAATTTTGTATTTTAGTAGAGATGGGGTTTCACCGTGTTGGCCAGGCTGGTCTCAAACTCCTGACCTCAGGTGATCCACCCACCTCGGCCTCCCAAAGTGCTGGGATTACAGGCATGAGCCACTGCCCCGGCCTCAATCAACTGTCTTTAAATCAGGTTTGATTCCATAGGAATGTGGAAAGTATCTGTCTTTTGAAGTCTGAGGGCATTCTGATATACCTTCACTATAGCTGTAGTTGCAATGTGCTGCAATTGATTTTCTTATTCACTTTCCTTACTCTGCTGTGAGGACCTTGAAAGCTGGAATTACTTTCATCTACATATTTCTCAGAATCTAGCATAAAAAGGCATATAACAAATAACTCTGGAATTAATGACCCTTAGAATAGATGACTCCTAACTCCAGGACCTTATGAAGCATGAGGGCAGATTCATGGTCAGCTAACATGGTCACCAACAGAAATTGTAATGAATGGAAAAACAACCACCAGATGACGTGGGAATATCCCAAAGGACTAGACCACAATGGGATATGATATACTATTGAAATATGGTTCAGCCTACACATTCTGGATGGAGAGAGACCTAGAACCTCAAGAAGATGTCCATAAAGTTGTAAGAAGTAGCATGGAATGAGAGTGGAGTTGGTGGTGATGGTGCAGAATGCAAGTATTTTCTTGAATTTGTGTAGAGATAGTTCTTATGATAGCTTAAGTCCCCAACTATACCATGTTCCTACTTGAAGAAAAAATACCTAGAAGGCAGGTCCCACAGATTACAGTTGACCTTTTCCCCTGCAAAATCTTGAGTATTCACTTTTGATTATAATAGTAGGTAAAATAATTTTGTGTAAATAAAGTACAAGTGACCATAATGAAATTATACACTGGGTGAATCATGATCTCCCATACTATCCAACAAATAATAATGATATTGTACTTGCTTATGACCTTAATAGAAATTAAATGCCATATGTGTACTTCTAGCAGCTTCTAGTAAGTGTTTGTTATAAACGGAGCCTACAAATGCAGTGAAATTAAAAAAATACATTTGAAGATTATTTTAAAATATAGATTTCTATAGTCACTGGAAAAAGTCACCTAGCACAGCGGCTCACACCTGTAATCCCAACACTTTGGGAGGTTGAGGTGGCAGGGATTGCTTGAACCCAGAAGTTTGAGACCAGCTTGGGCAACACAGTGAGACCCCATCTCTACAAAAAATAAAAATTAACCAGGCATGGTGGTGCGTGCCTGTAGTCCCACCTACTTGGGAGGCAGAGGTGGGAGAATTGCTTGAGCCCGGGAGTCGAGGGCTGCAGTGAGCCATGGTTGCACCATTGCACACCAGCCTGGGTGATAGAGTGAGACCTTGTTTCAAAAAAAAGAAAAGACGAAAGTACTACCCAATGTGCAATTTGCCATTCACTTTTTTCATCTTGTATTACTTCTTATTCAAACAGGGAGGTATTGTTTATAAACCAGCTTTAGGACAACTTCCATGTCCCTTAGTCTGCACATGTAAAAACATACGTACATATAAAAGGTCTACTGATTTTAATTGAACAAACATTTATTTAATACTGATCATGGCTGGGTGTGGTGGCTCACACCTGTAATCCCAACATTTTTGGAGGCTGAGGTGGGCAGATCACTTGAGGTCAAGAGTTCAAAACTAGCCTAACCAATATGATGAAACCCCTGTCTCTACTAAAATTACAAAAAAAATTAGGCAGGCATGGTGGCGGGCACCTGTAATCTCAGCTATTTGGGAGACTGAGGCAGGAGAATTGCTTGAACCTGGGAGGCAGAGGTTGCAGTGAGCCAAGAGATTTCACCATTGAACTCCAGCCTGGGTGACAGAGAGAGACTCCATCTCAAACAAACAGAAAAATTGATCATGAAAAAAAGTTTGTAGGTGTATGGTATATACCTATATGTGTGTACATATAGACACATACACACATATATATCTTCATATATGATATAAAGATTTCATTACAATGTGGAGCCTGGTTTCAAATGTAGTGGGGAACTAATACCGCACATATTAAATGTGGTACATAAGAAATAAGCACCTCCAAGATCTTTTCACAGTGAAAATTCTCATTCCTCTGATGTCCTTCAGATTGGTAGGGTATATCCTGCTCTAGACCCTAGGATATGCTTCAACAGGCCTCTCAGAGCTTAACTTGCAGCCTAGTGTTTTCTTTTTCCACATTTTTTTTTCTTTTTTTTTTTTTGAGATGGAGTTTCGCTCTTGTCATCCAGGCTGTAATGCAATGGCGCAATCTTGGCTCACTGCAACTTTCATCTACCGAGTTCAAGTGATTCTCGTGCCTCAGCCTCCCGAGTAGCTGGGATTACAGGCACCCACCACCACACCCAGCTAATTTTTGTATTTTTAGTAGAGATGGAGTTTCACCATGTTGGTCAGGCTGGTCTCAAACTCCTGACCTCAGGTGAATTGCCCGCCTCGGCCTCCCAAAGCACTGGGATTACAGGTGTGAGCCACCATGCCTGGCCTTTTCATAGAATTTTTTTTCCAAAGAAAATTTATTTTCCCAGGAGTCAGCTGCCTTAAATCCTTTCAGAACCAAGACAGGTTAAAACAAATAAATATTGAGGTAGAACTGGAGTGGGAAAACATACAAATACAACTACCATTTCCTTTAAACAATATCTAAGAAAATAATAGTCACCACTTACTAGATTCTTCTATTTGGTAGAGCTATGTGCTAAATTTACCCATATTTACTTTACTGCCTTATCCCTTTCTGCATTTACAAAATCACCTTCCTATGTGTCTACCAATAGAGCTATTTGGTTCTTCCTATGTGTCAGCTATCTCACTAGCTCTACCAAATAGAAGTTGGTGAGATACCTAGCACATAGGAAGAGCCTAACATTATCTCCATTTTTATAAGTTAGGAAAACAAAGCTCAGAGAGATAAATAACTTGACCAATATCACCATATAGCTAGACAGTGACATAGCTAGGATTTTATCAAAGTGTCTGACTCCGAAGTCTTATGTTTTTCCTAAGTCATGGTGTTAAAGAAGGGGAGAAATTAATCCAAATATCATAGCCAATTTACCTTTCCCTTCATACCTTTTTATTTTTTTATTTTTATTTTTTGAGATGGAGTCTTGCTCTGTCACCCAGGCTGGAGTGCAGTGGTGCGATCTCAGCTCGCTGCAACCTCCACCTCCCAGGTTCAAGTGATTCTTCTGCCTCAGCCTCCGGAATAGCTGGGACTATAGGCGCCCACCACCACGCCCAGCTAATTTTTGTATTTTTAGTAGACACGGGGTTTTACCATGTTGGCCAGGATGGTCTCCATTTCTTGACCTTGTGATCTGCCTTGACCTTGGCCTCCCAAAGTGTTGGGATTACAGGCGTGAGCCACCGCGCCTGGCCGCTTCATGCCTTTTTTCCTAATGTCCTTGTTTCCTGTGACACAGGCTCTCTTTGTCCATTGTGCTTCGTTTTCCTTTGGCTCTCAATTTAGGAACACACTGGCTTCAGAATATCCTTTCACAGTAGAAAACTTGTCAAAATCCCAAATACAGCAGAATTACCAAGTTTAAAAATGATGAAACATGGCACAGACCATATCTGAAGGAATATGCAAGACACCGGTAACAGCATCTTTGAGAACTGGATAACTAGAGGACTGTTGTTAGAGGCAAGCCATATTCTATGTGCATGTGTGCATATATAATTTTGCAGTTTGACTTTTTTTCTTTTTCTTTTTTTTTTTTGAGACGGAGTCTCGCTCTGTCGCCCAGGCTGGAGTGCAGTGGCCGGATCTCAGCTCACTGCAAGCTCCGCCTCCCGGGCTCACGCCATTCTCCTGCCTCAGCCTCCCGAGCAGCTGGGACTACAGGCGCCCGCCACCTCGCCCGGCTAGTTTTTTGTACTTTTTAGTAGAGACGGGGTTTCACCGTGTTAGCCAGGATGGTCTTGATCTCCTGACCTCGTGATCCGCCCGTCCCGGCCTCCCAAAGTGCTGGTTTCTAGGCCTTTTTCTCATCTTACTCTAAACTCGGTCTTAGGCAATCTCATCTAAACCAACAACTTCATTTATACTGACAACTCTAAAATGAATAGTTCTAGGGCAGACTTCTCTGGTTTAACACAATTGAATTTAACACAAAATGGGGTTGGTTTGCTTCTAGTATAAATGTTTGTTCTAAACTTTCCTGGAAATGAAAAGTCATCCCCATCCACTCCACCCAACTCCAAACAAGAGTAAAATAACAGGAAACACTACCCCCTCAAACAAGCCCCAAGTCCTGTTGATTCTATCTCTGAAAAAAAATTTCACAAATCTTTCTTCTTCTCTTCATCTCCATTGCTACCATACTAGTCAAAAATTGTCTCTCAATGTAAGTCTTTTGTCCAAGAGAGGCTTTTCACTTCCATAATAAAGAATTAAATAACTAGCACTAAAGAGGGTTAATTATGGCTATCTGGGCTTAAAACAATAATAACACCGCCGGGCACGGTGGCTTAGGCCTGTAATCCCAGCACTTTGGGAGGCCGAGGCAGGCAGATTACTTGAGGTCAAAAGTTAGAGACCAGTCTGACCAACATGGTGAAACCCTGTCTGTACTAAAAATACAAAAATTAGCCAGACGTGGTGGCATGCACCTGTAATTCCAGCTATTAGGGAGTCTAAGGCACGAGAATCATTTGAACCCAGGAGGCGGAGGTTGCAGTGAGCCAAGATTGTGCCACTGCACTCCAGCCTAGATGAAAGAGTGAGACTCTGTCTCAAAAATAAATAAATAAAACAATAATAACACATTTTTTTTTTTTGAGATGGAGTTTCGCTCTTGTCCAGGCTGGAGTACAATGGAGCGATCTCAGCTCACTGCAACCTCTGCCTCCCAGGTTCAAGCAATTCTCCTGCCTCAGTCTCCCAAGTAGCTGGGATTACAGGTGCCCACCACCACGCCCGGCTAATTTTGTATTTTTAGTAGAGATGGGGTTTCACCATGTTTGGCAGGCTGGTCTCAAACTCCTGACCTCAGGTGATCCGTCCACCTCGGCCTCCCAAAGTGCTGGGATTACAGGTGTGAGCCACCGTGCCCGCCATTAACACAATTTTTAAAACCTGGTGTTTCATAAGTTAAATCTAGACATATGTATATAGGCATACCATGCAGATATTGCAGGTTTGGTTCTAGATCACTGCAATAAAGTGAATATTGCAATGAAGTGAATATCACAATAAAGTGANTCGCCCGGCTAGTTTTTTGTATTTTTTAGTAGAGACGGGGTTTCACCATGTTAGCCAGGATGGTCTCGATCTCCTGACCTCGTGATCCGCCCGTCTCGGCCTCCCAAAGTGCTGGGATTACAGGCTTGAGCCACCGCGCCCAGCCTAAATTATGTTTTTACTACACTATGGTTTATTAAGTATACAATAGCATAAACATTTTAAAATTAACCTCATTAAAACATATTTTATTACTAAGGAATCCTAACAATTATCTGACCCTTCAGTGAGTCATAATCTTTTTGCTGGTAGAGGGTCTTATCTTGATGTTGATGGCTGCTGACTGATCAGAATGGTGGTTACTGAAGATTGGGGTGGCTGTGGCGATTTCTTAAGATAGGACAACAATGAAGTCTGCTACACTGATTCTCTGTCATTCATGAAAGATCTGTCCTTTATGCAATGCTGTTTGATAGCATTTTATACACAGTGGAATTTCTTTCAAAATTGGAGTCAATCCTCTCAAACTCTACCACTGCTTTATCAACTAAGTTTATGTAATATTCTGTTTTTTCCTATTTATTTATTTTATACGTAATATTCTAAATCCTTTATGGTCATTTCAACAATGTTCATAGCATCTTCACCAGAGGCTATGGTTTCTTGAGATAGAATCCTCAAAAAAACACTTTATTTGCTCATCTTTAAGAAACTACTCCTTATCCATTCAAGTTGGATCATGAGGTTGTAGCAATTCATTCACATCTTCAGGCTCCACTTCTAATTCTAGCTCTGTTTCCACCAGCTTTCAGTTACTTTCTTCACTACAGACTTAAACGCCTCAAAATTGTCCATAAGTGTTTGGAATCAAGTTCTTCCAAATTCCTGTTAACGTTGATATTTTGACCTCCTCCCATGAATCACAAATGTTCCTAAAGGCATCTCGAATGGTGGATCCCTTCCAGAAGGTTTTCAATGTACTCTGCAGAGATCCATCAGAGGAATCACTGTTTATGGCAGCTATAGCCTTACAAAATGTATTTCTTAACTACTAAGACTTGAAAATCTAAATTACTCCTTGATCCATGAGCTGTAGAATGAGTATTATGTTAGCACGTATGAAAACAACATTCATCTCCTTGTACATCTCCATTCGAGCTGTTGGGTAACCAGGTGAACTGTCAAGGAGCAGTAACATTTTGAAAGGAAACTTTTTTTCCTGAGCAACAGATCTCAACAGTGGGCTTAAAATATTCAGTAAACCATGCTGTAAACAGATGTGCTGTCATTCAAGGTTTGAGGCTTCATTCACAGAGCACAGGCAGAATATATTTAGCATAATTCTTCAGGGTCCAGGGATTTTCGGAATGGTAAATGAACATTGGCTTCAACTTAAAATCACCAGCTGCATTAGCCCCTGACAAGAGTTAGCATGTCCCTTGAAGCTTTGAAGCCAGGCAATGACTTCTCATTTCTAGCAATGAAAGTCCTGGATGTCTTTCTTTTTTTTCTTTTTTCTTTTTTTTTTTTTACCCCTGCGAAATATTGGAGTATCTGCTGATTACCAAGGAGATGAACATTATGAAAGGCAGTTTATTCTTTTTTTTTTATCATTATACTTTAAGTTCTAGGTACATGTGCACAACGTGCAGGTTTTTTACATATGTATACATGTGCCATGTTGGTGTGCTGTACCCATTAATTCGTCGTTTACATTAGGTATATCTCCTAATGCTAGCCCTCCCCCCTCCCCCTCCCCACAACGTTACGTAGTTTCTTCTTTAGCTCTGAGAAGTCTTATTGACTGAAGCCTTCTTCTGTCAACTCATCAAATTCATTCTCCATCCAGCTTTTTTCTGTTGCTGGCAATGAGCTGCGTTCCTTTGGAGGGGGAGATGCGCTCTGATTTTTTGAATTTCCAGTTTTTCTGCACTGCTTTTTCCCCATCTTGTGGTTTTATCTGCCTTTGGTCTTTGATGATGGTGACGTACTGATGGGGTTTTGGTGTGGGTGTCCTTTCTGTTTGTTAAGTTTTCCTTCTAAGAGTCATGACCTTCAGCTGCAGGTCTGTTGGAGTTTGCTTGAGGTCCACTCCAGACCCTGTTTGCCTGGGTATCAGCAGCGGAGGCTGCAGAATATAGAATACTGCTGAATAGCGAGTGTTGCTGTCTGATTCTTGTTCTGGAAGCTTCATCTCAGGGGTGTACCCAGCTGTGTGTGGTGTGAGGTGTTGGTCTGCACCTAGTGGGGGATGTCTCCCAGTTAGGCTATTCAGGGGTCAGGGACCCACTTAAGCAGGCAGTCTGTCCATTCTCAGATCTCAACCTCTGTGCTGGGAGAACCACTGCTTCTTCAAATCTGTCAGACAGGGACTTTTACATCTGCAGAGTTTTCTGCTGCTTTTTGTTTAGCTATGCCCTGTCCCCAGAGGTGGAGTCTACAGAGGCAGGCAGGCCTCTTTGAGCTGCGGTGGGCTCCACCCAATTCGAGCTTCCTGGCAGCTTTTTCCTGGATGTCATCTTCTTCCCATATAAGGCTGTTTCGTCTACAGTGAAAATCTGTTTAGTGGGTTCATCTTTATTGATTATTATGCTAGATCTTCTGGATAGCTTGCTACAGCTTCTCCATCACCACTTGCTGCTTCACCTTGCACTTTTACATGATAGAGACAGCTTTTTTCCTTAAGCCTCATGAACCACCTCTGCCTAGCTTCAAACTTTTCTTCTGCAGCTTTCCAACCTCTCTTAGCCTTTATAGAACTGAAGAGAGTTAAGGCCTTCCTCTGGATTAGGCTTTGGCTTAAGGGAATGTTGTGATGAGTTTGATCTTCTATCCAGACCACTCAAACTTTCCCCATATCAACAACAAAGCGTTTTGCTATTTTTTTTTTTTAATCGTTCATGTGTTCACTGGAGTAACACTTCTAATTTCCTTCAAGAAGTTTTCCTTTGCATTCACAACTTGGCTAACTGATGCAAGAGGCTTAACTTTTGGCCTGTCTCAGCTTTTGACATGCCCCCTTCCTCATTAAGCTTAACTGTTTCTAGCTTTTAAAGTAAGAGATGTATGACTCCTCCTTTCATTTGAACACTTAGAGGCCACTGTAGGGTTATTAATTGGCCTAATTTCAATATCATTGTGTAGCAGGAAATAAGGATGCCTGAGGAAATGGAGAGAGACAGAGAATCGGCCACTCAATGGAGCAGTCAGAAATACTACTTTTTACTGCAATAAAGTGAAACACAATAAAATGAGGTATCCCTGTATTTAAACAATACTTTGATATCTAATCTGAAAACATAGTATATCCCTGAATTCATAGGGCATAGCACAGTGCCTGGAACACAAAAAGCACTTAATAAATGTTTGTTAGATAAATGAATAATTGTTCAAAGTTAGTTTCTTTTCTCCTTTATACTCTCCCCAACTTCCTCTAAGTAAAAATTACAACTTTTTGTTTTAATGCTTAGGTGTTACTCCTTTCAAAAGTCAAAATTACAACAAATTTAGTTTAAAGAACTTAACTGGCTTTTCGTGTGCATGTGATTCATTCTGTAAAACCAAACTTCTTTGCTCCAGTGAGCTGAGCAAAGGAGTTTGGCTTTATAGAGAGAAATAAGCTGAGGAGCCTGGGGATGGTGGCTCACACCTGTAATTCCAGCACTTTGGGAGGCCAAGGAGGGTGGTCAGGAGTTTGAGATCAGCCAGGTCAACTTGGCAAAACCCTGTCTCTATTAAAGACACAAAAATTAGATGGGCATGTGCCTGTAATCCCAGCTGCTTGGGAGGCTGAAGCAGGAGAATCACTTGAACCTGAGAAGTGGAGGCTGCAGTGAGTTGAGATCGTGCACTCTAGCCTGAGCGACAGAGTGATATTCTGTCTCCAAAAGAAAAGAAAAGACATGGGCTGAGGAAAGCAGAAACAGAATGAAAAAAAAACCAAAAACCAGATTGGTCATTTCAAAGCTACTTTCCCTGTAAAGGTTAAAGCAGAAGGGACTTTTTCAAGCCAGATAAAACTGGACTATTGATTTGCCTATTAACTCCTGCTATCTTGAAGTGTCACATAAACAACTTAGCTTCAGTTTGTTGGTACGGAACTTCAGGACAAGTAACTCCATTTTGATTTGGTCTGTTGAGCCTAAAGAGATATAATTGTATTGAACAATTCCCCTCTTTTTGTCAGGGTCTCTCATAGGTGACAGTGTGACCAAGACTTAGGGCATCAATACAATCCAACAGTCACCATCATTTTGGGGTGTGCTCTCCATACATCATTCATGGGTAACATTGTCTTTCTTATCATGTATTTCTTTAAGTTTTCTTCATTCCAGCCCAAAAGACCATTTAGCATTCAGCAGATGGCTGCATGTAGATATTTAAGACTTTTTGAGAGGATACTGTGTACCAGGAAGACTAATATTGTGACCATCAGGAGGATAATACCAAAAATTTGGAGTATGCTTCTTACCCAGGGTCTCCATGAACTAAAGCAACTAAAATCAAACATATCTAAGAAAGAGCTAGATGATAAGTCTGCCTGTTTTAACCAAGTAGATGTTAATTTTTAATAACTGAGTCACTACAATACTTGATATGTTTACCTATGTGCAACAAGAAGTATCAGCAACTACACAGACTCCTTCCTGTTCAGCTAGTAGGTAATCTAGCATCCCACGACTGGGATAAATTAAGGCAGGAAGTGAGAACAAGTGGATCTAGAAGTCTTTTTTACAATAATATTTCATGAATTTGCATGTCATCCTTATGCAGGGGCCATGCTAATCTTCTCTGTATCGTTCTAATTGTTTTAGTATATGTGCTACTGAAGCTGAGCACTAGAAGTCTTACGTTATAAAACAGATCATGAAACTGGGCACGGTGGATCACACCTGTAATCCCAGCACTTTGGGAGGTTGAGGCGGGCGGATCACCTGAGGTCACGAGTTCAAGACCAGCCTGGCCAACATGGTGAAACCCTATTTCTACTAAAAATACACAAAATTAGCCAGGTGTGGTGGCAGGTTCCTGTAGTCCCAGTTACTTGGGAGGCTGAGGCAGGAGAATCACTTGAACCTGAGAGGCAAAGGTTGTAGTGAGCCAAGATGTTGGCTAGGCTTGTCTTGAACCCCTAACCTCAAGTGATCTGCCTACCTCAGCCTCCCAGAGTGTTGAGATTACAGGTGTAAGCCACCAGGCCCGGTCCAACTTCTCATCTTGATTTGCAGAGTGATTGTCTCTGGTTATGGCATCATGCATTTTGGTGAAATCTCTATTTGGCCCACACATCAGTAATAAGACTTGTCCTTTATTGACATTGAGTTGTCTAGCTTCTGCTTGTAGGGCTTCGGGAACAGAGGAGCTCTTATTTTTAGTTGGAGAGTTGTAGCCACATATTGGAGGAAACTAGAATAATTCAGAATCTAGTTTAGTCTACAGGTAGATGATAAAAAGTTGAGAACAAGGAACAGGGGTACACTGTAATAACAGGTATACTATAGCTTTCCTCAGAAACATAGTTTTTCTCTCAATAGCAGTGGTCTCCAACCTTTTGTGGAAGACAATTTTCCATAGACCAGGGTGGGGTGGAGGGGATAGTTTCGGGATGAAACTTTCACCTCAGATCATAAAGCATTAGATTTTCATGAGGAGCAAGAAACCTAGATCCCTCACATGTGAAGTTCACAATAGGGTTCCCACTTCTATGATAATTTTTTGTTTTTGTTTTTGAGATGGAGCCTCACTCTGTCACCCAGGCTGGAGTGCAGTGACTTGATCTTGGCTCACTGCAACTTCTGCCTCCGGGGTTCAAGGGAATACTGCTTCAGCCTCCTAAGTATCTGGGATTATAGGTGTGTGCCACTACACCCGGCTAATTTTTGTATTTTTAGTAGAGATGGGGCTTCACCATGTTGGCAAAGTTGGTCTTGAACCCCTGACCTCAATCCCCCCAGCTTGGCCTCCCAAAGTGCTGGGATTATAGGCGTGAGCCACCACGCCTGGCCTCTTATGAGATTTTAATGCTGATGATGGTCTGATGGAGGCGGAGCTCAGGCAGTAATACTCGCTTGTCTGCTGCTCACCTCCTTCTATGTGGCCCGGTTCCTAACAGGGGAGCTAGGCATTGGGGACCCCTGCTCTACAGTCAGCCCCATTTCTACCAAAGATAATCAGAGTAAAAGTAATTTGTTTGCAAAATAAGCTTAGTCTCATCAAACTTGGGCTGTTTATTTATATAAGTTCAGCAAGAATAACAATTGACCACATAGGCTCTATTAAATGTTGCTTTGCTGGAACTTTTGATAGGAAATCAAATCCATTGGATTGGATTATTAACAACTTCTTGAGGCTATGAAGCCAAACCAAAGCATACTTCAGACTTTGTCTACAGTACCTGTAGATTCATTCTACGCACTTGTCAAATATGGTATCCCAGTGAAAAAATATAACTTATATTTTCATTTTATCCTGAGAAAACAGCAGATTCTTATTGAACTTAAGTAGGAAAATAACTATATTGCCATGAAAATAAAAAATTTCATGGATATTTCTAAATTCTGGAGGGATCAGGTAGGTACTGAAAGTAAACGTTTCAATTTTTGTTCACAAAAGCATACTTTGCCAAATTGCTGTAAGTTACAGGCAGCTTAAAAGAAAGAGTTGTCTTAAATCTGAAAAACAAAATATTAAAAAACCTGCAATATGGCTGGGCGCAGTGGCTCACACCTGTAATCCCAGCACTTTGGGAGGCCAAAGAGGGCGGATCACGAGGTCAAAGATTGAGACCATCCTGGCCAACATGGTGAAACCATGTCTCTACTAAAAATACAAAAAAATTAATTGGGCATGGTGGCATGCGCCTATAGTCCCAGCTACTCAGGAAGCTGAGGCAGGAGAATCACTTGAACCTGGGAGGCAGAGGTGGCAGTGAGCCGAGATCGCGCCACTCTACTCCATCCAGCCTGGCAGCAGAGCGCGACTCTGTCTCAAAAACAAGCAAACAAACAAACAAAGAAACAAAAAACCTGCAATATTTCAAATAAAATGCTGTAAAACCCATAATTCTTCTTCATCAGTTTATTTAATCCCATGTAATTAATTTTTGTTCTGCTTGATCTTGGTTAGCAGCTCACGAACCCATCAGTTTCTTCATTAGAGTTCTGGAAATTTCTACCTAGTCCAGTGGTATGATCTTAAAGTTATCAGAAACCTATATTTATTTGTCAGAGTCCTCTCTATCCTTCTGTTAAAAGAAAAAGCCGAATTAAGTTTAAAGCAGTTTAATTGAGCAATGAATGATTCGCAAATCAGACAGCCCCCAGAATCACAGCAGATTCAAAGAAACTCCAATGGTGTCTCGTGGTCAGAACAAATTTATAGACAAAAAAAAGGAAGTGACGTACAGAAACTGGAAGTGAGGCTCAGAAAAAGCTGAATTAGTTACAGCTTGGCATTTGCCTTATTTGAATATAGTCTGAACACCCAGCAGTGTATGAATGGTTGAAGTATGGCTGTACTGGCATTGGCTAAGACTCAGCTATTGTTATAGGCACTATTATAACTTCTAAGTTAGGTTTTCAATTTTGTCTACTTATTAAGTTAGGTTGCAGTTCATCCACAAGGACTCAAATATGGAAGTACGGAGTCCTTCTCATTTTGTTTGCTTTAACACTTCCCATGAATCTTCGGAGTTTCCCTCCGTCGCCCAGGCTGGAGTGCAGTGGCATGATCTTGGCTCACTACAACCTCCATCTCCCGGGCTCAAGCAATTTTCCTGCCTTAACTTCTTGAGTAGCTGGGATTATGGGCGCACACCACCATGTCTGGCTAATTTTTGTATTTTTAGTAGAGACAGGGCTTCACCATGTTGGCCAGGCGGGTCTTGAACTTGTGACCTCAGGTGATCCACCTGCCTTGGCCTCCCAAAGTGTTGGGATTACAGGCGTGAGCCACTGCACTGGGCCACACTTCCCATGAATCTTCTTGAAGACACAACACTTTAGGATTACAGTTGTTTGCAAAAAGCTCACAGAAGGGCTGGGCAGGTGGCTCATACCTGTAATCCCAGCACTTTGGGAGGCCAAGGTGGGCAGACTGCTTGAGCCTAAGAGTTCGAGACCAGCCTGGGCAACACGGTGAAACCTCATCTCTACAAAAAAAAAAAAAAAAAAAAAAAATTAGCTGGGCATAGTGGTGCACACCTGTAGTCCTAGCTACTCAGAGGATCCCTTGAGCCAGGGAGGTGGAGGTTGCAGTGAGCCAAGATCATGATACTGCACTCTAGCCTGGGCAACAGAGTGAGACTCTGCCTTAAAAAAGAAAAAAAAAGAAGGTTTCAGAAGAGCACGAGAATAAGGTAATTAATTGTGGACTTAAAATGACTATGGTTAAAAGTCTGATACGAGGTCAGGCATGGTGGTTCAGGCCTATAACCCCAGCATTTTTGGAGGCTGAGGTGGGAGGATCACTTGAGGCCAGAGGTTCAAGACCAGCCTAGGCAATATGACAAGATTTTGTGTCTACAAAATTTTTTTTTAAAAATTAGCCGGGTGTGGCTGGGCGCGGTGGCTCAAGCCTGTAATCCCAGCACTTTGGGAGGCCGAGACGGGCAGATCACGAGGTCAGGAGATCGAGACCATCCTGGCTAACATGGTGAAACCCCGTCTCTACTAAAAAATACAAAAAAACTAGCCGGGCAAGGTGGCGGGCACCTGTAGTCCTAGCTACTCGGGAGGCTGAGGCAGGAGAATGGCGTAAACCCGGGAGGCGGAGCTTGCAGTGAGCTGAGATCCGGCCACTGCACTCCAGCCTGGGCGACAGAGCAAGACTCCGTCTCAAAAAAAAAAAAAAAAATTATCCAGGTGTGGTGATATGTGCTTGTAGTCCTAGCTACTTGGGAGGCTGAGGCAAGAGAATTGCTTAAGCTGAGGAATTTGAGGTTGCAGTGAGCTATGATTGTACCATTGTACTCCAACCTGGGTGACAGAAAAAGAACTCGGTCCTAAAAAAAACTAAAAATTAAAAGAAATCTGGTGCTTGCAATTAGAATGATACAGAGATGATTAGCATGGTCCCCTCCACAAGGATGACACGCAAATTTGTGAAGCATTCCGTATTTAAAAAAAAAAATCAGGCTGGGCACAGTGGCTCACGCCTATAATTCCAATACTTTGGGAGGTCAAGGCAGGTGGATCACTTGAGGTCAGGAGTTTGAGACCAGCCTGATCAACATGGCGAAATCCTGTCTCTACTAATAACACAGAACTTAGCTGGACATGGTGGTGCGCACGTGTAATCCAAGCTGCTTACTCAGGAGGCTGGGGCAGGAGAATCACTTGAACCCAGGAGGCAGAGGTTGCAGTGAGCCAAGATCGTGCCACTGTGCTTTAGCCTGGACAACAGAGGGAGACTCTGTCTTAAAAACAAACAAACAAAAAAACTAGCTGAATGCCAGAATGCCATATTCTGGATAATAATTTAGTCAGATTGGTGGCTTTTCAATTTTGCTTCTGTTTCTTAACAGGATTACTGAGTTTAGGGTGGAGTCCATTAACAAATAGGTCAGACAAATCATTTTCTATGTCTGGACTCTAACATTGAGAACTTTGAAAAAAAAAAGCAAAACTGCTTGACCTGAGGGTCTACGTTTTATAAAAAACACTTTTCCTGCTTTCTCTTAGTCTTTGGGGTATGATAGTAACTAAGCAAAAGGTTGGCAGTTTCCATTTTCTTATCAATTAATTACGTAAGCTTTTCACTTGCCTTTTGTAATAAGTCTTTTAAAAGAAGCAAGAAAAAATTTTGAAATCTTTTTAGAAGGTTCTGCATATCCATAGGCATCCATGGGTGGGTCTAATTCAGGAACTCTCTCTCTCTCTCTCTTTTTTTGGAGACAAGGTCTTGCTCTGTAGCCCAGTCTAGAGTACAGTGGTGTGCGATCAGAATTCACTGCAGCCTCAAACTCCTGGACTCAAGAGATCCTCCCGTCACAGCCTCCCAAGTAGCTAGTAACTACAGGGGTATGTCACCATGCCCAGCTAATTTTTCAAAGTTTTTATAGAAATGTGGTCTATGTTGCTCAGGTTGGTCTTGAACTCCTGGGCCCAAGTAATTATCCCTCTTTGGCCTCACAAAGTGCTGAGATTACAGGTTAGAGCCACTGTGCCCAGCAGGAAACCTAATGTTTTTTTTTGTTTTTTTGTTTTTTTTTTTTTGAGACGGAGTCTCACTCTGTCGCCCAGGCCGAAGTGCAGTGGCATGATCTCGGCTCACTGCAAGCTCCACCTCCCAGGTTCACGCCATTCTCCTGCCTCAGCCTCCCAAGTAGCTGGGACCACAGGCACCTGCCACCACACCCAGCTAATTTTTTTTGTATTTTTTTAGTAGAGATGGGGTTTCACTGTGTTAGCCAGGATGTTCTTGATCTCCTGACCTTGTGATCCACCCACCTCGGCCTCCCAAAGTGCTGGGATTACAGGCGTGAGCCACCACGCCCGGTCAGGAACTCTCATTTTTAAATATACTTCCTTTTCTTTTTTTGAGACAGGGTCTCCTTCTGTAGCCCAGGCTGGAGTGCAGTGGCGTAATCTCAGCTCACTGCAACCTCCGCCTCCTGAGTTCAAGCAATCCTCCCACCTCAGCCTCCCGAGTAGCTGGGACTACAGGTGCCTACCACCATACCTGGCTAATTTTTGAAATTTTTGTAGAAACAGGGTTTCATTGTGTTGCCCAGACTGGTCTCAAACTCCTGAGCTCAAGCAATCCACCCACCTCAGCCTCCCAAAGTGCTGGGATTACAGGCATGAGCCACCATACCTGGTCTAAACACACTTCTTAAAGTTGAATATCAGCCTGGCATGTTGGTTCACGCCTGTAATCTCAGCACTTTGGGAAGCCGAGACGGGCGGACCACTTGAGGTCAGGAGTTTGAGACCAGCTTGGCCAACAAAGTAAAACCCCATCTCTACTAAAAATACAAAATTAGCCTAGTGTGGTGGAGAACGCCTATAATCCCAGCTACTCGGGAGGTTGAAGCATGATAATTGCTTGAAGCCAGGAGGCGGAGGTTGCAGTGAGTCAAGATCGCGCCATGGCCCTCCAGCCTGGGTGACAGAGTGAGACTGTCTCAAAAAGAAAAAAAAAGTCAAGTATCATCTCATCTGGAATGGTCCACATAATGACCATTGTAATTTCAAGTAATCTTTAGTAAGATTTCACTGATTTCACCACCTTTATAAGTATTTTCAGCTACTGGGGCCTTATACTTATACAAGTAAAAGGCAGGTGTAGCTGGAAGGTGGAATATTCATTTCTTCAGAAATTTAGGATCTGGCCGGGTGCGATGGCACACACCTGTAATCCTAGCACTTTGAGAGGCCAAGGTAGGTGGATCACCTGAGTCAGGAGTTCAAGACCAGCCTGGTCAACATAGTGAAACTTGGTCTCTACTAAAAATACAAAAATTAGCTGGGCATGGTGGTGCACGCCTGTAGTCCCAGCTACTCGGGAAGCTGAAGCAGGAGAATCGCTTGAACCTGGGGGATGGAGGTTGCAGTGAGCCCAGGCAACAGAGCAACACTCCAATCTCAAAAAAAAAATAATAATAATAATAATTACGGATCTCATTTTTACATTGACTCTTGGATCTCTCAAAGTCAAGACAAAAGCCTAAGTGGGGGCCAGGCATGATGGCTCACACCTGTAATCCCAGCACTTTGGGAGGCCAAGGCAGGTTGATTGCCTGAGCTCAGGAGTTCAAGAACACCCAGGGCAACATGGTGAAACCCCATCTCTACTAAAAATACAAAAAAAATTAGCCAGGCATGACGGCGCCGCCTGTAGTCCCAGCTACTCAGGAGGCTGAGGCGAGAATCGCTTGAATCCCGGAGGCGGAGGTTGCAGTGAGTCGAGATTGCACCACTGCACTCCAGCTTGGGCTACAGATTGAGACTCCACCTCAAGGAGGGGGAAAAAAAAACCTAAGAGGGAAACATCATGGGGTTGGGTGGTATAATTCTTTCACAGTGTACCTCACTGCATAAACATTTTATTGAGGATGGCAACTGCTACCTTGTTTCATGTCTAGTTTATTCTAACAGTCTCATTTTTTAGTGGCCAGCACTCTAATAGCTCTTAAGTACCTGAACTGTGCCCACTAGTTAAATGGTGGCTTTGGCTCTGAGATCCCCTTGACCACCTTACCTAGTAATTTTTTCTCCTACCTAAGCAAGCAAGAAAACCTAACAAAAAGGATAGAATTAAAATTCCAGCAGATTCCAAAAGGCAGAATTCATGCCTCCTGCAGGAATAACCACTTAGAGCAACACTGTCTTAAAATGCAGCTCCTTGTTACCTGAGTCCATGAGTAAGGTGAACAACTAAAAAACAAACAAAACCAATGAAACAAAACAAAACAAACCAAAAACCTGCAGCTCTTAAACCAGACTTAATGGCACACACCTGTAATCCCAGGCACTCAGAGGCAAAGGCAGAAGGAACGCTTGAGCCCAGTAGTTTGAGGCAGTAGTGTCCTGTGATTGTGCTTGTGAATAACCACTGTACTCCAGCCTGGAAAATATTACCAGACCCCTGTCTCTTTTATTTGTTTGCTTTTTATTTTTGTTCTCTGGTTGTTTCTTTCGTTTGTTGGTTTGAGACAGACAAATGATTCTCACGCCTCGGCCTCCCGAGTAGCTGGGATTATAGGGGCGCACCACCACACCGGGCTAATTTTTGTATTTTTAGTAGAGAAGGGGTTTTGCTATGTTGGCCAGCTGATCTCAAGCAATCCACCTGCCTCTCAAAGTGCTGGGGTTACAGGCATGCACCACTGCACCCAGCCAAGACAAAATTGCAGCTCTTGCCAATGACTTGCCAGCCGCTGCGAACCCCAAAAGGTCATGCACTGTCTCACAGCATAAACTAACCCTAAATTCAAAAGCCAAAAAGAAAAGGGGAGTCCACCTGAGAGGAACTTACCTATAACTCTTGAGGCTCCTCAATGAGGAAGACCAAGGATTTCAAAAGGCATCTGTGGCTCTGTGGCACCTCTCTGATATTCATCTGGGAGTCTCAGAAGTCATCAGCAGTGTCCTTCAGGCCCCTTTGTTGGTTGCCAGAACTGTCAAAAGACAAAATTACAATGAATTTAGTTTACATTTTTTTTTTGAGACAGTCTCTCTCTCTGTCACCCAGGCTAGAGTACAGTGGCGTGATCTCGGCTCACTGCAACCTCCGCCTCCCGGGTTCAAGCAATTCTTTTGCCTCAGCCTCCCAAGTAGCTGGGATTACAGGCGTACACCACCATGCCCAAGTAATTTTTGTATTTTAGTAGAGATGGGGTTTCACCATATTGGCCAGGATGGTTTTGAACTCCTGACCTCAAGTGATCTGCCCGCCTCGGCCTCCCAAAGTGCTGGGATTACAGGCATGAGCCACCGCACGTGCCTTTTACAATTTTTTTTTTTTAGACAGAATTTCGTTCTTGTTGCCTAGGTTGGAATGCATTGGCACGATCTCAGCTCACCGCAACCTCTGCCTCCCGGGTTCAAGCAATTCTCCTGCCTCAGCCTCCCGAGTAGCTGGGATTACAGGCATGCGCCACCATGCCCAGCTAATTTTGTATTTTTAGTAGAGATGGGGTTTCTCCATGTTGGTAAGGCTGATCTCGAACTCCAGACCTCAGGTGATCCACCCACCTTGGCCTCCCAAAGTGCTGGGATTACTGGCTTGAGCCACCGCGCCCAGCCTCGCCTTTTACAAATCTTTTTTTTTTTTTTTGAAACGGAGTCTCGCTCTGTCCCCTAGGCTGGAGTGCAGTGGCGCGATCTCAGCTCACTGCAAGCTCTGCCTCCCGGGTTCATGCCATTCTCCTGCCTCAGCCTCCTGAGTAGCTGGGACTACAGGCGCCCGCCAACGCGCCTGGCTAATTTTTTGTATTTTTAGCAGAGACAGGGTTTCACCGTGGTCTCCATCTCCTGACCTTGTGATCCGCCCGCCTTGGCCTCCCAAAGTGCTGGGATTACAGGTGTGAGCCACTGCGCCCGGCCCATACAAATCTTAATTGACTTTTATTTTCTATTCTGGAATAGAAACATCTCATTCTATAAAGTAGAGTGAGTGTTTTGATGAGCTGAGCAAAGGAGGCTGGGTTTGTAGATAGAAAAGGNATGCCATTCTCCCGCATCAGCCTCCTGAGTAGCTGGGACTACAGGCGCCCGCCAACGCGCCTGGCTAATTTTTTGTATTTTAGCAGAGACAGGGTTTCACCGTGGTCTCCATCTCCTGACCTTGTGATCCGCCCGCCTTGGCCTCCCAAAGTGCTGGGATTACAGGTGTGAGCCACTGCGCCCGGCCCATACAAATCTTAATTGACTTTTATTTTCTATTCTGGAATAGAAACATCTCATTCTATAAAGTAGAGTGAGTGTTTTGATGAGCTGAGCAAAGGAGGCTGGGTTTGTAGATAGAAAAGGGCCAAGGAAAGTAAAAACAGAGAACACAAAGCAGATTAGTTGTTTCAGGTGTTTTCCCTATAAAGGTAAATGCAGAGGGGACTTCGTCATCCTGCCAGCTACCACGGGTCTGTTCGAGGATTTGGCCGTTATCTGTCTCTCCTGATTACTCAGGTCAAATAAACTTAGTTTCAACTTGGTCTTGTGGAAAGTGAGTAACTCCATTTTGATTTGGTCTTTTGGGCCTAGTAGAAGAGCTCAGTCCAAACCAATGACCTCTTATAGTTTAATTTTATTTATTTATTTACTTTTGAGACAGGGTCTCTGTCATGAGGATTGGAGTGCTGGAGTGCAGTGGTGCGATATCGGCTCACTGAAGCCTCAACTTTGTGGACTCTGGTTTTAGGGTTAGTTTGTGCTGCGAGAGAGTGTATGACGTTTTGGGACTACAGGCAGGTGCCACCACGCCCAGCTAATTTTTTGTATTTTTAGTAGATACGGGATGTTGCCAGGTTGCCCAGGCTGCCTCTTATTATTTACCCTCCTGATTATAAAGTACAGGATTTCTATCTATTTAAGTTTCCAATCCACTCAGATTTTTATGTTATAGATGATGACTGCTGCTATTAAGAAAATGAGGGCAAGAGTAAATATAGGCAGAGTCTAATACATCAGCAACCTGTTATTTGTAGTGATGATCTGTTAGGAAGGGCTAACCCATTTTCCTTCTTGAAAGGGAGGTTTACGAAAAGAAAAATAGGCCAGGCGTGGTGGTTCATGCCTGTAATCCCAAGCACTTTGGGAGGCTGAGGCAGGAGGATTACTTGAACCCGGGAGGTCAATGTTACAGTGAGTCATATTCCCACCACTGCACCCCGGCTAGGGCAAAGGAGCAAAACCCTATCTCTAAATAAATAAATAACTCTAGGTTTCCCAAATCTTGCAGATGAAGAAACCCTCTTCTCTTTTTTGGCTGGGGCGGGGAAGACTAGCCTGTTCTTTGTTTTCCTTGTGAAGTTACAGGGTTACTGATAAACAAAATTATTGTTCAGGGAAGAGACATCCAGTGGCTTCTATGTCCAAGCCCATTCCTAGGAACCACAGTTCCAGAGGGGCCTCAACCCCTGAGGCCTCACTTGGCCCCTTTCCAGGTATCCAAGAACAAATCACAAAGAAGTAGTGGGGAACAAAAACCAGCCTGACCTCAGCACCTGCTCTCACCCCAAAGGGAGGTGAGGGCTGCTGGCATGGGTGGGGCCCGGGCCTAGTCTCTAGCCAGAGGATGTGGGGACCTCTCTCTTGGGGGCCTGCCCTTCCCACACCCCCTCTCCCAGCGAGGCTGTCTTGGACATTTTGGGGACTCCTCTGAGGGATCATGGTTCCTGCTCTGGGTTTCTCTTTTGTCATTTTAACACTGAGGCATCCCAGCCTCCCTTCCTGGAAGATGGAGTATTTGCACTGTTGCCTTTTCTTTCGTCCCTGTTTTTGTACAAAAATGACAATACTCTCTGTTGGACTGTATTTTAACCCAAAAAAAGAAAACTGAGCCCCCTTCTCTTTGATACTGCAGGTTCATAGAGCCAAGTGTATCAATTTTTTTCTTGTTCTTTGTTTTCCGGTTGGGGAAAGGGTTTTCTAAGAAATACTGAACTTTCCTTACCTAAAAGTAGTACAGGTTAAACAAGTCAAACTTTAAATGTAATACCCATTGCTTTAAAATATTCTAGCAAAGAAAATAAGGTTTGGAAGATGGTGGCAGGGGATATGAAACAAGATAGAAGTGTTGACAATTTACGAAGTTCTGGAAATTCATTCTGCTCTTCTGTTTGACATTTTCCACAGTAAGAAGTTTTTAAAAATACTAGCTTTCTCTTATTTTTTACTCTAACAACTTCCTTTTGCTTGTCTTTGACAGGTCCTGGCCTCAGGAGGAGGAAAGCTGCACAACCAGTCTTTGTGTGTGTGTGTGTGTGTGTGTGCAAATCTGTGTTCCCTTGTGAATACAGTTTCATTAGGGGAGGGTTCACCTTTGTTATGCGCTTGATCAGTACATAATAA
Source organism: Rhinopithecus bieti (assembly GCF_001698545.2). NCBI lineage: Eukaryota > Metazoa > Chordata > Mammalia > Primates > Cercopithecidae > Rhinopithecus > Rhinopithecus bieti. The sequence continues at coordinate 1,401,551 of NW_016803348.1, forward strand.
ATATATGTTTTATTTTTTTAGTGACAGGGTCTCACTCTGTCACCCAAGCTGGAGTTCAGCGGTGGCAATCATAGCTTACTGCAGCCTCCATCTCCTGGGTTGAAGCAATTGGCCTCCTAAGTAGCTGGGACTACAGGCCCAGGCCATCACGCCCTGCTTTTTTTATTTTTTGTAGAGACGGGGTCTCCCTATGTTGCCCAGGCTGGTCTGCAACTCTTGAGATCCAGTGATCCACTCACTTTAGCCTCCCAAAGTGCTGGGATTATAGGCATGAGCCACCACACCGTGCCTGTATTTCATTTTAAAACAACGAAGAATGTTCTCCTTCCTCACATATCTCAAATTTGGGGCGTACCAAATCTCTGATATTATCCCAACGATTTTTTTATAACCAGAGTATCACAATTCCTTTCAGAAAGGGTTCTTTAGCCGCTCACACCACGGGTTTCGGTGGCACATCTTGGGGTGGCACAGACCTGTGCTATAGGTCTCGGCTCTACCCAGAGCAGGATGGCCCTCTTTTTTTTTTTTTTGAGATGGCGTCTCACTGTGTCGCCCAGGCTGGAGAGCAGTAGCACGATCTTGGCGCACTGCAATCTCTGCCTCCTGGGTTCAAGCATTTCTCCTGCCTCAGCCTCCTGGGTAGCTGGGATTACAGGAGCCTGTCACCACACCCGGGTAATTTTTGTATTTTTAGTAGAGACACAGTTTCACCATGTTGGCCAGGCTGGTCTTGAACTCCTGACCTCAGGTGATCCGGCCCCCACCCCCCCACCCCCCGTCGGCCTCCTAAAGTGCTGGGATTACAGGTGTGAGCCACCACACCCGGCCTAACTTTTTGTATTTTAGAAGAGACGGTGTTTCACCGTGATGCCTAGGTTGGTCTCAAACTCCTGAGCTCAGGAAATCCGCCCACCTCGACCTCCCAAAGTGCTAGGATTACAGGAATGAGCCACTGCGCCCGGCCCCAAGCCTCACTTTCTTTGGGCCTCACTTTCCCCTGCCTGAAAAAAGAGCAGATCGACTGCACCCGCTTCCCGGGGCCCCTCCCAAGCCATGGGCAGCCCCGCCCTAAGGGCGGAGACTGGGCGGAGCGTCGCGCTCTCCTCCGCCTCTTTCCGACTCACCGCTGCCCCCAGTGCCCGCGGCGCATGTGCCCGGCACCCCCCACCCCCAACCGGCCCTGGATTCCACTTCCGCTCCACTCGCGCTGCAGCCGCAGCTGCCTACAGGCCCCGCGCCGCCTCCGGAGTCCATGGCCGGCACGCGCTGGGTACTCGGGGCGCTGCTCCGGGGCTGCGGCTGTAACTGCAGCAGCTGCCGGCGCACCGGCGCCGCCTGCCTGCCCTTCTACTCTGCCGCTGGCTCTATCCCATCGGGCGTCTCAGGCCGCCGCCGCCTGCTGCTGCTGCTCGGGGCCGCCGCGGCCGCTGCCTCCCAGACGCGTGGCCTCCAGACCGGGCCTGTGCCTCCCGGGAGGCTGGCGGGGCCTCCCCCTGTGGCCACCTCTGCCGCGGCGGCGGCCGCCGCGGCCTACCCTGCCCTCCGTGCCCCTCTGCTGCCGCAGTCGCTGGCGGCGGCCGCGGGCCCGACGCGTAGCTACAGCCAGGTACGTAGGTGCCTCGGGGCACCTGGCGCTAGACCCCTCCCGGGCTGCGCGCACGCGCCCCCGCGCCCCTCCTTGTGCGCCTCGCGGGCGCGCCCGGGGGATCTTCGACACGCGCCGCACACCCTCCCCCGTCCACCCTGTGCCCCTGTTGGGCCCCGGAACAAGGGAAGCTCTCCTAGGCGTCGGGTTTTCTCCTTGATTTGTTCTCCCCTCGATTCTGGGTCTGTTGGGCAGTTTAAGTGTGGCTGGGGTGAATGTTGAGGCCTTGTTCCCCGCCGGGCCCATGGTAGGTTTCGTGAGGCTGCTGACGCGCCCACCTTGCATCCCTCTTGCTTTCCGCCCGCAGGTTGTGAAGTTGCGAGGCCAGAGCCCGCCGAGGGTTGGGGGTTTCCGTGCAGCCTGAGCGCTAGGCCTGGGCGGCCCTCGGCGCCTCTCGGTGGGCCGCGGCTGGGAAGGTGCGCGCACACAGTTGCGTAGGCTGGCTTGTGGGGAAGGAACCTGTCCCCATCGCGCCCTTCCCTGTCCTGTCCCCAGGGAAAGACGAGCTGTCCCGGTTTACTGAAGGTCACCTCTGCAACTCCACTCATACAGAAGGTCTTTTAGGACTGTGTGTCGCCTCGTCTGGGAAAGCAGTTTGGGGATTTAGCTGTTGGTGGAAGGAGGTGAAGGGGAGGGAGCGTTGAGGGTTGAGGACACAATTTGGGGTCCCAGGAATGAATTTACAATGTTCTCCTTTCCATTTTTTCTTTATTTTTTAGAAAAGTCGGTGTGTACTTAACTCAGACTGCCAATATTTTGTGCTTTGTAGATGAACGTTTCTCTTATTGTTATGTGGCATCCGGGAAGTGTCTGCACAGTTTTTAACTACCCAACCCCTGATTCTTTGGGTCATATTTATCTGAATTCAATTTGTGCTTCTCCTTTAACTTAGGGAGACTGGGAGGCTCATCAGCATGGCTGCTGTCTGCCAGTGGCTGAGATAATTGATTAGAATCCTGGCCCAATACTTTCTGATGCCTTTTTCTGTAAAAGCTTGTGATGCTTATGGACTTCTGGAAAAATAGGGAAAGTTGTCTACAAAAACCACAACAAAACAATCTCTAATAAACCTTTGTGAGCTGGCTTCTCTTTTTTTGTTTCTGTGAAATTGACGGCAGTGATATCTGTAGAGCATCTATGTGTTAGACACTACTTACATTTACTCCTTAAAACTAAACATTAAGCCTTCATGAAAATTATACATAGGGCCGGGCGCGGCACTTTGGGAGGCTGCGGCGAGTGGATCACCTGAGCTCAGGAGTTCGGTACCAGCCTGACCAACATGGTGAAACTCCATCTCTACTAAAAAGCGCAAAAAAGCCGGGCATGGTGGCAGGCGCATGTAATCCCAGCTACTCGGGAGGCTGATTGCGCCGTTGCACTCTAGTATGGGTGACAAGAGCGTAACTCCGTCTCAAAAAACAAATGATAGATAGTACAAAGATACCTCTGTCCTTAGTCCAGTAGAGTGAAATGCCGAAATCTCAGCTCACTGAAACCTCCACCTTCCGGGTTCAAGCGATTCTCCTGCCTCAGCCTCCTGAGTAGCTGGGATTACAGGCACACGCCACTACACCCGGCTAATTTTTTGTATTTTTAGTAGAGATGGGGTTTCACCATGTTGGCCAGGCTGGTCTTGAACTCCTGACCTCGTGATTCGCCCACCTTGGCCTCCGAAAGTGCTGGGATTACAGGCGTGAGCCACCGCACCTAGCCCAGTAGAGTGCAAGTCTTAAAGCCTGAGTTGTCTTCTTAGGTTATGGTTGTAGTGCTTGGTAGATTCTTACTAAATTCCAGTTTTACTTAATCGGATAAAAGAGACTTTACAAGTCTTTAGCCTCACACTGCTGCTGTTGCCTTTAAGATCTTTCCCTTAATCACTTGATCTGGCATACCAGCTGACAGAGGAATCTTCCCAAGGCGTCCTGTCTTGTTGATTTACCCAGTCCTCAGTGTCTTTTATTAAATTCCCTTTGCCTACCAAGTGAAGGACACACATTGAGCTCCGCACTCAAGGCCCTCTGCTCTATGGTACCAACTTCCTTTTGCCAGGTCACCTTCTTTGGCTCCTAATTTAAACGGAATTAATTGGAATTAGTTGCTGTTTTTCAAATGGTCCTTTGGTCGTACTGCTTCTTTCTCTCGCCTTCAAACTGGAATACCCTATCTTTTTTTTTTTTTTTTTTGAGATGGAGTCTCGCTCTGTCACCCAGGCTGGAGTGCAGTGGCGCGATCTCGGCTCACTGCAAGCTCTGCCTCCCGGGTTTACGCCATTCTCCTGCCTCAGCCTCCCGAGTAGCTGGGACTACACGCGCCCGCCATCTCGCCCGGCTAATTTTTTTTGTATTTTTTTAGTAGAGACGGGGTTTCACCGTGTTAGCCAGGATGGTCTCGATCTCCTGACCTCGTGATCCACCCGTCTCGGCCTCCCAAAGTGCTGGGATTACAGGCTTGAGCCACCGCGCCCAGCCAATACCCTATCTTTTATATCCTTCTAACAATTCTGTCCTTCCTTCAAGGCCCATCTCATGTCACGTCCTGATTCTTCTATTAGTCCTCTGATTTGAATTCCTGTAGTATTTTGTATCTTAATTATAGCACTCAGCATCTCATCTTGTATGCTTGTCGTATTCTAGATAGCTATTTCAGATGAGGGCAAACACTGTGTGTAGGGGCAATCAAATATTTGTCAAATTGTTGGGACCTTTCTTGTGTTACCTTAACTACACTATTGTTAGCTGTAATTTGGGGTCGATGAATTTTAAAACAAACCCTGAATGAAATTTATGTCCTGCCAAACCTTTAGGATATACCTGCTTACGGCTTTTGGATGTACAATTTAAGCCAAAACATGATGGGTTAGATTGGTGAAGTTTACTTTTTGCCTCTGAAATAATATCTAGAATATTAGTTTGTAGAATAAACATTTTCTAAGAATTTTTTTTTTACATTTTTTACCTGTAAATGTAACTATTTTTATAATTCTTCATTTTCCCTGGAAGGAGTCCAAAACTACTTACCTGGAAGACCTTCCACCACCGCCTGAGTATGAATTGACCCCATCCAAGTTAGAAGAGGAAGTGGATGATGTCTATCTCATTCGAGCTCAAGGACTGCCCTGGTCATGCACTATGGAAGATGTGCTTAACTTTTTCTCAGGTATGTTTTATGTACGTTTTATTTATTTATTTTTTTCCTTATATTGTTTCTCACAAGCAGATATGTATGTTTTAAGTATGTGATTTTGTCTGAGTAAAAGGTAGTGCTACAAATCCACATCAGACTATGCTGTCAACTTCCTTTTTGATGGTTGGGAACTGTCTCATTCTGGTTGGTTGCATATACCAAGTGATACCATGTGTACTGTTTGTAGTATGTAACAAATTGAAAGACTTTGGGCCAGGGTCAGTGTCTCAGGCCTGTAATCCCAGCACTTTGGGAGGCCAAGGTGGGAGGATAGCTTGAGGCCAGTAATTCCATACCATACTGGGCAACACTGTGAGACTGTCTCAATTTACATATATATAAAGACTTTGAATGCAACAAAAATTATTTAATGCTAATATATTAATATATAATTGATATATGATGTGTAATTAATATAAATATATTAATGAATATATGTAATATAATA
>NW_016803348.1:1407220-1422475 GCF_001698545.2 Rhinopithecus bieti
ATTAATAATAAATGATATGTTAATATTATATGTAACAAATTTTATATAATATATAATTATATGTAATTATTATGTTTAGTTAATACTATATAATTAATATATGATTATATATAAATATATATTATATATGGTTATATATAAATATGTAATGATATATTTATTAATGTTATATATTAATTTATAATATGTAATGTTAAGACTACATAGTATAATGGAATTTATTTATTTATTGAGACAGAGTTGCTCTGTCACCCAGGCTGGAGTGCAGTGGCACGATCTTGGCTCACTGCAAGCTCCGCCTCCTGAGTTCATGACATTCTCCTGTCTCAGCCTCCCTAGTACTGATCACCACCATGCCCGGTTAATTTTTTGTGTTTTTAGTAGAGGCGGGGTTTCACCGTGTTAGCCAGGATGATCTCGATCTCCTGACCTCGTGACCTCATGATCTGCCCGTCTCCCAAAGTGCTAGGATTACAGGCCTGAGCCACTGCGCCCGGCTGGTATGATGGAATATTATACAACCATAACAAAGAACGAGATTATATCCTTTGCAGCAATGTGGGTGGTGCTGGAGACCATTATCCTAAGCAAACTAACATGGAACATTAAACTAAATATTGTACGTTTTCACTTACAAGTGAGAGCTAAACAATGAGAACACATGGACACAAAGGGGAACAACAGACACCAGGGCCAACTTGAGGGTAGGGGAGAGGATTAAAAAATACGTATCGGGGCCGGGTGCAGTGGCTCACGCCTGTAATCCCAGCACTTTGGGAGGCCAAGGCAGGCGGGTCACAAGGTCAGGAGATCGAGACCATCCTGGCTAACACGGTGAAACCCCGTCTCTCCTAAAAATACAAAAAAAATTAGCCAGGCGTGGTGGCACGCTCCCGTAATCCCAGCTACCCGGGAGGCTGAGGCAGGAGAATCGCTTGAATCCAGGAGGAGGAGGTTGCAGTGAGCTGAGATCACACCACTGCATTCCAGCCTTGGCGACAGAGATAGACTCTTCTCAAAAAGAAAAATAAAAGTTATTGGGTACTATGCTTGCTACCTGGGTAACTACATGATCTATATACCATGCTCCTGTAACACATGGTTTACCTGTGTAACAGTCCTGTACATGTACTAAATAAAAGTTAAAAAACAAAATTGCATGGTTTGAAATTATTTTTCTCTGTGGTATTAATATATACATATCAAAAAGTCAAGCCTGTCAGTGGAAATATGGAATTAAGAGTGACTATTTATTTAATACAGACATTTAGAATAGAAGGTCATTTAGTATCAAGGAATAAAGTTCCCTTAGTACCATGTTTGGAGAGTTTATGTATCTGTGGGATTTTTTTTAGTTTCTGTATCTGACTATGATTTATTTTTATGATTTTTTTTGAGATGGAGTCTTGCTCTGTCACCTAGGCTGGAGTACAGTCTCACGCAGTCTCGACTCACTGCAACCTCCGCCTCCTGGGTTCAAGCGATTCTCCTGCCTCTGCCTCCTGAGTTGCTGGGACTACAGGCACCTGCCACCACGCCTGGCTAATTTTTGTATTTTTAGTAGAGACAGGGTTTCGCCTGTTGGCCAGGTTGGTCTCAAACCCCTGACCTCAGATGATCCACCACTTTGGCCTCCCTATTTCATTAATTTTTTTAGCTGCTCTTTGTGGAGCAGGAGTAACTCCTAGGCAGTATGCCCAGAGTGAGCCTGGTCAAACATTTTTTAAAGCTTCTTGGCCACTTACTTCTTGGACTTACTCCCATTATAAAAGTATGCAGTATGAAAAGGCAAAAGGCTAGGCGTGGTGGCTGATGCCTGTAATCCCAGCACTTTGGGAGGTTAAGGTGGGAGGATTACTTAAGCCCAAGAGTTCAAGACCAGCCTGGGCAACAAAATGAGACCCCCTTTCTACAAAAACAAAAAAAAAATTAAATTATGGTAATAAAATTATTCTTAGAGGAAATATTTTAGAGTCCTATGGATATGATTTTAAAGGAAGACACGTATGAATTTAACTATATTGTATTTCCTTAAGTGATTATAGAGACATTGGAATAGAAATAATGAATATTGTGTTGGGCCTATCCTTATTTGCCATTTAGTGGTCAGGAAGGAGATCATAAGCTTCTGTGCTAAGGTTTGCTTATCTTTTCTACTTGGAAGGTTTTAGAGACTAAATTCTTACTGGTGTTTGGATGGCTTAAGAGATGGGGATTCGTGTAAGGAATATGACACTTGTTTCCTGGTTTGTTGGAAAATTGCATTCTCATGACTTACATAATTGAGCTAAAAGTTTGATTTCTGTTTTCAATTGATTTTGCTCATACACTTTTAGACTGCAGAATCCGCAACGGTGAGAATGGAATACATTTCCTCCTAAATAGAGATGGGAAACGAAGGGGTGATGCCTTAATTGAAATGGAGTCAGAACAGGATGTGCAGAAAGCCTTAGAGAAGCACCGCATGTACATGGGCCAGCGGTATGTGGAAGGTATGTGAAGTCAGATTTTGACATTTTGGGTTCATTGCATTAGGTTTTATACTTTTCAAGGCAGTTTTTATTTGAGTCTTAATAATGAAGTATTTAGATTGTATGAATGCATTCTTTTATAGGTTGTGAGAATAAAACATAGATAAACTTTCTTATGAGAATATTGACCAAGTTAACCTTTTTTTTTTTGGGATGGAGTCTCGCTCTGTCACCCAGGCTGGAGTGCAGTGGCATGATCTCAGTTCACTGCAACCTTCTACCTCCTGGGTTCAAGCAATTCTCCTGTCTCAGCCTCCCAAGTAGCTGGGACTACAGGCAAATGATACCCAGCTAATTTTTGTACTTTTATTAGAGATAGGGTTTTACCGTATTGGGCAGGCTAGTCTCAAACTCCTGACCTCAGGTGATCCACCTGCCTTGGCCTCCCAAAGTTCTGGGATTACAGGCATGAGCCACTGTAGCCGGCTGACAAGTATCTTACAAGCTGTGAGAATTAAAGAAGTTATGCCTGCATGGTAAATATGCAATAAATGTCATTTTTTATTTTCTCTAGAGAAGTGCATAAGGATTAAAATAATTAGTTTTTGAATTCTTGGATAACCCACCAAGTTGTAATGATTTTTTTAAATGGGTTTGTTCCTTTGTTATGTAAATTTTCATCCCTTTTGTGTTTTTTCTTCGTAGTGTATGAGATAAACAATGAAGATGTGGATGCCTTAATGAAGAGCTTGCAGGTCAAATCTTCACCTGTGGTAAATGATGGTGTGGTTCGTTTGAGAGGACTTCCTTACAGTTGCAATGAGAAAGACATTGTAGATTTCTTTGCAGGTATTTTGCAGTTATATTGTGCTTGGGAGCTCATATCTTTTTTCCCTTGTTATCTCCTATATCTGAGATGAGCCTCTTTCTGGGCAATAGCATGCAGTTATATTAGGTTCTTTAGGGGAGAGCTCTTCACTTAAATTTCTAATCTTTATAGATTTTATATGTGTTTTCTATCAGGCAGATTTTAGGAGGGAAGTCAGATTTCAAAATAATTTCATGAGGGTTTTACTATTGAAGGAAATAACTTCTCATAATAGTGGCTATTTGTGTAAGACAATATAACAATTTATATAATTTAAAAGTATTATCTAATTCCTAGAACCATTAGCAGTGAAGTCTATGAGTTCTATTGTTTCCTAGTATATAATTAGCAGCAAAAAAAAAAAAAAAAAAAGATGGGGAGAATTGTATGTTTTGAGTGGGCTTCTTGGACCCTACCTATTCTAGAGATACGGGTATATAGGTGTTACTGACTTTTGACTGCATAATAATTTTTTTCCTATCAAGCATGTATTCAGTTTTGGGACTGGCAGAAGAATAAAAAATTTTATTAGTATTTGAATGATGGTGTTAATTCTGAGGTTAAAAAAACCTGCTAGTAGCACTAAACTCTTTTGGTGTCCTAGGACTGAATATAGTTGACATTACTTTTGTGATGGACTACAGAGGGAGACGAAAAACAGGGGAAGCCTATGTGCAATTTGAAGAACCAGAAATGGCCAACCAAGCCCTGTTGAAACACAGGGAAGAAATTGGTAATCGGTGAGTAAAGCAGATATTAATGATGCGGAAGTGTCACACATCAAGTCATTTTGACGAATGTGCTGTAATATGACTGTAAAGTTATCCACACATAGAAAAGTAGAGAGAGTAGTGTAGTGAGCCATCAAATGCCCATAATTTAGATTAACAATTTTTTTTTGACTGCTCCTTGTGGAGCAGGACTAACCCATAGACAGTGTACCTAGAGCAGCTAGATTAACACATTTATATATAAAATATAACATCTGTTATATTTATTTCATCTGGTCTTTTTTAGTATGCATCTGTAAAAAAAATTTTTTTAACATAATTTCTATGTTATATCTAACACCGTTATCAATAGTATATTATCTAATAACAGTTCATAATAATATTTTTCCAATTATACCAAAAATATCCCTTTTTTTTTTTGGCAATGGAGTCTCTTTCTGCTGCCTAGGCTGGAGTGCAGTGGCGTGATCTTGGCTCACTGCAACCTCTCTCTGCCTCCCAGTTTCAAGTGATCCTCCTGCCTCAGCCTCCCGAGTAGCTGGAACTAGAGGCATGCGCCACCACGCCCAGCTAAGTTTTGTATTTTTAGTAGAGGCAAGGTTTTACCATGTTGGCCAGGCTGGTCTAGAACTCCCGGACTCAGGTCATCCACCCACCTCCACCTCCAAAAGTGTTGGGATTACAGGTGTGAGCCACCACACCGGACAAAAATATCTTTTTTGAAACAAAATCCAGATAAGGTCTACACACTGCATTTGATTGTTATGTCCATAGTTCTCTCTGTGTGTGTTTTTTTCTTTTAAGACACAGGATCTCATTCTGTTACCCAGGCTGGAGTGCAGTAGCATGGTGATAGCTCACTACAGCCTTGAATTCCTGGGCTCAAGCAATCTTCTCATCTCACCCTCCCAACTAGCTAGAACTATAGGCATGTGCCACCACACCTCGCTCTGTGTGTGTGTGTGTGTGTGTGTGTGTGTGTGTAGGTGGGGTCTTGCTGTGTTGCCCTGGCTGGCCTCAAACTCATGGGCTCTAGTGATCTCCCGCTTTGGCCTCCCAAAACGCTGGGATTATAGGCGTGAGCCACTGCACCTGACCACTGACTCTCTTGAACTAGAGCAAATCCCTCTTACTTATTCCCTCCGTCTTTTTAAAAGCAATTGACTTTTGAAGAAATTAGATCAGTTGTCTTGTACAGTGTCTCATGTTGACATCATATCATGATGCACATGATGATAAGTGGGTTCGTTTGTGTTTTAACTTTAGTTTTGGAGGTATAGTTTAAAATGTCAAATGTTAAATCACTGTTGGGTTACCTTTTTTGCTGTTTTCTGGCCTTTTAAATCAGCTCCTTTGAAGTAAACAAAATAGCCATTCCAAAGTCAGTGTTTCAGGATCTACTGATAGAAGTGGTTCAAAGGTTTTTTAGTTTCTTGAGACAGGATCTTGCTCTGTCACCCAGGCTGGAGTGCAGTGGCACAAACACTGCTCATTTCAGCCTTGACCTCCTGGGCTCAAGCAGTCCTCCCACCTCAGCTTTCCTTGTAGGTGGTACCACAGGCATGCATCACCATGCCTGGCTAATTTTAGACAGAATCTTACTCTGTTAACCTCACTGGAGTGCAGTTGAGTGATACAGCTCTCTGCAACTGTGGCCTCCTGGGCTCAAGCAGTCCTCCCACTTCAGCCTCCCAAGTAGCTGGGACTACAGGTGCATGCCACCACACCCAGCTAATTTTTGATTTTTGTAGAGACGGGGTTTTGCATCTTGCCCAAGCTGGTCTCAAACTCCTGAGCTCAAGTGATCCACCTGCCTCAGCCTCCCAAAGTACTGGGATTACAGGTGTGAGCCACTGCACCTGGTCTCCTGGCTAATTAAAAAAAAAAAAAAGTTTTGTTGAGATAGTGTCTCACTTTGTTGTCCAGGCTCAAAGATTTTTTTTAAAGAAGTAGTGCATATCTAATCTTTATAGATTTGTAAACACAAGCTGTTTTTATAGCTCTTAGTTTAGAAAGCCATGTTAAGAAAAAGAAAACTGCTGAGCGTGGTGGCCAATGCCTGTAATCCTAGCACTTTGGGAGGCTGAAGTGGGTAGAATCACTTAAGCCCAGGAGTTCAAGAGCAACCTGGGCAACATGGCAGGAACCCATGTCTACAAAATAAAAAATACAAAATTTAGCAGTGTGTGGTGGCAGGTGGCAGTAGTCCCCAGCTACTTGGGAGGCTGAGGCAGGAAGATCACTTGAGTCTAGGAGGTTGAGGCTGCAGTGAGCCGTGTTCACACCACTGCACTCCATCTTGGGTGACAGCAAGAAACCCAAGTTTCAAAAAAAAAAAAAAAAATTGTTCCAGAAGCTTGGGTTTAATAGATAGTCCCCTCCACGGTGATAGCAAGTCATAATTGATACTTAGTTCTTGAATTCTCATTAGCCTTTTAGTGAAGTTCTGGGGAAGTTAACTCTTCTTTTACTGTGACTTTTAATATCTTATACAGATGTGATTAATTGGCACAGAATTGAATTTCAAGGCTTCAAGAGATTGTTAACCAGCTGTTTAAAAAACCCGTATGAGATTAATTTTTTCTGTATACACAGTTAATGTAAGCATAGTTCTCATGAAGCAAAACAGAGTAGAAAATATTGTTAAAATGTGTATGAAGAAAAAAAAAATGTGTATGAAGAAAAAGTGTTACCTTGGTGCAAAAACTTAAATCAGTGACCTACTCTGTTGTATGTTTTCATGGGCTACTATCTGCATCCATTTCCCTACCTGTTATCTTTGGACACCTGTGTGGACACCTGTGTTTCATAAGCTGTTGGAAATAAAATGTATACATGTTTATTTTAAGTGAGTTCAGTATAAAGTTACTTTGCACCATTTGTGCCTGTTCACTTTTGCTTTGACATAGATACATCGAGATATTTCCAAGCAGAAGAAATGAAGTTCGAACACATGTTGGTTCTCATAAGGGAAAGAAAATTGCATCTTCTCCTACTGCTAAGTATATAACTGAGCCAGAAATGGTCTTTGAAGAACACGAAGTAAATGAGGATATTCGACCCATGACAGCTTTTGAAAGTGAGAAGGAAATAGGTAAGGTCCTGTCTCTTCTTGAGACTCATTGGGTCTATCTTGAATGTTTTGGATTTTGCAAAAAAATTTTTTTTTGTTTTGAGACAAAGTCTCGCTCTGTTGCCAGGCTGGAGTGCAGTGGTGTGATCCCGGCTGACTGCAACCTCTACCTCCCGGGTTCAAGTGATTCTCCTGCCTTAGCCTCCTGAGTAGCTGGGACTACAGGTGCATGCCACCATGCCCAGCTAATTTTTATAAGTTTAGTAGAGACAGGGTTTCACCATGTTGGCCAGGCTGGTCTGGAACTCTTGACCTCGAGTGATCCACCTGCTTCAGCCTCCTAAAGTGCTGGGATTACAGCTGTGAGCCAACACACCAGGCCTAAAGATTTAATAGGTCTTTGAGTATAGTACATACTCTGAGTATATGCAGAAAACTTAATTATTTTGCTAGGTTTTCATTTAATCATTTTATTAACTATATCAAAAGCTGGGTAGTAAAAATGTGATAAAAGGAAGTAAAATATTAATATTTAAATTAAGATGGGGAAGATTTGGGTAATGAGCAGGAATATTGACTGAAGTAAGGATTTTTTTTTTTTTTTTTTTTTTTTGAGACAGAGTCTTGCTCTGTTGCCCAGGCTGGAGTGCAGTAGCACAATCTCAGCTCACTGCAAGCACCGCCTCCTGGGTTCACGCCATTCTCCTACCTCAGCCTCCCAAGTAGCTGGGAGTACAGGTGCCTGCCACTGTGGCTGGCTAGTTTTTATATTTTTAGTAGAGACAGTTTCCCTATGTTGGCCAGGCTGGTGTCGAACTACTGACCTCAGAGGATCTGCCCGCCTCTGCCTCCCAAAGTGCTGGGATTACAGGCATGAGCCACTGTGCCCACCAGAAGTAAGGATTTTTGTTTGCCTCTGGATTTAATTATTTCTTTGATTCCTAACTCAGAGCAACATTTGGAATCTTTTAAATTTGATAAATACTTTTTAAACTGGTACCCTGGGATTATCTTGTCACTATATATATGTGTGTGTGTGTATATGTATATTGTTTTTTGAGACAAGATCTTGTTCTGTGGCCCATTCTGGAGTGCAGTGGCACAATCATGGCTCACTGCAACCTTGAACTCCTGGGCTCAGGCAGTTCTTCCACCCCAGCCTCCTGAGTAGCTGGAACTATAGACATGCATCACCATGCCCAGCTAACTTATTTTTCTTTTTCTTTTTTAAATTAATTAATTAATTAATTATTTTTGAGATGGAGTGTCGGTCTGTTGCCCAAGCTGGAGTGCAGTGGCACCATCTTGGCTCACTACAAGCTCTGCCTCCCAGGTTCATGCCATTCTCCTGCCTCAGCCTCCTGAGTAGCTGGGACTACAGGCACCCGCCACCACGCCCGGCTAATTTTGGCATTTTAGTAGAGACGGGGTTTCACCGTGTTAGCCAGGATGGTCTCGATCTCCTGACTTCGTAATCCACCCGCCTCAGCCTCCCAAAGTGCTGGGAATACAGGCGTGAGCCACTGCACCCGGCCTCTTTTTATTTTTTGTAGAGACAGTGTCTCACTATGTTGTTGGCCAGGCTGGTCTCGAACTCCTGGGCTGAAGTGATTCTCCTGCTTCAGCCTTTCACAGTGTTGGGATTACAAGTGTGAGCTACCATGCCCAGCCTTTGTTCCTTTTTTTTTTGTACCTATAATCTAGAAAGTCTCTTTTAGGGTTTAATTCATAATCATTTTATCTGCTCTCTGTTGTTACAGAAAGGGGTAAGTTCTTAAACTGGTAATGGTCTGAGGCATTCAGTGCTTATGGGTGTTCAGGTGATATTTGTTAAGTGGCAGAAATTTCAGATCATTTTGGCTTTTAAAGGTCTTAAGAGGAATTGAGGATTTGGACATAGAAGTCATACCTAATTAGAATCTGTTAATAACCCTTGAAGCTCTTATGTTTTAACAGTGCTTTCTGTTCCACCTCTCAGAATTGCCTAAGGAGGTGCCAGAAAAGCTTCCAGAGGCTGCTGATTTTGGAACTACGTCTTCTCTGCATTTTGTCCACATGAGAGGATTACCTTTCCAAGCCAATGCCCAAGACATTATAAACGTGTGTGGCAGTAAGATACCCAGTCTCAATAGATTTGAACAGAAGTTCTAAAATTGAACTTGTATTAATTTGGGGATGGTAGAGAAGAAAATATATAATGTTTCTGAGTTGTCTTTGGATAGTAAGATGGCATCTTCCTGGTTGCAAGGCTTGCTTCTTTTTCTATAGCTGAGAAGTGTGGCTTGGTATTACTTTTTTTTTTCTCTCTCTTTTTTTTTTTAGCGGGAAAGTTGGGTTTTGTTTTTTTTTTTTTTTTTTCTCTTTTTTTTTTTTTTTTTTTTTGGTGACAGAGTCTTACCGTGTCTCCCAGGCTGGAGTGCAGTGGCTTGAACTTGGCTGACTGCAACCTCTGCCTCCCGGGTTCAAGCATTTGTCCCGCCTCAGTTTCCCGAGTAGCTGGGATTACAGGCATGTGCCACCATGCCTGGTCAATTTTTGTATTTTCAGTAGAGATGGGGTTTCACCATGTTGGCCAGGCTGGTCTTGATCTCCTGACCTCAAGTGATCCACTCGCCTTGGCTTCCCAAAGTGTTGAGGTTACAGGTGTGAGCCACTGTGCTCGCTGAGAGCAGACACTTTATTTTTTTTTTTTTATTTTTTTTATTTTATTTTATTTTTTGAGACGGAGTCTTGCTCTGCCGCCCAGGCTGGAGTGCAGTGGCCGGATCTCAGCTCACTGCAAGCTCCGCCTCCCGGGTTCACGCCATTCTCCTGTCTCAGCCTCCCGAGTAGCTGGGACTACAGGCGCCCACCTCGTCGCCCGGCTAGTTTTTTGTATTTTTTAGTAGAGACGGGGTTTCACCGTATTAGCCAGGATGGTCTCGATCTCCTGACCTCGTGATCCGCCCGTCTCGGCCTCCCAAAGTGCTGGGATTACAGGCTTGAGCCACCGCGCCCGGCTGAGAGCAGACACTTTAAATGTCACTTTGAGTTCTGAGAAAAAGTAGAAAAGCCAGAAGACATACTAGATGTATAAATATATTACTGCTTAAAAAAGGAATTTCCTAGAAACAAATGTATCAAGTGTGTGAATCAAAGTCTGAAAGAAAGATGAAGAGCCACCAGACTTCTAGGCGGGTTTACTTACATCCATCATGTTCCTCTTGACTGCCTTTGTTTGTCGTTTAGTTTTTTGCTCCACTCAAGCCTGTTAGAATCACCATGGAATACAGCTCCAGCGGGAAGGCCACTGGAGAAGCTGATGTGCACTTTGAGACCCATGAGGATGCTGTTGCAGCAATGCTCAAGGATCGGTCCCACGTTCGTAAGTCCTGCCTTTGGCTTTTGTTGTCATTTTTGATGCTTGTCTTTGCTTATAAATATCTCTTTCTGTTTTGGGATTGTAGAATTTTTCCTTGGGAAATTTGTATTCTTTTAGTACTAGTAAATTAAATGTAACAGATAAAACACTATTTTAAAACCATTTATTTGTCTGCTAATTATCCTGCAAATTTCTTTCTTTCTTTTTGTTTTTTTGTCACTCACGCTGGAATGCAGTGGTGCCATCTCGGCTCACCGCAGTCTCCGCCTCCTGGGTTCAAGCAATTCTCCTGCCTCAGCCATCTGAGTAGCTGGGATTACAGGTGCCCAGCACCATGCCTGACTCATTTTTGTATTTTTAGTAGAGACAGGTTTCGCCATGTTGGCCAGGCTGGTCTTGAACCCCTGGGTTCAAATGATCCTCGTGCCTCGACCTCCCAAAGTGCTGGGATTACAGGCATGAGCCACCGCACCCAGCCTGTTTGTCCATTTTACATTTTGTTTGTTTGTTGTTGTTTGAGACGGCGTCTTGTCTGTCACCCAGTCTGTAGTGCAGTGGTGTGATCTGGGCTCACTGCAACCTCTGCCTCCTGGGTTCAAGTGATTCTCCTGCCACAGCCTCCCGAGTAGCTGGGACTATAGGCACCTGCCACCAAACTGGCTAATTTTGTATTTTAGTAGAGAGGGGTTTCACTATATTGGCAGGCTGGCTCGAACTCCTTAGGTGATCCTCCCCCTTAGCCTCCCAAAGTGCTGGGATTACAGGCGTGAGCCACTGCGCTGGCCTAGATTTTGTTTTTAATTAGGGAAGGGTAAGGGCAAAGAGTTTGAGTTGTTGTCTGAACTGTGAGAAAATGACTGTAAAATTTTTCTGTCTTTTCAACTTTTTAAAACTAATCTTTCTCATTATCCTCAGATCATAGGTATATTGAACTGTTCCTGAATTCATGTCCAAAAGGAAAATAAGACTTCAGGGGCTCCAGATAATAAGGTAAATTTAAGAGGTAAAACTGTGGGCTGGGCGCGGTGGCTCAACACCTGTAATCGCAGCACTTTGGGAGGCCAGGGTGGGTGGATCACCTGAGGTCAGGAGTTAGAGCCAGCCTGGCCAACATGGTGAAACCCTGTCTACTAAAAACACAAAAATTAACCGGGCATGAAGGCTGGTGCCTATAATCCCAGCTACTCAGGAGGCTGAAGTGGGAGAATGACTTGAACCTAGGAGGCAGAGGTTGCAGTGAGCTGAGGTTGCGCCACTGCACTCCAGCCTGGGCAATAGAATGAGACTCAAAGGAAAAAAAAAAAAAAAAAAAGAGGTACAACCGTGGAAATTATTTTGTATTGATAAACTAATAATCATCCACTCACTAATTTATAATATGGTGGAAACCATTCTCTTTTTATTTTTGAAATTTTTTTTAGGGACCAGGTCTCAGTTTGTTGCCCAGGCTAGCAGTGGTGTGATCATAGCTCACTGCAGCTTCAACCTTCTGGGCTCAGGTGATTCTCTCACTTCAGCCTCTTGAGTAGTGGGGACTACAGGTGTGTACCACCTTGCCTAGCTAATTTTTTAATTTTTTGTGGAGGTGGGGGTCTCACTATGTTGCCCAGGATGGCCTTGAACTTCTGGCCTTAAGTGATCCTGCTGCCTTTGCCTCCCAAAGTGTTAGAATTACAAGAGTGAGCCAGCCCACCTGGCACCATTCCTTTTTAATAAAGATCAAACTAATGATAATTGAAGTGTCAATATAAGGAATGAAAATTCTCACTCTGGCTTCTCAGATGTGGGGGCAAAAAAAAAATTCTCCTGGGAAATAAATTAATTATGATTTTTTTTTTCTTTCTTTCTTTCTTTTTTTTTTTAAAATTTTATTTATTGATTTTTTTTGTGAGACAGAGTTTCACTCTCATTGCCCAGGCTGGAGTGCAATGACACGATCTCCGCTCACCGTGACCTCTGCCTCCCGAGTTCAAGAGATTATTCTGCCTCAGCCTCCCGAGTAGCTGGGATTACAGGCATGCGCCACCACGCCCAGCTAATCTTTGTATTTTTAGTAGAGATGGGGTTTCTCCGTGTTGGTTATGGCTGGTCTTGAACTCCCGACCTCAGGTGATCCACCTGCCTTGGCCTCCCAAAGTACTGGGATTACAGGCATGAGCCACTTCGGCCTATTTTTTTATTATTTTTGAGACAGAGTCTTGCTTTGTTGAGCAGGCTGGATTGCAGTGGCATAATCTTGGCTCACTGCAAACTCCGCCTCCTAGGTTCAAGTGATTCACCTGCCTTGGCTTCCCAAAGTGCTGGGATTACAGGGGTGAGCCACTGCGCCCAGCCATAATTCCTTATGATTTGTATAATAGCTTTGAGCATTGTCTCCATGTAGAATTTTTATGCATAATTTCCAACATCCATCATGCTATGTGCCAAAAAATAGCTGCCTTTGGTAGCTATAAATTATAGTAGACTGGATATATGACTTGCATTAGCTTTTTATTTTCCCACTTAAACTTATACCTTTTCCATTTTCTCAGATTTTTTATTTTATTTTTTTTTGATATGAAGTCTCACTGTTTTTGCCCAGGGTGGAGTGCAGTGGTGCAATCTCAGCTCACTGCAACCCCCGCCTCCCGGGTTCAAGTGATTCTCCTGCCTCATCCTCCCAAGTAGCTAGGATTACAGGCACTCTCCACCACATCCAGCTAATTTTCATATTTTTAGTAGGGATGGGGTTTCACCAGTCTGGTCTCAAACTCCTGACATCAAGTGATAGCCTCAGCCTCCCAAAGTGCTAGGATTACAGGCGTGAGTCACCACGCCCGGCCATTTTCTGGTTTAAGGTATTTTTAAAAGGATATATGTGAAACCAGAGTGTTATCATCCATAAACACAGTTAATGTGTCAGTGTTTCCTTTTCCTAAAATGGCATTTTTTTTTTTGTGCCGTAGGAGGAACATAATTTTATAGTGCTAACTTACCCATGAGATTTGCTTAATACTTCTTGATGTTCCTTCCCTCGATTAAATATATGATGTCTTTTTTTTTTTTCTCATAAAGTATTTTAAGTATTACTGATGTATTGCAGTCACTTTTCTACATGTAATGGCTCATTCTTTTGAGACACTTACCTGTAATGATTTCTTGAAAATACATGGGGCCGGGTGTGGTGGCTTAATCCTGTAATCCCATTACTTCAGGAAGCTAAGGCAGGCAGAACACCTGAGGTCAGGAGTTCGAGACCAGCCTGGCCAAAATGGTGAAACCCTGTCTCTACTAAAAATACAAAAATTAGCTGGATGTGGTGGTGCACACCTGTAGTTCCAGCTACTGGGAATGCTGAGGCAGGAGAATCACTTGCATCTAGGAGGCGGAGGTTGCAGTGACTGAGATCGTGCCACTGCATTCCAGCCAGCCTGAATGACAGAATGAAACTCTGTCTCAAAAAAAAAAGAACAAAAAAACACGGGCATTCATTCTATTACTATATCCTATTCTATTGTTTGTTTTGTTTTGTTTTGTTTTTGTTTTTTGAGATGGAGTCTTACTGTGTCACCCAGGCTGTGATCTCTGCTCACTGTGACTTCTGCCTCCTGGGTTCAGGTGATTCTCCTGCCTCAGCCTACCGAGTAGCTGGAACTACAGGCGTGTACCACCATGCCCGGCTAAGTTTTTGTATTTTATTTTATTTAATTTATTTATTTTTGAGATGGAAGTTCTCTCTTGTTGCCCAGGCTGGAGTGCAATGGCAGGATCTCGGCTCACTGCAACCTCTGCCTCCTGGGTTCAAGTGATTCTCTTGCCTCAGCCTCTGGAGTAGCTGGGATTACAGGCATGCACCACCACACCCGGCTAATTTTTTATTTTTAGTAGAGACAGGGTTTCTTCATGTTGTCCAGGTTGGTCTCGAACTCCTGACCTCAGCTGATCTGCCCACCTCAACCTCCCAGAATTCTGGGATTACAGGTTTGAGCCACCGTGCCCCGCCAATTTTTTGTATTTTAGTAGAGACAGGGTTTCATCGTGTTGGCCTGGATGGTCTCGATCTCCAGACCTCGTGATGTTTCCGCCTCGGCCTCAAAGTGCTGGGATTACAGGCATGAGCCACTGCGCCTGGCCTCTTCTATTGCTTTTTTTGGATATGAAGTCCCACAATTCTGTGATGTTAAATACCTATAGTAGCTAAAATCTATTTAAAATATATTCTTAAACTGTGTTTTTTATACCGGCCTGTAAACACTAATGCCTAACTAGTTTTCCTCACTTTAACTTGGTTTATCAGATAACTTGCACTAAATTAGAAAGGAGAAAAATTTGAATTTGCGGTTTTAAATGGTATGGGAATGTGTGCTATCCTTTTCATCTTGAGTAAATGTGCGACATTTTTTGTTTTATTTTAGGGTGAAGCAAGAAGCATTTCATTTGCACATCTTTCTTGGACATGGGATATACAGTTCCAGTTTATTAGCAGCAACTGATAGGGAAATGATTTTGGTGTTTTGGGTTAATTGCTTCTAAGAAAAGTTTCATAGTGGACTGCTTAGAAGAAGAAATGAAAGATCCAGTTTGGGATTATGAAATAAACCACAAATTAAAATTTTGTTTAAACCATCCAGGATCTGATTTAAAATATGGTCTTTGTTTTATATGATTAAATGGTTTGTTTTCATAGATGATATGTTACCCATTGTAAAGACTACATATTCAGCAGTGTTCTTTAAACGCTTTCATTTAAAAGTTAACTTTTTTTTTTTTTT
>NW_016803348.1:1422665-1433390 GCF_001698545.2 Rhinopithecus bieti
GCCTGTGAATTGAGTGCTCTGATGTAAAACTTCTCATGGAGTAAAACAGTGATTTATTTTAACCAAACATTCACCAAAGCAAAGAAAGGTTTCAGACCTTTGAACTGGTATGGTTTGGCAGAATGGTTTTAAATTTTGCTGTATTTGATTACTTAGAGATAGGAATTTTAAAAAATCGAAACAAAAAATAAATACCACAGCTTAGTGAGTGTAAATGACAATTTGGCGGTTTTATGTCTTTAGAAATGTTTTGCCTTTCTAAGCCTTGTGCTAAAGACGTTTAACGTTGGTGCCTATCTACTTAGGGGGCATTCTAGTCTTAAAAGTTGTCTGAACTGTCCCTCCTTGGCGTCTTTTGGTTTGGGGTAAACCTAAGGGTGTTTGTTAGTCTCAAAACTGTGAAGTGACATGTCAGAACAGTCCTGACTGGTAAGAAAATAATGGCTTCACTTGAATTTAAACCAGCTTTAGATAGGAAAAAAATCAGTCTCCTCATTTGCTTTTTTAATGGAGTAGTACATCCCATATTTTAGGACAAGTAGGGGTGCCTTGCTTAAATAATAGCATTTAATGTATAATTGTGTGAAGGGTTTATGGATAAAGCTGTACTTCTGTCACAATGTGGCGGTACATTCTGCTTCAATATTAAACAGCTTGTAATTTAAATATTGGACAAAATGGCTGGCTTCAAAATATAGTCGTTAATAAACTATGTGCACCTGTGTAGGAGAATCAAAATCCTGTACACTTTCTTTGCCTTGTTCCTGTTCTCAGGGTGACGACTGCCACCAGGAGATGCAATTCTAGTTCTTAAAATTAAATTTGCCCAGATTTCTGACATGATATGTGGAAGAGAGACTATGTCTTCTCTTAATACATAACCGTCTTTGATTACCAGCTAAGATGCAAAATCACTGTACTGTAAGTAGTCAATAAATGAAGACTTGTTTCAGGCTGAAGATTACCTAAGAGTATTATTGGAGTGTGTGAGTCAACTATGAATATATTATTACCTCAAGTCCTGGTATATTAATATAAGTAGTAAGGGTTAATTTTTGTGTATGTGTTCTTTTAAATCCTGTGAACATGACTTAACCAGCTTAACATCGTTGGTAGTACTACTTAGATGGAAATGGCGTTTTCATATATGGTTGAATATGCCAAGCCTTGAGAACTGGTATCCGTAGTTGTACGAACTTTTAGAACGTGATCTTTGTTTCTCTTTCACATTTGGTATCTAATTTGCTGTGGAAAAGATCTGTGGGGTCTACTGTGATTGGGGTAGTGAGGAATTCATTTGCAATTGATTTAAGCTAATGACTTTTATTTGCACATCTGTGGGAAAAGAATGCAAGCAAAGCATTAAAATGCTATATGATGGGTAAGGTTGAACGGGTATATCTTCTTGCCACACTACAGGCTGAGTTTTCTGTACAAAAGGTGGCTATTATTGGGAAGTCATCTGATGTATTTGAATGCTCTGTTTTGTGTTTGTTCATAGTCTAGGCTAGTACGTAAGTGATTGCTAAGGTGAATGTAGTTATGGGAAAGGAAGAGAAGCACATAATAGAGTAAAAGTAATCTTATTTCTGTGCAAGTGGAAGACAGTACTGTCTCCCCACATTTGAGAAGACTGTGTTTTGCATCACTGTTTGCTTTTGAAGGAAGCATTGATGGTGAATTTCCCTCTTCTGTTTGGGTTCCTTGTGTCTATAGCTTCCTTTGTGGTGAAGCTATCAGGAAGAATAGTGGGAGTGGGGTATATGATGAGGGTGCTCATATCCTGCTTTAGCCTAGCTGCTGCTTAAGGAGCTGCAAGGGAGAACTCTCAGAAGCATTATGTAAATACCAAGGAGCTCATTGCTGAATATTGTGGTCTTATCTAAATATTGACACCAGACAGTGAAGCAGAAATAGAGTGTGTGTTCCTTTGTGCGTGGGTAACTGAAGCTTCTGTCACGTGGGAAGGGGGACCGAATCTTCCCTGGGAGGAAGGCTCCAAATTCTCACTACTTCTGTGTTATGTGAAGGGGGAAGCATAAGGAACCCACTTGGAAGGCAACATCGTGTGCCATGAATCTGCTTATTAATCAACATGCCTTGTTAATGTCCTCTGCCCTAAACAGCCCTTATTCAGTTCTCATTTGGAAATTTATTTTTTGGTGTTAACATCCTGTTTGTTTTGGAATTTAAAACACTCCATGGTGGGTCACTTGAGGTCAGGAATTCAAGATAGCCTGGCCAACTTGGTGAAACTGTCTCTACTGAAAATACAAAAATTAGCCACGTGTGGCACACGCCTGTAATCCCAGTTACTTGGGAGGCAGAGGTTGTAGCCAGCCAAGATCGTGCCATTGCACTCCATCCTGGATCCTGGGCAACAGAGCGAGACTCTGTCTCAAAAACAAAACCAAAAAAACCAAAACACAAACTCCATTGTTCTGAGAGTTTCCCCTAAATTATGGGAAGGCACTCACATTGAATTGGTAGGATATGTGTATGGAGGAGAATGGTATATATATATATCAGCAGTAGAGTTCCAATCCAAGTTGCTCTAACGCGTTAGAAATACATTACCCTCCCATCCCCCAAGTCCAGCAAATTAGAAGAGAATCTCTGAAGTTTGTAGGAAGGGAATAAATCTACTATAAATGTTTGTGTGCAGGTTTTTGTGTAGACTTGTTTTCAACTCCTTTGGATAAATACCAAGGAACCAGGTTGCTGGATTATAAGTTAAGAGTATGTTTAGTTTTGGAAGAAACTGCCAAACTCTTCCAACATGACCATTTTGAATTCCCATTGACAATGAAGGAGAGTTCTGTAGCTCCTCATCCTCACTAGTATTTGGTGATGTCACTCTTTCGCATTTTAGCTAATAGGTGAATAGTGGTGTCATTGTTTTAATTCCCAATCTCATAGTGATGTGGAGCATCTTTTCATATACTTAACCTGCCATCCGTATATATCGTCTTTGGTGAGGTGTCTGGGTTTTTGGCCCAGTTTTTTAGTTCGAGTGGTTTTCTTATTTTTAGAAAGGAAGTATAGGAAGGAAGGTTTAATCTGTCTTAAGCCTGATGATATGGAAACCAAGAATAGGCTAGGTGTGGTGGCTCACACCTGTAATTCCGGCACTTTGTGAGGCTGAAGTGGGAGGACTGCTTGAGCCTGGGAATTCAAAGCTGCAGTGAGCCGTGACTTGCGTTGCTGCACTCCTGCCTAAGTGACAGAGTGAGACCCTGTCTCAGAAAAATAGGCTCATTTTAAAGTTGTTTATATTTTATTTTTTGAAGGAAATAAACTTGAAGAGATACAAAGGGTATGTAGTGAAGATTCTCCTTCCCATCCTGTAATTCAGCTGTTTAGTTTCTATTCTCGCACAGCCCTGTCATCAGTTTCTAATGTAAGCTTCCTGTGACTTTTACTTTAAGCAAGTGTTAATGGATGTTTTCATTTCTTTTTAAAATGTAAATTATACTATATGTGCTATTTTGTGTTTTGGCTTTTTTCCCACCTAAATACCCTAAAGATCATTTTCTGTCAGTATATAAAATCCTGGTGATGCCAATGCCCATCCCTTAGATTCTACAAGTAGCATTTGCCATGCTTTATCACATAGCCTGCCTCCTGCAGTCTCATCTTTTCTTCTATATGCATGTCCAAGTAAGTTGTAGACATTTTTCACTTTTAATCCTTTCAGCATACATGTCATGGGAGTTTGTTTTTGTTTTTGTTTTTTTAGTTTGAGACAGAGTCTCTCTGTCACCCAGGCTGGAGTACAGTGACATGATCTTAGCTCATTACACTTCCACCTCCCAGTTTCAAGCAATTCTCGTGCCGCAGATTCCCAAGTAGCTGGGGTTACAGATGTGCACCACCACGCCCGGCTAATTTTTGTGTTTTCAGTAGAGATGGGATTTCACCATGTTGGCCAGGCTCGTCTGGAACTCCTGGCTTCCAGTGATTTGCCTGCCTCAGCCTCCCAGAGTGCTGGGATCATAGGCATCAGCCACCACACCCAGCCATCATTGGAGTTTTTTTGAGGGAGATTTGCAGTAAGGTGAATAAATGCTAAGTGTATCATTTGATGAGGTTTTTTTTTTTTTTTGAGATGGAGTCTCATATCGCCCAGGCTAAAGTACAGTGGCCTACTCTTGGCTCACTGAAACCTCTGCCTCCTGGGTTCGAGTGATTCTTCCGCCTCAGCCTCCTGAGTAGCTGGGATTACAGGTGCCTGTCACCATGCCTAGCTAATTTTTGTGTTTTTATTAGAGATGGGGTTTTGCCATGTTGGCCAGGCTGATCTCAAACTCCTGACATTAAGTGATCTACCCATGTAGGCCTCCCAGAGTGCTGGGATTACAGGTGTGAGCCACCGTACCCAGACTCATTTGATGAGTTTTGATGTAAAAGCATGTAACTCAAACCCCTAAGTTTGGAACATTTGTATTACATCTGAATTTTTTTTTCACCTAGTCAATTCCTGCACCTCTCTGTCCTTTCTTCCCTCCCCTGGCAGTCAGCTACTGTTAGATTTTGTTCACTGTAGATTAATTTTGCCTATTCTGGAACTTCATATAATGGACTCACTTATGCAGTATGTATTCTGTAAGTTCCTTTTACTCAGCATGTTTGTATATTCATCAGTGTGTTTAAGCTTTGTTCCTTTTTAAGGCTGAGCAGTATTCTATGTATGAATATGCCACATTTTAACGTTTCACCTGTTAGGTGAACAATGAGCTGTTTCTAGTTTGGGGCTATCATGAATAAAGTTGGTATGAACATGTACAACCTTTTTGTGAACCTACATTTTAATTTAATTTAATTTGGATAAGTACTTAGGAGTGGGAGTATCCTGAGTTGATGTATTTTAAATTTTACTAGAAGATGACAAACTTTTTCCTAAATGATCATCCTGTTTTACATTCCCAGAGTTCTAGTAGGTCCACATCCTTATCATTTGCTGTTGTCAAGTCTATAATTTTAGCCATTGTGTGTGTAGTGGTATCTTCTGGTTTTAATTTGCTTTCCCTGACAATGAATAGTACTTTTTCATAAGCTTACTAGCCATTTGGATATCTTTAGTAAAGTTGAAGTGTCTGTTTCTTCTCTTATTCAGGATGATTTGCCATTCATTTATTTGTTTTTGTTTCTTATTTGCTGAAGAAATAAGATTAACCTGTGGGTTTCCATAATCTGAATTTGGCTGATTGCCTTTGTGTGATGTTTATCAACTGCTTTTCTATTGAGTACTTTGTTCCTATAGTGAGCTTTAAATACCTTTTTCCTCCCAGTTTGTCCTCTTTCTACATGACTAAATTCTTAAATCTCCCCTGTTATAGTTTCAAGGTTTTATGTCAGCATTAAGAACATCTCAGTGAAATGGTTCTGAAAGCACTTGGGGATAAAGCATGAAGGTGTATAACCAAGGTAGACTCTAGAATATGGATGGACTCATTGAAGGTCACAAGGATCACCAAGATAGTTTAAGAATCTTAATTTGAAGCCCACAGGCAAAACTTAACAAGTTTATTCAAAGACTTGTGATTTGAAAACATACCTGGTTATGGCCAGGCTTGGTGGCTCACTCCTATAATCCCAGCACTTTGGGAGGCCGAGGTGGGTGAATTACCTGAGACCAGGAGTCGGAGACTAGCCTGGCCAACATGGTGAAACCCCGTCTGTACTAAAAATACAAAAATTAGCCAGGTATGGTAGTGCATGCCTATAATCCCAGCTACTTGGGAGGCTGAGGCAGGAGAATTGCTTGAACCAAGGAGGCAGAGGTTGCAGTGAGCCAGGATCACGCCACTGCACTCCAGCCTGGGTGACAGCAAGACAAAAATAAATTGCGGAATACAAGCAATGTTATGCTAGAAGAAAGTAGTATTTGTGATAGATGTTGTAATTGAATATGAATGATACTTTACTTTTTCTTTTCTTAACTTTACCTTCCACCAGCACACTCCATAATGATACTTTTGTGCCATAAAGCAGCATCCAGAATGCTAAGTCATTACTGCTTTCTGGAGACTTGTACAGCTTTTTCACTCTACTTGCTCTTGCCCTTTGGAAGCCTGAGTTACCTCTTCTTTACCATGCTTAATTATTAAGTCTTAGGGATCTGATACCCTCAGCGATGCTTACAACCACTTGCTTGTTCTTTTTTTTTTTTTTTTTTTTTTTAAAGACAGGGTCTCACTCTGTCGCCCAGGTTGGAGTGCAGTGGTACAATAATCTTGGCTCACTGCAACCTCTGCCTCTTGGGTTCAAGCAATTCTCCTGCCTCAGCCTCCCGAGTAGCTGGGATTACAGGCATGCGCCACCACACCAAGCCAATTTTTGTACTTTTAGTAGAGATGGGGTTTCACTACATTGACTGGTCTTGAACTCCTGGCCTCAAGTGATCTGCCTGCCTCGGCCTACCAAAGTACTGGGATTACAGGTGTGAGCCACTGTGCCTGGCCTACTGGTTCTATTTTTAAATTAATTTTACATTTCAAGATAATTCACTGACTAAAGTTTGTGCCACTTATTCTAGGTGTAGAAATTATGCTTGTCAGATACGTGGTTTCTGATTTGGTATATTGACTGACATGCTTACAAGAATCTTGATACCATAGTAGTGTGTTAACATCAAAATTAACCTGTTCTTGGCCGGGTGCGGTGCCTCACGCCTGTAATCCCAGCACTTTGGGAGGCCTAGGCGGGTGAATCACGAGGTCAGGAGATCAAGATCATCCTGGCTAACACGGTGAAACCCCGTCTCTACTAAAAATACAAAAAATTTGCCGGGTGTGGTGGCGGGCACCTGTAGTCCCAGCTACTCGGAGGCTGAGGCAGGAGAATGACGTGAACCCGGGAAGTGGAGCTTACAGTGAGCCGAGATCATGCCACTGCACTCCGGCCTGGGCGACAGAGTGAGACTCCATCTCAGAAAAATAAATAAATAATTAATTAATTAATTAACCTGTTCTTAGCATGGGAGACCTCAGTCATCGATGATAGTTCCCAAACCAGCTATTGTCTAAGAATTATTAAGATTTGACTTGGTATAACATTTTGGGTAATACATGAGGCTAAGTTAATTTGAAAGAAGTTTTACTGTAAATCAAAACAGGACCATTAAACTCCTGAAATATAATTATTTTAAAAGGGCCCCCATTTTTTGGTGAACAAAACTGAAATGAGGCTGTAATGCAGAGCCTTCTTTCACAGAATGGTTAAATCTTTAAGAGTTTCATTATATGTTTTTATAACTTGACTTACAAATAGTGGATGAACTAAAGACTTCCTCATAGTTCCGATCTGCTTATCAACCTTGCAAAACTTGGAGTCTGTTTGGAAATAAAAAAGAACTGAAACTGCATTTAGGGATGAGTTCAGTCAGGTTCTGTTGGGTTAGACTTTGAGTATGAAAGCACGATTTTTTAATATATAAACTTTATTTTAGAGTAGTTTTCGGTCACTGGGTGTGGTGGCTCATGTCTGTAATCCCAGCACTTTGGGAGGCTAAGTCTGGTGGATCATGGGGTCAGGAGTTCGAGACCACCCTGACCAACATGGTGACACCCCATCTCTGCTAAAAATACAAAAAATTAGCCAGGCATGGTGGCGTGTGCCTGTAATCCCAGCTACTAAGGAAGCTGAGGCGGGAGAATTGCTTGAACCCAGGAGGCAGAGGTTGCAGTGAGCTGAGATCGCGCCATTGCACTCCACCCTGGGTGACAGAGTGATACTCCATCTCAAAAAAAAAAAAAAAAAAAAAAAAGAATAGTTTTAGATATACAGAGACGTTGCAAAAACAGTACATAGTCCCTGTATACACCTCACCCACCTGTATACCTACTGTTAGTATCCTGCATTACTATAGGATATTTGTCACAACTAAGCAACCAACTTTGATACGTTACTATTAACTAAATCGCACAGTTCAGATCTTTAGTTTTTTTCCAAATATTCTTTTCATTCCAGGATCCCACAATTACATTCATGTAACCACCTCAGATAGTTTTGTTTTTAATGACTTCAGATTCCCAACCTTTTTTTTTCACATCAGATGGGTAATGTCCTGATGTAACAAGGTGTGAAGGAGGCACATCTAACAACAGAAGTGTGAAAGCCCAATCATCATGCTTATGAACTACAGAAGGATCTCAGACTTGGTTTTGATGACCATGACAGCGTTAAGGAGTACTAGTTGGTTTTGTAGAATGTCCGTGAAGTTTTCTGATTGTTTTCCTTCTGGTCTTAGGAGGAAGACCAAAAAGGGGCATTTTCATCACATCAAGGGTACCTGTTGTTAATAGGGCTTATCACTCATGATATTAATACAAATGTTGATCACCTGGCCAAGATAGTGTTTGCCAGGTTACTATACAATTTTTTTTTCCTGTTTACATATTGTACTCTTAAAGCAAGTTACTAAGCACAATCCATACTGGAAAGGTGGGGAGTTAAGCTCCATCTCCTTGAAGTAGGGGAGGCGGTATCTACATAATTACTTGGGGTTTTTCTGTATAGGAGAGATGCTACTGCTCCTTCATCAGGTCATTTATGTCAATATGGACTCATGAGTACTTACTTTATCCTTTGGGTTATAATCCTAAGCTGCATTATTTGCTTTGTTGCTGAGATTTGTTTCATCTTTGGCCCTTGGGCATTCTATCAGTTGGCTCCCGTGCCCCTTTCACATACCTACATCCTTGTTTGTGGAACACTTCTTTACTTTCTGGCACCATAAGATACCCTCGACGGAGAATCAGCCATTTCTCTAGGGAGCCCTGATTCCTTTTCTTGGAGAACGGTATTAGAAAACAAGATCTGGGCATTGGATGTACCCGTTGCTGCTGGCGTGTCTGCTGCTAGGCCCTCTCAGTGAACAGAGATATATGCATGTGTAGTAACTGAAATATACACACATAATTGTAATTACTTTCTGAATCCTTCTGGGAAGCACAGTTTTTTAAAAAAAACTAGTAAAATATACATAAAACCTGCTGTTTTAACCATTTTTAAGCATACGTTTATGTGGCATTAAGTGCATTCACATTGCTGTGCAACCATTACCACCATCTGTCACCGTAATTTTTCGTCTTCCTCCAACACAAACTGTAGCTATTAAACACTGATTCTCCATTCTGCTCTTCCTTAAGCCCCTGGGAACCATCATTTTACTTTATGCTTTTGACTATTCTAGATGCTTAGTGTAAGTGGAGTCATACAATATTTGTCTTACATATGACTGGCTTATTTCACTTATCATGTCCTTAAGGTTCATCTATATTGTAGCATGTGTCAGAATTTGTTCTTAAAGTTGAATAATATTCAATCGTATGCATATACTAAATTTTGTTTACCCATTCATCCATTGATGGACACCTGGGTTGTCTCTACCTTTTGGCTATTTTGAATAATAGGGGTGTAAACACAGGTGTACAAGTATCTATAGAAGTTCCTGCTTTGAATTCTTTGGGGTGTATACCCAGAAATGGGTTTGCCGGATTATATATGGCAATTTTTTTTTCTTTTTTCAGAAATCACCATACTGCTGTACCATTTTACATTCCCACCAACTGTGTACCTGAGTTCCAGTTTCTCTATGTCCTTGTCAACACTTGTTCTACTTTTTTGATAATAGCCACCTTAATAGGTTTATAAAGTGGTATCTCATTGTGGTTTTGATTTGTATACTTCCCCAGTGATTACTGATGTTGAGCTTTTCATGAACTTCCTGGACATTTCTACATCTTTTTGCAAGAAGTGTCTGTTCAAGTACTTTGCTCATTTTTTCAGGCTTTTTATTGTTGCAGGATTTCTTCTTTACAAATGTTTTCTCCCATTCCTTGTGTTGCCTTTTCATTCTGCTGACAGTGTCCCTTGATGCACAAATTTTTAATTTTGCTGAAGTCCAATATATTTTTCCTTTTTTTGGCTGTGCTTTTGATCATACCCAATAAATTACTGCTAAATCCAATGTCATGAATCTTTTCCTTTATTTATTTTTTTTCTTTTTGAGACGGGGTCTTGCTCTGTCGCTTAGGCTGGAGTACAATCTTGCAGTCTCAGCTCACTACAACCTCCACCTCCCAGGTTCACGCAATTCTCCTGCCTCAGCTGCCTGAGTAGCTGGGATTACAGGTGCCCACCACCACACTTGGCTAATTTTCTTATTTTTTGTAGAGATGGGATTTCACCCTATTGGCCAGGCTGGTCTCCAACTCCTGACCTCAGGTGATACACCTGCCTCGGCCTCCCAAAGTGCTGGGATTACAGGCGTGCACCACCACGCCGGGCCAATAATTCTTTTTCTTCTTTTTAAGAGTTTAATAATTCTAGCTCTGTTTTTCTTCCAACCTTAGTGGATGGAGCTAGTTCTTGATGCATTTTAAGTTAATATTTGCAGATGGTGTAAGGGTCCAACTTTTTTGTTGTTTTTTGGTATGTAGCTATCCAATTTTCCCAACACCATTGTTGAAAAGACCGTATTTTCTCCACTGAATGGCCTTGGCACCCTTGTCAAAAATCACCTGACCATATGTGTAAAGATTTACTTCTAGGCTCTTTTTCTATTCCATTGGTTTATATGCTAATTTTTATGCCAGTACCATACTGTTGGTTACTGTAGTTTTGTGTTAAACTTTGAGAGCTGGAAGTGTAAGACCTCCAACTTTGTTCTTTTTCAAGATTATTTTGAGTATTTGGCGGGGGGGCGGGGGGGGGGGGCTG
>NW_016803348.1:1433861-1439694 GCF_001698545.2 Rhinopithecus bieti
CAGATTTTCTATTTCCGCAGAAATGTTGGGATTTTCTTAGGAACTATTGAATTTGTAGATTACTTTGGGTAGTATTGACATCTTAACAATATTAAATCTTTGACTCCATGAAAATATACATCTTTTTTTCTTGGCCTCCCAAAGTGCTGGGATTACAGGTGTGGGCCACTCACTGCGCCCTGCCAAATGTGATACTTCTTAATTTTGTATGGCAACATTTTGAAGTTTTCAATGTACAAGTCTTTGCCTCTTTGGTTCAGTTTATACTATTGTAAATGATGGAAAGCACAATTTTAAAGGAAGATAGGCATACCATTAAGTCATGGTATTCATGACTTGGTCTCCTTGCTTTTATGGGAGGCTGCTCTAATAACTAAAGATCTTTGGGATGCTGTATAATTTTTTTTTTTTTGAGATGGAATCTTGCTCTGTTGCCCAGGCTAAAGTGCAGTGGCGTGATCTCAGCTCACTGCAACCTCTGCCTCCCGGGTTCAAACGATTCTCCTGCCTCAGCCTCCCCAGTAGCTGGGATTACAGGTGCACGCCACCACGCCTGGCTAACTTCTGCATTTATTTATTTAGTTAGTTTATTTATTTTAGTTGAGACAGGGCTTCACCACATTGGCCAGGTTGCTCTTGAACTCCTGACCTCAAGTGATCCGTCCGCCTTGACCTCCCAAAGTGCTGGGATTACAATTGTGAGCCACCATGCCCAGCCTAAAAAATTTTTTTTAAAGCCTAATATTTATGTGTAATTCTAAGTAAAGTCTCAAGTGACCATTCTTCCTTACATTGTGTGTTACAAATATCTTTTTCAATTAATTTAAAATTAATTATAAAATAACTTTTGCTAATTTAGGGCAACATTCCTTTAGTCCATTTTGTTCTCCACATTATGTATAGCACCTAAGAGAGGGCTGGCTCATGTAGGTGGCCAAAAAACAAGGAGAGTGAAGACTCAAAACAGAAATGTTATTTAGGGTAAAAAAAAGACAATCAACAAACTAGGCTAGAATTATTAGATTTATTTTTCTCCAGAACTGTTAAACTGCAGCTTCACCAAGTAACAGGCTGACTTTTGGAATAACAACTCTTTCCCAAGCTGTTAATTCTTTCCAAGAGACAGAATTTATTAAAAAACATGGTTCCAGGATATTTCCTCCCCAGAATTCTAAACCAGTCACAGAAAGAATCATACCTTCTTAGGTCTTGATTAGAATGAAACAATCTATAGACACATGTAACAGAATCAAAATAGTATATAATGTTCCTTGCCTTCTCTTGCTCAATACACTTCTCTCTTTTCCCCCAAAGAGTTTGTTACTCAAAGATGTGTAAGTACAGTCAGCCATCCATATCCATGGGTTCTGCTGCATCCATGGATTCAGCCAACTGCCAATCAAAAATATCCAGAAGAAAAAAATTCCACAAAGTTCCAAAAAAGCAAAACTTGAATTTGCCGAACACCCAGCACTATGTTGAATTCATGCAAATGAAGTGATGTGTAGGTATTTTATTAGGTATAAGTAATCCTCAGATGATTTAAAGTACACAGGAGGATGTATGTAGGTTATATGTAAATACCATATAACCCATTCTACATAATGGGACTTGAGTACCCATGGATTCTGATATCAAATTGGGTTCCTGGAACCAAACCCCCATGGTTACCAAGGGATGACTGTATTGCCCTTTCCAAGAAAGCATCTATCACCTCTCATTCATGACTCAGAATAAGGAACTCCTTATTCAAACAAGTATTCCGAGCTAACTGTTCTCAGCCATCAACAAATTAAACTTGGCCAGGTGTGGTGGCTCATGCCTGTAATCTCAGCACTGTGGAAGCAAAGGTGGGAGGACTGCTTAAGCCCAGGAGTTTGAAACCAGGCTGAGCAACCAATGAGACCCCACTGAAAGAAAAAAAAAAAAAAAAAAAGCCAGTCCCAGCTACTTGGGAGGCTAAGGTGGGAGGATTGCTTGAGGCCCAGGAGAACAGGGATTCAGTGAGCTGTGACTGCACTACTGCACTCCAGCTTGGGCAACAGAACAAGACCCTGTCTCAAGAAAACAAACTTATTTTACTCTATATTTGACTTTGCTTTAATCAATATCTTCTATTTGCAAAAGCCAAACCCTATTTTTAAAACTCCTTACAATTTCCATTATGACTTGGAGAGGAAGATGGAGGGAACTGGGAAGAGTTGGCTTATTTTGTGGAAGGAGATTCTGAAAAGGGCAGTTATTTACTTTGAAGTCATTAAGTAGCAAAACAGATACTCTTTTTTTTGATAATGAAAACCCTTGTAGGTAAAGACCAGAAAACTCTAGTCCTGAAATTATAATACATTACAATATTGTTTTCAGTACATTCAGAATTTATATTACTTTTTAATTTCTTTTCCCTGAGATTGGGTTCACAGTTTGGTAGAAATACTTTAAAGAGGTAGTTAGGGGTGAAGAGGAAACAATGTTTATGCTAACAGCACCTGGAAAAATAAGTAACATCTGTCATTTTGATCTCAGCATCTGTCTCTCCCCCTTGAATCTGCAAATGTAACAGAAGGAGATGATCATTTTCCTTTTTATTCTTATCTGCCTGGACTCTCTCCTATTACATCCACCCCAGTATCACTAATCATAAAAATGAGTTGCCCTTCCAAAGATATGCTATAAAGCAAACCCTCAATGTCAGGTTGTTTAGATTTAGAAGAGAAAGGCTCAAGTGAGTTCACTTTTATTCATACAGTCATTAGGGAAAATGAGCAAAATTTCCAGTAACCACTGCCTTTTCTCCCTGGACCTCGTTAATTCCTTATCAACTCTTAGTAGCTGACTCTTAAGAACTGGGCTCTATGAGATCCTGACAGCTAAAACACCAGTACAGAAGAGCCTGCATAAACGTTTTGGTCCAGGTCTTGGCCTTCAGTCTTATGATGGGCTGGTGGAATATTGCTTGATCAGATGCTTGTGACAGGGATTGCAAACTCGCTCAGGCTTGATACTTGAAGGAAGAGGCAGTTCATTTGTTGAACAGGCATCACAGAAGGTTCCTCTGCAGTTCTTACACACATTCTACGAGGAGAAGAGGAGGTTAGGCGGGGAATAGAAGAGGTGTAAGGCATAAGGATTCATGGGATATAAAAAGCCAAATGTGGCAAATGCTCAATGCCTAATCAAACAATGACTGGATGTTTACTATGTGCCAGATAGTATCTGAACACAGGCCCAATCTACAAAAAAGTTCACAGTCTAGTTTTTAGATTTAAATGAAAAGAAGCAGTGCCGTAGAGTTAAAAATAAAAACAGGTAACATAAAAATCCTTATATTTAGAATATACTTCACACATCTGTTCCCCATACTCACTTTGAGGTAGGTTAGTTTTAAAATCAGTTTGCAAGTACCTGTGCATACTCCAAATAAGGCAGTGAAAGAGCAATGGATTGAGTGAACAGGCTAGGATTAAAAAATGTGCTGAGTATGAACTGAAAGTGTAATTCCTAATACACTGATGTGCTTAATGCTTTCCTGTGATCTCTGGTGCTCTAAGCACATCCGCTGGGTTATCAGTGCAGCAGGAGCACAGCTTCCTGCATCTTGTTGATAGGAAATTGTTTTGTTTTCCTAAACGTTTTGCATCTTTAATGGTCAAGCACTGAGAGAGCAAGAAGTCACCATAGCAATGTCAGCAGTAAGGCTGTGATAGGGTGGTATACACAAAGCCCCAAGCATCCTATATAAAAAGCTGTGAAGAATAATTTCTCCCATGAAGTGCTATCTTCATCCCAAATAATTCATGTTCCTGAGGGTGAGAGGAGTAGGGGGTTGCTTTTATTTGAAAGCCTGAGAAGAATTTTTGTCAGGTGTTAAAGTTGCATGGCTTAGAAGAGGAAAGCCAGAATGAACAGTTTCTTCTATTTTGTAACATGTTTCTATAGTTATAACTTCCATTTCTATAAGGGCAGTTCATCTGTTCTCTGACTCTGTGAATTTAAGACTAGTTCATACCATAATTTCTTTTGTTAAAATTTGGCACGATCACAGATGGTGCTATGCAGGTTGTGATCCAGAATTTGAGCCTGTTTCCTGTATCTCTTCCAAGCACGTGTTTCATACATTCATTTGTATGTAACTTTTCTTGAGCATCTCCTATGGATTGGATACCATATTAGATGCTGGGGGATTCTGTGAACAAGACACAGGTCCAGCTATCAAGGGCACTCGTTCTCTCTGAATACTTCCTTAACTCTGCCTACCCTAGGGTAACAAACTGGGAAGGTACTCAGGCAGACACCCTTGAGGATCGGGTAGAAAACAAGTGGTCTAGCGGGGAGAGTTCATATTCTGTTCTGAGGAGGATAAAGTGCTGAAAGGACTGTGGACTTTGGAGCTAAAGCTAGGTTGGAAGCTGGGCTTCATCACTTATGACTTAACTTTGGGAAATATAGTTAGCATTAGATGTTCAACGTTCTCCATTTATAAAATGACAGCTATGAAGGACATAAGCTTGAAAAGAACAGAGACTTGGTCTACTTTGTTCATTACTTTTTCTCCAGCACATTCTATACACCAGGCACTCCATATTTACTTATACATTTCTATCTGCTTATTTGTTTTAAATTACATAATTTTTTGTTTATTTTTTTTAGACAGAGTCTCGCTCTGTTGCCCAGGCTGGAGTGTAATGGCGCGATCTTGGCTCACTGCAACCTCTGCCTCCCAGGTTCAAGCGATTCTCCTGCCTCAGCCTCCTGAGTAGCTGGGATTACAGGCACCCGCCACCATGCCTGGCTAATTTTTTTTTTTTTTTTTTGGTATTTTTAGTAGAGACGGGGTTTCACCACGTTGGTCAGGCTGGTTTTGAACTCCTGACCTCATGACCCACCCACCTCAGCCTCCCAAAGTGCTGGGATTACAGGCATGAGTCACCGTGCCTGGCTGCTATTTATTTTAATGGGAATTTACTGACGTGAATTATTATGACTGAAAAAAGAACAGGTACCCAGTAAATGCTTGCCCCTTTTGCTTTTCACCCCACCCCCAGCACTGTGAGCATGCACTCTGCACTCCATGCAGCAAAGTCCCTGTTACTCCTGGGGAAAGACTGGGGGGTGCTATAGACATTCCTATGAAAAACCTGTCCATTTCTCACCAGTTACCTTTGTTAGGCTGCCATCTTCCTGGCATAGCTGACACACCTGTGGCCTTTCAGAGAGCAGCAGTTGATCCTAAACCACACAGTGAGCTGGTTAGTTTTTCTTAGTGCCAGAAATATTAGTACTTTCAGAATACGCATTTTTTACTTACAATATTAATATAATCACACTATAGACTATCTGGAAACTAAATAAACCAATTACAAATAGGTAGTCCTACCCCCATAATACCACTCGGAGAATCCTATCATTATGCTTCCAGCTCTTAGTTTTATAAGAACATGATTTTATTTCTAAAAGAAAATTCGAACACATGCAAGTATAGAGTAAAAAGTTTTAACACCCATTCCTCTTGCTTCACTCTACAATCAAGAATGGAATGCACTGGGGGCTGGGCCTGGTGGCTCACACCTGTAATCCCAGCACTTTGGGAGGCCAAGGTGGGTGGATCACGCGGTCAGGAGTTCAAGACCAGCCTGGCCAACATGGCGAAACTCCATCTCTACTAAAAATACAAAAAAAGCAAAGCTGGACATGGTGATGGGCACCTGTAATCCCAGCTACTCAGGAGGCTGAGGCAGGGGAATCACTTGAACCTGGGAGGCAGAGACTGCAGTGAGCTGAGATTGTGCCACGACACTCCACCCTGGGTGACACAGTGAAACTTTGTCTCAAAAAA
>NW_016803348.1:1439994-1467848 GCF_001698545.2 Rhinopithecus bieti
AAAAAAAAAAAAAAAAAAAAAAAAAAAAAAAAAAGAAATGAAAAAAAAAGAATGGCAAGCATTGGGCATGGAAGCTCACACCTGTAATCCTAGCACTTTGGGAAGCCAGGGTGGGAAGATCATTTGAGCCCAGCCTGGGCAACATGATGAAACCTTATCTCTGTAGTCCTAGCTACTCGGGAGGCAGAAGTGGGAGGTCTGCCTAAGTTCGGGAAGTCGAGGCTGCAGGGAGCTGAGATCATCTACTGCACCCCAGCTTGGGCAATACAAGTGAGACCTTATCTCCATTAAAAAAAAAAAAAAAGGATAGCAGTAGGATTTATTTTATTTTATAACCTAAGAGGTAAATGACAGGGTGACTCAGACATAGTAGCATTCACTGTCTTTCTCATGGGCTTGTCATAAACTATTAGATTCACAAAGTGTTTTATAATCATTTATGTTAGCTTATTTCTAAGTGATCAAAGCATCTTTTTTCTCTCCATTTTATGTAAGAGAAAACTAGAGGAAAGGGATGTAACGTGAACTCTCCTAGGTCTTATGTCAGGGATAATTTAAAATAAGTGAGAACTGATGTTTACTTAGTAAACTGTTCAAAGCTGTGCTACTTCCTGTGCGAGCTTCAGGCAATACGTATTTGTTCAGGGTATTGTTAGAAGGATGGTACACTGTATTCACGCATCTTCTGCCCATGCTACCTTATTTGCTGGCTAGGCACGGTTCAACCAACTTCATAATTTATACAAGATGTTTTGAAACAGGAGGCTGTGTTACCTGTTCATCCGTAGGGTGGGGTTGCAGCCTACAATGGAGAAGTAAAAAATCGTGACAAATAGGAACTTTATATTTCCATTTCTATCATTTCAATTAAAAGCTCAGAATACAAACATTTTTTCAAACAAGGAATACTGTGGGTCTTTTATATTACTAAGAACAACATAATTATTAATTTTGACCTCCAAGGAGAGGAAATTTTGCTTCTTAAAATGAATCACTAGAATCTGACCCTTGACTTATTATATTAGGGTTCCCATTTAAAACAGATGAAGTTATATTTTACATTCCTTTTTGCTATCAAAATAGTTAGCCTTTATGTTTCCCAATGGGTAAAACTCCAATGGTTCACTGGCCATATATTTTAGTAGCTTTTTTCTATTTGATATTATGGAAATCTATACATTATCCATTATCACGTTACATATTAGTCCCAAATATTCTTAAGATGTGAGCTTTAGCAAATTAATCCAAGAAGGGGAAATGAGACTGTCACCAGAAAATGACATTCAGGTTGAAATATTTCTTCATGAGACTGAGCTGAACTAACTCTGATGTTCCCAGCACGGACTAGAGCCTAAATGAGAGGCGAAGCAAAGCCCGCTCTCGGTTACAGGGAAAATGCACTACAGATTGCAATGGTTCCTATTCTTTTCACTTGAGTAGCAGTGTGACCACCAGACATACACCATGGGGTGACCAGATTTTCTGATGTTCCTTGCCATCATAATCCTAGGAAGCCTAGTGTGTCTAATGATAGCAGCTATGACCAGAATAAGTCCTGGAAGTTGCTAATAGGTAGTGCAGAGCCAAAGGACTTAAAAACAGTAGACATGATAAACAGAAGCGACTTGGATAAGTCACTCAGCCTCTCTGTGCTTCTCAGTTTTCTCATCTGTAAAGTTGCATTAGACACTTTTGTAAGGAATATTAAATCATAAGGAGATAATGAATGTAAAACAAATTCTAAGTTGCAGAGCACAATTCAGATAAAAGGAAGCACTATTCTATATTCTCAGGACCTAAATCAGAAGTTGGCATTTAATAGACACTCCTGATTGCTCAAGTAAATGACTTGATGTTAGTTTGGAACTAGGCTGACCCGGAAAGGCACCTGGAAGCCCAGGTTAATTTTATGGCCCTTCTACTTCCCTTCTCTTTGCTTGCGCCAATCTGTAATGTGAGATGGGTGACAGTTTAAGGTTAGCTCTAGATCAAACCATGCTCTTTGGGAGCAAAATTAAAGACTTTGGAATCATTCTGGCCTTTAAGGCAAGAATTGGGCATTTAGGCCAAGCACCTGCATACTGGACTGTGTAATTTCTCTTCTCCAGCAGCTACTTTTGCTCCAGATGACATACTACCTCATTCTTTTTTTTTTTTTTTTTTTGAGATGGAGTCTTGCTCATTGCCCAGGCTGGACTGCAGTGGTGTGACCTTGTCTCACTGCAAGTTCCACCTCCCGGGTTCACGCCATTCTCCTGCCTCAGCCTCCCAAGTAGCTGGGACTACAGGCGCCTGCCACCACGCCCGGCTAATTTTTTGTATTTTTAGCAGAGAGAGGGTTTCACCATGTTAGCCAGGATGGTCTTGATCTCCTGACCTCGTGATCCGCCCACCTTGGCCTCCCAAAGTGCTGGGGTTACAGACGTGAGCCACCGCGCCCAGCCACTACCTCATTCTTAAGGTGACAAAGCCTGGCTAGGAATAGTTGTATAGTTCTCTCAAAACCCCACTATGGTATCATTCCTCATCACTAACTGCTTCTTCCACCTTTTAAAGTAGACCTTTATGTTTAGAGCAGTTAGGTTCACAGCCAAATTGAGTAGAAGGTACAGAGACTTCCCTCATGCCTCCTGCCCCATCCCCGGCCTCTTTATCAACATGCTGCACCAGAGTGGTACATTTGTTATACAACTGATGAACCTACACTGACACATCATCATCACCCAGAGTCTACAGTTCACATTAAGGTTCACTCTTGGTGGTGTCTATAGTCTATGGTGTGGTCAAAGGTATAATGACATGTATCCACCATCATAGTATCATACAGAGTAGTCCACTGCCCTAAATATCCTCTGTGCTCCACCTGTTCATTCCTCCCTTCCCTTACCACTGGCAACCACTGATTTTTTTTTAATTGTCTCCATAGTTTTGTCTTTTCCAGAATGTCATATAACTGGACCTCCTTC
Organism: Rhinopithecus bieti; assembly: GCF_001698545.2. Taxonomy (NCBI): domain Eukaryota; kingdom Metazoa; phylum Chordata; class Mammalia; order Primates; family Cercopithecidae; genus Rhinopithecus; species Rhinopithecus bieti. Next base: position 1,442,961 of record NW_016803348.1, read on the forward strand.
ACTTTTTAATGCAGTGGCACTATGTAATATTTAATTATATTTCTAACCTGGTAAAATAGCTACAAAAAGTCGGCTTCCTTGAAACTATCCTATGCTCTTCATCGTGAGCAAATCAGATAAGAGTTAGGAAAAAGGAATAGAGTTAAGCTGTTTGAGATTCTCAAGAGAAAGAAAAAATGAGAGATGAGAGATAAGAGAAATCAGAGTACTTATTTATTTATTTATTTATTTTTTTGAGACAGAGTCTCACTCTATTGCCCAGGCTGGAGTGCAGTGGCGCTACCTTGGCTCACTGCAACCTCTGCCTCCTGGGTTCAAGTAATTCTCCTGCCTCGGCCTCCCAAGTAGTTGGGATTACAGGCAGGTACCACCAGACCCGACTAATTTTGTATCTTTAGTAGAGACAGGGTTTCACCATGTTGGCCAGGCTGGTCTCGAACTTCTGATCTCAGGTGGTCTACCTGTCTCGGCCTCCCAAAGTGCTGGGATTATGGGCATGAGCCACTGCGCCCAGCCACTTATTTGAAATTCAGCACGTAGGTAGAAACAAGTCATACTCAAATATATTTAAGAAGCTAAGAAATGCTATGTATGACTTATACTTTATTCTCCTGGGAAACCAATTCAGTAAAGGTGGGAAATAACCTCTTAAGTGATCATTTGAGCTCGGGAATTAATCAGGGAAAAGAGAGAGGACAGCCTTATCATCCTTTCCTCTGAAATGGCCTAATGGGTTTGGTTTAATACATGTTATATGGTTTATTATTTACTAACTTCCACTTCGAATGTCTTCCTGGCATATTAATATTATAAGTCAGTGTCTGGTCGGTGTCAATGCCAATGTATATAAAAAACTCCCCCCTTCCCACCACCCCAGAATAACTTTACATCTTAGTTAATACTTGATTAACAAACACCTGTGGCTTTCTTCCAGGGGCTTTTTTAGTTTAACATTTTCCTCTTGCATTTTGTGCTTCCCATCCTGCCAAAAGAAAACAGCCCAATTTATTAATTATTCAGAATGCTAAACAATGATGATATTGCACATATTTTCTTCTGCAATGCCTTAGTTTGGGTATAAAGCTAAGTAACTTTTTTTTTTTTTTATCAGGGAAGGGATCTAACTTTCAAGCTATGTTTCCTCATTCTTTGCTCTAAGTAGTTTCTTAACTATTCTGATAGTTTGTGACAAATGATTTTCAAAGTAGATATTTTAATTCTTGAGATTCAAATAAAATTCAGAATGTATTCTATTTACTTGCAAAGTTGGCTCAAGATATCAGTTACTTCTTACAGGAAGTATAATTTTTCTTTCCCCCCAGACTGAGCTCTGAAAAACTGGTAAAACCAAGGATGCCCATATCCATCAGACTATAATCCTCTGGATGTTCAATCAAATTGATGCCCCAGGGCCATAACTTTTTTTTTTTTCCGAGACAGGGTCTCGCTCTTGTCACCCAGGCTGGAGTACAGTGGTGCCATCTCGTCTCACTGCAACCTCTGCCTCCCAGGTTCAAGTGATTCTTGTGCCTCAGCTTCCTGAGTAGCTGGGATTATAGGTGTGCACCACCATGCCTTGCTAATTTTTGTATTTTTAGTAAAGATGAGGTTTCACCATGTTGGCCAGGCTGGTCTTGAACTCTTTACCTCAAGTGATCCGCCCGGGTTCAAGTGATTCTTGTGCCACAGCCTCCCGAGTAGCTAGGATTACAGGCAGGCGCCACCATGCCCAGCTAATTTTTGTATTTTTAGTAGAGATAGGGTTTCACCATGTTGGCCAGGCTGGTCTCAAAGTCCTGACCTCAAGTGATCCATCTATCTTGGCCTCACAAAGTGTTGGGATTACAGGTGTGAACCACCCAGTGCCACTATCTCTATAGCCTGTTCAACTCAAGGAGTTTTCTACTTGGCAGGACAGATGTAAAGTTTCAAACTGCATTTCTTTCTTTCTTTCCTTCTTTTTTTCTTTTTGAGATGGAGTCTTGCTCTGTCGCCCAGGCTGGAGTGCAGTGGCGTGATCTCGGCTCACGCGATTCTCCTGCCTCAGCACCTGAGTAGCTGGGATTATAGGCACCCACCACCACGCCTGGCTAATTTTTGTATTTTAGTAGAGACGGGGTTTCACCATGTTGGCCAGGATGGTCTTGAACTCCCAACCCAGGTAGTCCACCCGCCTCGGCCTCCCAAAGTGCTGGGATTACAGGCGTGAGCCACTGCGCCCAGCCTCAAACTGTTTTTCTACCAATACTCTTAAGCTCTGCCTGGGCAAATTTTGTTTGTTTTGGAGACGGAGTCTCGCTCTGGCACCCAGGCTGGAGTGCTGTTGTGTGATCTTGGCTCACTGCACCCTCTTCCTCCTGGTTTCAAGCGATTCTCTGACCTCAGCATCAAGAGTAGCTGGGATTACAGGTACACACCGCCAGGCCCAAACACTTTTTTGTGTTTTAGTAGAGATGGGGTTTCACCATGTTGCCCAGGCTGGTCTTAAACTCCTGAGCTCAGGCAATCCACCCACCTTGGCCTCACAAAGTGCTGGGATTACAGGCGTAAGCCACAGAGCCTGGCCAGGTGCTGAGCAGTTTTCAGGGCTACATTTTTTTCTGTGGTACACACACCCACTGCTGCTTGCCTTCAACTGTTGCCCATGTGCATCCAAAAGTGGAACGTGTATTCTTTTTGTTTGTTTTTTGAGACAAGGTCTCATGCTATTGCCCAGGCTGGAGTGCAGTGGCATGATCACAGCACACTGCAGCCTCGACCTCCTGGGATCAAGTGATCCTCCCACCTCAGCCTCCTGAGCAGCTAGGACTATAGGCACGAGCCACCACACCCAGATAATTTTTAAATTTTTTTGTAGAGATGAGGTCTCCCTATGTTGCCCAGGCTAGTCTCTTACTCCTGGGATCAAGCAATCTTCATGCCAACGGCCTCCCAAAGTGCTAGGATTACAGGTGTGAGCCACCCAGCTGAAACGTGTGTTCTTACACCACTCAAGTATCAAGGAAGAGAGGTCAATACTTATCCTCCTGGAAATGCCACTGCAAGTAACAACTGGAGACTGAAAAACTTAAAACCTCACTGGAAAAATAGGGTGAGATAGGTCAAGATTTTAAGTAAACTCTTGTAAACTTTTTAGATTTTATGTTCACTAAATTAAAATAATAAAGATAGCATGCTACAGAGAGTGGTTATTTTAATTATATTTATTTATTTATTTTTGAGGTGGAGTCTTGCTCTGTTGCCCAGGCTGGAGTGCAATGGCATGGTCTTGGCTCACTGCACCCTCTGCCTCCCAGGTTCAACTAATTCTCCTGCCTCAGCCTCCCTAGTAGCTGGGATTACAGGAGCCCACCACCATGCCTAGCTAATTTTGTATTTTAGTAGAGACGGGGTTTCACCATGTTGGCCAGGCTGGTCTTGAACTCCTGACCTCGTGATCTGCCCACATCGGCCTCCCAAAGTGCTGGGATTACAGGTGTGAGCCACTGTGCCTGGCCTAGAGTGGTTCTTTGTACACTTTGAATTATTAGTAGTGGTACTATTTAATACATTTCCACATACCATCGTTTTCTATTTGCCAGTAAATTAGCAGCTCACTCTCTAGAAATTTTAAATAGTTTACGAACTCTTCCTGCTTTGTTGTATACTAGAGGTATTAAAAAAGTTCATGGAAAATGCATATTACAAAAAGACTGTGCATGGACTTCAAAAATTTTTTGCAGCAAAACAATGTACTAACTTATTTTAATATATCTGACCAGGATTTGGTTTGAGTCACTAAAAAGGATAAGACATCAGTTTGAAAAGAACCCCAGGCTGGGCATGGTGGCTCGTGCCTGTCATCCTAGCACTTTGGGAGGCTGAGGCGGGCATATGGCTTGAGCCCAGGAGTTCAAGACCAGCCCGGACAACATGGTAAAGACCCCGACTCCACCAAAAAAATACAAAAATTAGCTGAGTGTTGTGGTGTGTGCCTATAGTCCCAGCTGCTCGGGAGGCTGAGGCGGGAGTATCACCTGAGCCTGGGAAATCGAGGCTGCAGTGAGGCATGATTGTGCTACTGTACTCCATTCTAGGTGAGAGTGAGACTGTCTTAAAAAAAAAAAAAAAAAGAAAGAAAGAAAGAAAAAGAAAAAAGGAAGAGCCCCTATCAGAGTAACATGAATTCTGCTAAAATTGAAGCAAGAACAAACATCAAATTGGTGGTGAAGCATGGATGGAAGAATTGTGAAAATATTGATGCTTTACAAAAAGCTTTTGGGGACAATGCCCCAAAGAAATCAGCAGTTTACAAAAGGATAACTCATTTTAAGAAGGGGCCAGATGGTGTTGAAGACGAAGTCTGCAGTAGCAGACTATCCACATCAATTTGTGAGGATCTTATTCATGCTCTAATTAAAGAGGAACAACGATTAACAGCAGAAACAACAGCCAATACCACAGATATCTCAATTGGTTCGGCTTATACAATTCTGGCTGAAAAATTAAAGTCGAGTAAACTTTCTACTTGATGGGTGCCAAAACTGTTGTGCCCATATCAGCTGCAGACAAAAGTATAGCTTTCAATGGAAATTATAAACAAGCGGGATCAAGAACCTGAAGCATTTGTTTGAGAAATTATAACAGGAGATGTAACAACTTCATAGTACAAACCTGAAGACAAAGCACAATCAAAGCAATGGCTATGAAGAGGTGGAAGTGGTGCAATAAAAGCAAAAGCAGACAGGTCAAGAGCAAAGGTCATGGCAACAGTTTTTAGGGATGCTGAAGGCACTTTGCTTGTTGACTTTCTGGAAGGCCAGAGAATGCCAACATCTGCTTATTGTGAGAGTGTTTTAAATATTTTTTTATTTTTTGAGATAGAGTCTTGCTCTGTCACCCAGGCTGGAGTGCAGTGGTGTGATCTTGGCTCACTGCAACCTCCACCTCCCAGGTTCAAGTGATTCTCGTGCCTCAACCTCCCACGTAGCTGGGACTAGAGACTAGAGGCACATGCCACCACATTCGGCTAATACTTGTGAGTCTGTTTTGAGAAAGTTAGCCAACGCTTTAGCATAAAAATGCCCAGGAAAGCTTCAACAGAGAGTCCTATCCCACCAGAAATATGCTCCTAACTCATTCCTCTCATCAAACAAGGGCAATTCTGTGAGAGTTACGATGGGAAATCATTAGGCATCCACTTTATAGTCCTGAGTTGGCTCTTCTGATTTCTGTTTCCTAATCTTAAAATATCATTAAAGGGCACCAATTGTTCTTCAGTTAATAATGTGAAAAGATTGTATTGATATGGTTCAATTCCTAGGAGCCTCAGTTCTTTAGGGATGGCCTACATGACTGGTATCATCACTTACAAAAGTCTCTTGACCTTGATGGAACTTAAGTTGAGAAATAAAGTTTATATATTTTTACCTTTTAATTCCACTTCCCAAGATCTTTTTGAAGTCCCCTTGAATAATAAGTACACACAGGAGGCAATTTTTTCACTGTTTGTCACAGAAAAAGTTATTTCATGTTTTTCTGATTTCATTATTTCCTGGGCCCCAGAGATGATTTTACCCAATTTTAGCTCCTTCACCACTAATCTCCTTCTAAGATTATTATGTAGAAATTTCTACTTTTGCTCTTTATTGTATATTACCTTCCCTTCCTCAAGCCTAGTTCCCGCTCTGATTATTCCCATGAGAAGTTCCTTAAGGATACTCAAAGTGAAATCCTCATGATTTGAAAAAGATATACAGAAGCAAATCCACATTGTGGAAAATTATGTTAAAGGGGAATTCAGGGTTGGAGAGGGATTACTATACTATTTTATTAAAATTATTATTTAGCAGAAATCCAAGAAACATATATTTTTGTTAAGACATCAAAATAATCTTACTTAAAAAATTATTAAAAGGGAAACAGGGTCACTGTGATTATTAAAATCCCCCTTTCCAAATGAAATCAACTTAGAGAAAGTATCCTAGAGGGAGACCCAGAATCAAGCTTTCATCTGTTCACACAATTACTGGTTGCTATCCATATACTTAAGGACACAGTCACTAACTATGTGATCTGTAAAGGAAAACTGACAGGCCTATCAAGGTAGCCTCTAAAATTTAAACTGAAATTAAGTAAAAGAACAAGGGAATAGCAAATATTACCATCTTGGATTCTGGCTTCTGGGAACCCCTTCCTGGGATGCTCCTGTCGTTTTGTAATCTTCTTTCTTTCTCCTGTTTTAGTTCTAACTCAAGCTGGTTCCTGAGGTAAGTTGGAGAGGAAAAGGATGAAAAACTGGAATTCTATACAGACATGTTCTCTAAAGAATGCCAACCCCTTGTTTTACAGTGCAGTAATTAAAAATGGTTAAGGGCTTGTTGTCAGAGAGACAGGTTTTTAAATGATAATGTTGCCACTTCTAAGCTTAACTATGTGAATCTGGACACATTTAACATCTCCAATCTCTACTTTTTTTTGAGACGGAGTCTTGTTCTGTTGCCCAGGCTGGAGTGCAGTGGCATGATCTCCGGTCACTGTAACCTCCGTTTTCCAGGTTCAAGCAATTCTCCTGCCTCAGCCTCCCGAGTAGCTGGGATTACCAGCACCCACCACCATGTCTGGCGAATTTTTGTATGTTTAGTAGAGATGGGGTTTCACCATCTTGGCCAGGCTGGTCTGGAACTCCTGACCTCAGGTGATACACCTGCCTTGGCCTCCCAAAGTGCTGGGATCACAGGCATGAGTCACTGCGCCCAGCCTTAAGCTCTACTTTAATCTGAAAGTGGAGGCAATAATATTGCTAATAGGGTTGATATGAAGATATTAGGAGAGTTTGCATGTGAAGTGCTTTGTAAAGTATCTGGCACACAGTAAGAATTCAGGAAATATTATATATTATTATTAGTGTTATTTTGGCTAATAATTACTATTTATCTGGGATCTTGGGCTCTAATTTTCTAATTCTTTGATCACAAAGCATGTTGATCGGATTTGGTGAATGTTGAAGTACGTGAAGCTTTCTGAATTCCAATTCCAGAGAAAGGACATTGCAAAGACAGAGCCGACCGGGCTGGAAGTCATGAGACCCCTCTTCTTGCTGTCTACCCTAAGAATTACCCATGACCACCCTGTCAGCTCAAGCTGCCCCCTCTTCACCGCTGCCTGGTGAGCTCCTCGACTTCCAGCTGCAGACTGTTGATCTTGTCTCCAAAGTCCTGTTTGAAGAGCCGGTTGTCCAACTCAGCAGACTGGCGGCTTCGCTCAGCCTGGCGCAATCTGGATGTGAGCCACATGAACTTGTGATAAAAAACAAAAGCCATGGTGGGGAGAAAGACCAAGTTCACAACACAACATAAAATAACCCAAGGAAGAATGCACAGAGAGACAGAGAGAGGAAAAAAACTTTGCAGGACACAGGCAAAGAAATTATGAAGGGGGAAAGATGGAAAAGAAACAAATTCTAAAGAAAAGTAAGATGAAGGTGAACCAGGCAGAGGAAAAGCTGATTTTCCATTTTTTTTTATTCTAGTACTACAGTTTACAGCCATTAGATGATAAACAATAAAACATCACTTTTTAGAAAATCCATATCCAAAGCCAACCTCAAGTACACAGTAATTTAAGTTAAATCCACTTTTAAAAAAATTTCCTAATAGGTTGGTACTTAATTTTCTGTTTTACACACATAACTGGAACTTGTAAACGGGCAACTACCTTCTCATATGTGGAATTACAGTTTTTTCTTGTCCTTTCCCCCAAACCACGTATATTAAATCATGGGACATTATATATCAACCCTCACCCAGGCTTTGGGTTATTCTATAAGGAAAAGCCTTTGTCAGAATTTGGCTGTCTCCTTCCTTTCCCATTCCCACAAAAAATGTGTGACTAAGTGGACAAAGAACTCAGCACTGGGCCTGTTTAAGACTCTGACCATATTCTCCAGAAGATTCTGATGGATGTTTTCTTCTAAATATCGTATAACTTTGCACCTATACTGAAGCATGTTTTAGAAGGTAAAACACTTGGGGCTTTATATAATAGAATTTAAAAGCATGCTATGTGTAGGTTTTAGAAAGTTTAATTTTGGTATTTGATCACTCCTTCCAAATGCTTATAGAAAAGGCAACCCATCACCACAAAAGGTTGACGAAGAGAAGAATATAGCAGGAGCTTTGTTCATATAGGTGCAAATTATAAGAATTAAAATAAGTTCAAGAGCACAGGATCTTCCACTTCCATGAAGTTGGTCTAAACATATGTTCTTTGACTTGATTTTAGTTCAAGTCCAATCTGTGCAGGGACCTATATAAGCATACATGGAATCCATCGTACACTCTTAATTCTGGTTTTGCCAAGAAAAAGATAAAGAATTTTAAGAGCTGGAAGTGAAGGGGTTATCTGTGTCCCCACCTAAGCAGCTGAAATGCTGCAAAGCATACCAGAAGGAAAAAAAAGAGAGAAAAAAACCCAAATATTTTGTCAGGACCTTTTGAAGGAATGAAGGCTTATGTAAAGCCCATCTCTTCAAATCAAAAATCATCTTAAAAAATCAAAGTATTGGCCGGGCGCGGTGGCTCAAGCCTGTAATCCCAGCACTTTGGGAGGCCGAGACGGGCGGATCACGAGGTCAGGAGATCGAGACCATCCTGGCTAACACGGTGAAACCCCGTCTCTACCAAAAAAATACAAAAAACTAGCCGGGCGAGGTGGCGGGCGCCTGTAGTCCCAGCTACTCCGGAGGCTGAGCCAGGAGAATGGCATAAACTCGGGAGGCGGAGCTTGCAGTGAGCTGAGATCCGGTCACTGCACTCTAGCCCGGGCGACAGAGCAAGACTCCGTCTCAAAAAAAATCAAAGTATTTATAGGATTATTTACAATGTTAAAGCCTAGAGAGGGTTAGTCTGTGGTCACATAGAAACAGAAGCCCTGCTAATATTGCTTGTGGATATCTACTGGGAATCTGTATTTTTGTACTAAATAATAATAAAGAATATAAGTTTATCATTTATTTCCTATTCTGAAATGTTTTTCTAATAATTCAATTATTAGCTTCCCAGAACCTTTAGCAAATCTCCATCTGAACAAAAAGTAACAGAAACTTTTAAGTAAATGTTTCCAGGTAAGAAATGACAGGCCAGGCAGAATATCAACATTCATGTCTATACCCTGTCCTTTTTATTCCAATAAGAAAAGCAGGATAAGAAAAATGGGTACTGCATCATTTTTTTAATAGGAGAGGAGTGTTTCTATTAGAATCATTCTCTCTGAACTGCCTAAGTAGGAAGCGGAACTGCAGGAAAATGGCAGAGGTAGAAGATGACAAACATAAGGAGGGTTTCCCCAAGCGTCCACATTATTATGTTATCATAAGTTACCTAATTACTAACTTCATCTCTATGTATTTTAAAGAAATATAAGGATGCTGTTTTTTCTTTTTTTCAAAAGTCACTAAGGCAAAAAAAGTTGCAAGCAATCTTGGTTACTGAGAATAGAAGTGTAGTGAAAGTGAAATACTAAGTACTATCCTTGTCTTGGGGATTAAACCTATATAACAAAAGTGAAAAGGGGTCATGGTTTAAGAAACACAGAACTATTTTAGAAGAGTCCGAGTTCACGTGGTAGTTACCTCTAGTTCATTACACTGCAATGGCAGAACAGGCTTGCAGATACAGACATGAACAATGCACCGAGAATCTGATATTATCAATGATTGGGTTGTAAAGGCATCATTAATATATGTACAGAGCTTCAATTCCCTAGGCTTTTCAAAAAAGTGGTATTTTATTTATTGGTCAACTCAGAAATAATTTCTCAAAGTTTACTCAGCTTTTAGTTAGGAACTGATACCAATTTTCTAACCCTGGGGAGAAAACAATAAGAAAACACCCAACCTACATCTCCAAATGGTTTTTTAAAAGTCCAACAAATTCAAAGTCAACTTTTTGGTGACATTTTATAGAGAATCAGAGCTTAAATGTAATAGCTTTCAGATTTCTTCCTTTTATAATTAAGTTGTGATATCAGACTTGTGACGTGACCAACTGAAAAATGCCTAATGATGTTTTGGGATCAGTTTATTTGCTGCACTATTTAAGGTCTTTGCCTGTTTCACCAAATCCTTTTCACTAAATAAAATAAAAATGACAATGAAGTGAAAGGGGAATGAGAAAATGGATAAACAGGAAACACAAAAATAGCAAGAGAATAGGTCAGCTTAATATTCAAAGAGATAAGTCATTATTTCTTTCTGTTTGCTTTAAATTCCAAGTCAAAGCATCATTGAAAATGAATTTGATACATTTCACTTCAAAAGCACAATTTATGAACAGTAAAATCATTTTGTTAAATCATAAACATATAACTATGTATGAGCAAGTATACAACCGTCTTTCCTAGGTAAGACTGATACATTTTTATTTGGCTATATAAGAGGTTTCAGGCTTATTTATAAATTTGCCATTAAGTTTTGAGTTAACATTAATATGCATTGTTGTTCAGGACCCTTACTAGTTAAGAATCATCTGAATATAAGAAGTCACTCATTAATCCATTCATTCATATATCTACTGAATGAATGCTTATATATTCAAAGCACTGTGACAGATCTAATGAGTGAACTCAAAAGATTAGTTAACTAATCTCAGGGAGCTTACGCTTGCATCGGAGGACACATATATAAAGGGTTAAAATGTAAAGTAGACAGTGAGAAGAGCCATAAACAGTATAGATAAATATGAATATGAAGCCACGGGAATTCCCAGAAAGATCATTTCTAGCTGCAAAGAGGTATCAGAGGAAACTCTGGGGAGGTGGCATTTGAGCCTAAACTTAAAAATGAAGAATAAGGGAGTGGGAAGAATTAGGACATTTCTAATTGGTGGAACTATCGGGAAAGAAATGAATGAGAAAACTGGGAAGTACATCCAGGGACCAGTAGTTTAGTTTTGCTCAAGTGCAAGAAGGGTGACGAACAGGTGTTGAAGGTAGAAACATCAAATGACCTTGGGTGCCATGTCACATTCAATCTTGAAGACTCAGCCATTTCTCTTGGCTGCTGAGTTGCCAGACAGAAAATGGTAGTTTCACACAAACAGAGAAAGAGAGTAGCATAGGAAGAAGATGTGCTTTGGGCAGACTAAATTGTAGATACTGGTGAAAGATAGCTGCCCAAAGGATGAAAACTCAAGACTGGCCTCCAGATGAAGGTAAGAGCTGGGGAAACACACTGGAGGTGACAGTGGAAGCTACAGAACTACCCAGGAGAAAGAAAAGGGAGATAAAAAGAAAAGGGTTAAAGAAGGGAAAGATCCAGAATAGATCCTTGGAGGACACCTATCTCTCACTGCCTCTATATACCCCAGCATCCAAGTATTCAAAGACTTTTGTGATGAACAATAAAATCACAGAATTACATACATATATTTAAGGGTCCTTTCATGCTTTTAAGTATCCTTCCCCTAACCTATGATTCTGATAAGGGTTAAGAGTTCTGATGTTCAAAACAGTTGTCAAAGGCTGACCTTTCCTTTTTTTATTTTTTTTAAGGCTAGTCAAGTAACTGACATTTCCTAAAAACATTTCAGTCCTACCTTAGAAAACATACATAATATTTAATTGGCTTTTTTTCTACCAGAATGTCCTATGCTAATTTGGAAGAATTTCATATATTTTCTGTTTGCTGAATGTACAGCACATTCTCTTCACTATCAGCACTGACAACCAAAGTGTTTCATTAAAGAACCAGGACTTTTACCTTTGTTCAAGTTGTTTAATGGTAGCAGCCATCTGATTAGTCTTCTCTTCCAAGCGACTGTTTAATTCACTTTTCTGTTTTACTCCTAAGTCTGAACTCTGTTATGGAAAATAATGATAAACAACCTGTATAACATAAATCCTAAAATTACAACCACACATGCCTTTTGAATCTAATGGTAAGTGGGAAAACAGAAATGTTCATATATTTTGATATCAGTTAATCCTCAAATGGAAAAAAAGCAATTTATCTAAAGTTAGCATTGTTATTTGCAGTGTTATCACAGTAATAGTTCATCAGTGTATCACTTTCCAGTGTAAAAGCTAATAGAATATATAACTCAGCTGGCATGGTAGACTGCAGAATAGAAATTATACTATAGGATAAAAAAGACCCTCACCCTCTATTATAATGTGAAAAGTGGTCATGGTTTTCTATAACAGCAATACAGGATCCCATGAGAGTCTGATTCTGAAAGTAGTTTATTGGCAGCTAGCATTAAAATGAGATGTGATTCTTTCCTCTTGTAATTAAAGTGTGATTCTGGAGGATAAGATGGGAGAAGGGGAGCCCCAGGATTTTAGAAAGCCAGTGAATCTATTCCTCATACTTCCCCTACCTGCAACTTAAAGGCAAGTTCGTGCTTGAGAGCTCTGAGGTCATCCAGCTGCTGCCGAAGAGATACCAGCGCATCCTGCTTCTCGCAGACATCCTTCTCCAGCATCTTCATGGCCAATTCCATCTCCTGCCTCATGCTGATCTGCATCTCCAGCTCTTTTTCAACATCCTGCCCCCAAAGGTAAGTAAATTGCTTACACTCTGTTTCTTCAACTAAGTACAAACCATAATATTTCACAGGAAAAAGTATACCAAAACTCTCAGGTCGAATATTCTAGCAAAACAGCTTAAGCTACCATTCATTTTCAGAAACATTAACAATAATTAATTGATAATGAACAATAATTAGAATACACAATAACATTTGCCCAATAATGTATGTACAATCTGGAAAAAGACGCTTGCTAAGCCCACAAGGTAGTGCTATTTTTTTTTTTTTTTGAGACGGAGTCTCGCTCTGTCGCCCAGGCTGGAGGCCAGAGTGGCGCGGATCGTCGGCTCACTTTGCAAGCGATCCACGCTCCCGGGTCGCCCGCCATTCTCCCGCCTCAGGCCTGCAGGCTAGCTGCGGACTACAGGCGCGCGCCACCGGCCGCCCGCTCGTTTTTTGTATTTTTTAGTAGAGACGGGGTTGCTCAGCCGATGTTGCCAGGAGAGTCTTCGATCTCCTGACCTCGGTGATCCACCAGAAACGCCTCGGCCTTCGCCCAAAGTGCTGAAGGATTACTAGGCTGGAGACCACGCGCGGGCGTACGGCCCGTAGTGCTTATTTAATATGTCTAAAATATACACATATTTGAGACACTTCATTAGACCTTAAGACAACTGATGGTCATATCTTATTATAGAAATACACATACAGGATTACAGTAGTCAGCACAAAATGAATCCCCCTAATGTGAATCTTGTTGATATATTCAAGAGCCCAGGGAACCCAGAGGACCATCTGGGTCCCTGAGGTAACATCGCAATTACTGAGGATGACTAGTATGGTTAAGAGGCTAACAGAATTTTTTTTTTCTTTGAGATGAAGTCTAGCTCTGTCACCCAGGCTGGAGTGCAGTGGCTCGATCTTGGCTCACTGCAACCTCCACCTCCCGGATTCAAGTGATTCTTCTGCCTCAGCCTCCTGAGTAGCTGGGACTATGGGTGCGTGCCACCACACTCGGCTAATTTTTTGTATTTTTAGTAGAGATGAGGTTTCACCATGTTGATCAGGCTGGTCTCGAATTCCTGACCTCGTGATCCACCTGCCTCGCCTCCCAAAGTGCTGGGATTACAGGCGTGAGCCACTGTGCTCGGCCGCTAAGAGAATTTTTAGTTCACTTAACATAAAACTTCTTTTTGTCTCAACCATTACTGCAACATTATTTGGGTGATCAAAGACACAAAGACCTGAGGATCTTCTGCAACTGCCTTGTGTCTTGGGCTCACCTAGGACCTCGCCTACTTTCTTAGTTTCCTTCCTTCTTAACAAACATTTGTCTTACTGTGATAAAAGGATATGAAAATTTTAAGATTTTATTATGTGCCACTTCACTGAGATTCTCGTTTTACATGATTAGCATTATAGAAAACGAATCACACCTCCTCTTAAAATGCTGACATATATTATTTCTGCGACCTTTCTTATGAAAAGTATTACATTTTGAGATCTCAGTCACAAACACATAGAAGGCAAATGCTAAGTATTTTAAGGATGTTAAAATAACACCACTTTGCTTTCAAAAAATCTGAAATTCTGGCCGGGTGGGATGGCTCACACCTGTAATCCCAGCACTTTGGAAGTCTGAGGTGGGTGGATCACAAGGTCAGGAGTTTGAGACAAGCCTGGCCAATGTGGTGAAACCCCGTCTCTACTAAAAATACAAAAATGAGCTGGGTGTGGTGGCAGGCGCCTGTAATCCCAGCTATTTAGGAGGCTGAGGCAGGAGAATCTCTTGAACCCGGGAGGTGGAGGTTGCAGTGAGCTGAGATTGCACCACTACACTCCAGCCTGGGCAACAGAGCAAGACTCCATCTCAAAAAACAAAACAAAACAAAACAAAACAATAAATAAATAAATCTAAAATTCTGTTATATTCTGTCAATTTGTAACATACATATATTTTTGAGAGGGTCTCCCTCTGTCACCCAGGCTGGAGTGCAGTGAGATCTTTGCTCACTGCAGCCTTAACTTCCTTGGGCTCAGGTGATCTCCCTCCTCAGCTTCCCAAGTAACTGGGAATACAGGCATGCACCACCAAGCATGGTTAATTTTGTAATTTTTGTAGAGATAGGGTCTCCCTATGTTGCCCAGGCTGGTCTCAAACTCCTGAGCTCAAGCAATCCTCCCAAAATGCTGGGATTACAAGTGTGAGCCATGGCACTTGGCCTGTAATAATTTTTTAGTACAAGTTAAGTCACTCCTTACTTGCAGGCTCCTCCTTATTCTTAAAGACTTTCTGGGGAGTTCCTTGTGTTTGTTATACTATCTAAACTCCAGAAGAGTTAATACGTGGAAACCAGGGGTTATTAATATAGTAACACTAGCACCTGGAGAAAATCCAGTACAGGAACAGTATCCCTTATTATAAATTCTTTTTTAAAAAAGCATGACTGACACATAGTAATTTATGGTGTAGAACATGATGTTTCGATAATATAAAAATTGTGTAATGACCAAATCAGAGAAATGAACGTATCTATCATCTTAAACATTTATCATTTCTTTGTGATGAGAATATTAAAAAGTCTCTTTTCTTTCCAGCATAAAGAAAAGATGAATATTTAAGGTGATGGGTATCCCAAGAACACTGATTTGGTCTTTACAAATTACATGAGTATATTAAATTATCATATGTACCCTGGAACTATGTATATCTATTATGCATCAATAAAACAACAACAACAAACCTTTCTTCTAACTATTTTAAAATGTATATTAATGTTAACTCTAGTCACCACATACTATGCAACAGAGGACCAGAACTTATTCCTCCTATCCAACTATAGCTTTGTACCTGTTGACCAGTCTCTTACTATCCCCTGCCTCCTCTCCCCCTAGTAACCACCACCTTACTCTCTATTTTTATGAGAACATTTTAGATTCCACATATGAGTGTTATCATATGGCATTTCTCTTTCTGTGTTTAGCTTATTACACTTCACATAACGTCCTCCAGGTTCACCCATGTTGCCACAAATGACAGGATTTCATTCTTTTTTATCGCTGAATAGCCTCACATTGTGTTTATGTACCATGCTTTCTTTATCCATTCATGTGTTGATGAACACTTAGGTTGATGCCATATCTTGGCTGCTGTGAATAATGCTGCAATAAACATAGGAGTGCAGATTCTCTTTGATATACACCCAGTAGTGGGATTGCTGGATCATATGCTAGACTGATTTTTAATTAATTTATTTTTTATTTTTTGAGACGGAGTCTGGCTCTGTCGCCCAGGATGGAGTGCAGGGATGCAATCTTGGCTCACTGCAGCCTCCACCTCCCAGGTTCAAGCAATTCTCCTGCCTCAGCCTCCCAAGTACCTGGGATTACAGGTGCATACCACCATGTCTGGCTTTTTTTATTTTTTTTATTTTTTTTATTTTTAGTAGAGACAGGGTTTCACCATGCTGGTCATGCTGGTCTCGAACTCCTGACCTCATGTGATCCATCCACCTGGCCTCCCAAAGTGCTGGGATTACAGGTGTGAGCCACCGTGCCTGGCCCGATTTTTAATTTTTTAAGACAACCTTCATACTGTTTTACATAGTGGCTATACTAATTTATATTTTCACTACTAGCAGTGTGTAAAGGTTCTCTACATCCTTGTCAACACTTATCTTTCAATTTGATAGTTGTCATTCTGATTAGAGTGAGGTGATATACTCTCTATCTATATATTTATATGTATTTTTTTAATTTCTAAAAAAATCTTAAGACTAATACTGGATGATAAGTTTTCTATTTATATCTAACACCAATAATAAATCAGAAATAAAAGCTAAAAATAAAATAGAGTAATCTTACATTAACAATTCTTTGTAAAGAAAAGAGGAGCCGCCACTCCAAGAATCTTTGCAGGGATAAGGACTTAGGTAGGAGTGAGACTGCATAGTTTAAAAAAGTAGGTTCTGTATACTTAACATTGTTGTAATACAAACTACAAAAGCAAAAAAATAAAAATTAAAATCTTATTGTTGAGAATACTCAGAAAAAGATTGAGAAAATATGATAAGGAATGTGGTTTAAAAAGAGATAAACCATTTTATAGGATCTATAGTTTTTCAGAACACTACTGATATTTCTAATCTTGGTCTGTATGATAAAACGTGTAAGTGGGCAGTTACCTTTTAATATATTACTGAACTATTAGAAATTAAGCAAAGTTTACCAATCGTAATTGTGTCTCTTCTTTTAAATGCTTTCTTGCTTCACTTAGTGCTTGTCCTTCTGCAGTTCTGTCTTGCTTGGGACCCTCGAAAAGACAAATAACATTGTACATATTTAAGGATTTGATCTATACAGAATTAGTAGACACTAACACTGCTACTTAGTAAGAAACAAAGATCATACTGAAGCAGGTATCATAATGTACAAACACAACAAAGAAATTGAAGAAGTCTAGTGTATTTTAAAGGTTAAGCTGAATTGGGGTTTCCTGACACTTTATTTAAAATCCTAAAACAGGTTACCAAACCAGATGACAGAAGTTTTAAAATCAGCCTCTAAAATAACATAGTATTCATTTCAAAATATGAGTTGGGTTATAGGTTTTCTTTTTTTTTCTTTTTTGAGATGGAGTCTCACTCTGTCGCCCAGGCTGGAGTGCAGAGGCTCAATCTCTGCTCACTGCAACCTCCACCTCCTGGGTTCAAGTGATTCTCCTGTCTCAGCTTCCCGAGTAGCTGGGATTACAGGCGTGTGCCACCACGCCTGGCTAATTTTTGTATTTTTGGTAGAGACGAGGTTTCACCATGTTGGCCAGGCTGGTCTTGAACTCCCGACCTCAGGTGATCTGCCCTCCTTGGCCTCCCAAAGTGCTGGGATTACAGGCGTAAACCACTGCACCCAGCCCAGGGGCTATAGGTTTAAATGTTAATACATTCAATCTCCAGAGAATTCACAATTGGTATCTTCAACTATCCAGCAAGATCACAGATAAAAACAAGCAGGTCATAAAAAAATTATTCTGAGCAGTCATGAAGTCCATGCATTAAAGTCAATCACTTTACTCATGGAAAACTGCTTTTGTCCCCTCGCAGAGCCTAGTAACTCTTTAAGAACAATTTTAATAACTATGGATTTGAATTCCTAGGGACAGTAGATTAGAAGCATGAAGATAAAAGGAAGTAGAGAGATCATCCTAGGGATAACAACACTAAGCATCAATAAAAAGTAAGAGATGCTAGTGAATACAAAAAAGATAGGGAAAAAAACATCCACAGAAATCGGGGAATATTTAAGTGTAGGTGTCAGAAGCTCCATCAATTTCAATAGCCTCCTAAAGTGGCACTATTATAATTTAGTAGAGAATTGTCAATGTTGGTAATTATGATCCTCAGTCATCATAGAGGGCTAAATGTATTAAATTATGTCCTTAATTAAGAAGGCTCAGAATTGTACAAAACATAAAGGTTTACAAAATTCTAATCAGACATGTATAAAAAGTTTGGTGCTTTAAGGAATTAAGTTATCTAGAAAATACATTTATATGGTAGCTCTTTCCCAGTGATATATAAATGAGGTGTCACTTCTTATAAAACAGTAACATGGTGTAAAAGTAATATTATATTTAACATAACAAATTGTTAAATACTGTATGAATCATTAGTACATAAAAACAAGAAACTGAATTAGACTGTTTTGTGAAGTCTCTAAACAGATGTAGGTGGCTGTGAAGCCAAGAAGCATCTTGTAGGAAAAGGCGCATAACCCTCCCACAACCTTCATCACACATGCATGGAGTCTAAATAAAAAGTGTACTTGATACAGGCCAGCTGATTAAAATAGTCCTTTAGAGACTCCCCTTTACCACTAACAAGCTGACATGCTCTCAATGAATATTTTTTAAATCCAGTAAGATTAACCTTCCGATTGGATTCCAGTATGTAGGAACTTTCCTCTTTAACTCGTTCCATTTCTTCTTGTAAGGTAATGATCCTGTTGTTTGCAACTGCAAGCTGTGGATAAAATTTTAAAAATAATCTTTTATCTTTTTAAAATTAACATAGTATAAGATAATTCACAATCTGCTAGGATGTAATTCTCGGGCTTGGATATTCTTAGAAAGCAAGCAAGCTATAACCCAATAAAAATGTTATTATAGGAACTCAAAAGAAATATTTCTCTTTCTTTATTTTTCTGAGACAGGGCCTCGCTCTATTGCCCAGCCTGGAGTGCAGTGGCATGATCTCGGGTCACTGTAACCTCTGCCTCCTGGGTTCAAGTGATTCTCATGCTTTAGCCTCCCAAGTAGCTGGGACTACAGGCATGTACCACCATGCCCAGCCAATTTTTGTCTTTTTAGTAGAGACAAGATTTCACCATATTGGCCAGGCTGGTGTTGAACTTCTGGCTTCAAGAGATCTGCCCACCTCGGCCTCCCAAAGTGCTAGGATTATAGGCGTGAGCCACTGCGCCTTAAGATGATCTCAAGGGTGTTCTTACAGATATACACATATTTAGTAAGAAAAAAATATATTTATTAAGAACATCTATTTCTAAAATGTTTAATAAAGGGGTCGTGTCACACCATGGAACCCATGTGACAAACCCTCTATAAGATCTTTTATAGATGATTTCTTAAAAGATTAAAGACATGAACTCCAAAGTTCTCATGCTAAAAATTCCATTAAGCATTGAGGCGATTTTCATTTCAATACCTAAAAGATCAGGTAATGTTATTAGCAGTAAACTGCTATGGGGAAACATTTATATCTCTTTCTTAGAAGGAAAAGTAAGGTGGAAACACTTTTTCCTTCTCTGCATCTACTAAACTCCCAGAGAATATGAAGGTGCCTGCACATGAGGCTGGGAGGAATAACCAAGCAGGCTCCTCTCAGCCAGGCTAGTCTCGCCTTCTCAGTCATTGTCTCCTCACTAGCAGTAGGTTCAGGCTCTGTTCAGTTCCTGTACTAACATGGTAAGCACAGAGAAGCTCATGCTTTCTGGGGGCAGGTCTGAAAACCCAGTTCTCTCTCAGATCCTGTGGCCTAAAAATGTACATGAAACCAATTCTGGGCAAGTAGGTCTCCTCTCTGGATCCAAGTATGCCCTCAGACAGGTTGTTCCAAAATCTTGATTTAAGAGAAACTATTGGGAAACCTGATTATGGCTGCAGATCACAGGAGGCTTTCCAATTCAGCTTTACCAAAAATGAAGTAGACATTTATTTATCTATATATATATTTATTTATTTGAGACAGGGTCTCCCTCTGTTGCCCAGGTTGGAGTGTGGTGGCACAATCTTGGCTACTGCAGCCTTGGTCTCCTGGGCTCAAGCAATCCTCCCGCCTCAGCATCCCGAGTTGCTGGGACTACAGTGTGCACCACAACACCCGGCTAATATTTTTGGTGTAGAGACGGGGTCTCACTATGTTTCCCAGGCTAACCTTGAACTCTTGGCCTCAAATGATCCTCCTGCCTTGGCTTCCAAAGGGCTGGGATTACAGGTGTGAGTCACCATGCACGGCCTGAAGTGGGTATTTATATCTGCATCTGCTTAATTCTTCTTAGTCTGTCATTCAGATTCAAAACCCAGGAGGGGAAAAGAGGTCTGCTATCTTTTTGACCGGCCTTTTTTTTTTTTTTTTGAGATGGGGTTTCGCCATGTTGTCCAGGCTGGTCTTGGAATCCTGGCCTCAAGTGATCCACCCACCTTGACATCCCAAAGTGTTGGGATTATAGGCGTGAGCCACCATGCCTGGCCTTACTGGCTCTCTTAACCCAAAACGGAAATGGGCAAAGGCAGAACTAATCCCATCTGCTCCCTTAGAGCATATTTTCTTTAAGAAAGTAAGTGTTGTTGGTAAAATAAATAAGTAAATGAATAAATATTGTTAGTATTAATATAACTCTAAGGAAGACGAGTCTTATGACTGAGAGAATAAAATTAACAACTATATTTATTGAGTGCTTATGATGTGTTAGGTGCTGTTCTAAGCCCTAATCATGTATTAAATCATTTCATTCACACAGCAATTTCACAAAATGTTATTATTGCTATTTCCATGTTACAGATAAGTAAATCAAGGAATAGAAGCTTAAGTAATTGGCCCAGGATTAGAAGACTAGCAAGTGGCTGGGTGCAGTGGCTCATGCCTGTAATCCCAGCAGTTTGAGAGGCCAAGGTGGGTGGATCACCAGAGGTCGGGAGCTCAAGACCAGCCTGGCCAACCTGGTGAAACCCTGTTTCTACAAAAATACAAAAATTAGCCAGCTGAGGTGGTGCATGGCTGTGGTCCCGGCTACTCGGGAGGCTAAGGCAGGAGAATTGCTTGAACCAGGAGGCGGAGATTAAAGTGAGCCGAGATGGCGCCACTGCACTCCAACCTGGGTGACATAGCAATACTCCGTCTCAAAAAAAAAAAAAAAACCAAAACCAAAACGAAACAAAAGCCCCAAAAAACTAGCACGTGCCAAAGCCAGGACATGAACCCAAGTAGCCTAACTTTACAGAGCATGCTTAATTGCTATGCTGTACAGATTCAACAAAGTAGCAGCAGAATAACAGTAAAAAATCTGTGCTGAACATTCCAAAAGTCTATATGGTAAGATTCTAAGGACCATAAGCACAAATTAAAGTTTTAAGATTTATAAAATTTAAAAATTTTTGTCCAGAAGTAAAGGCCACAGAGCTGAGTAATAAAAAAGGAATTTAAAAACTATAATAATGAAAATGTTCATTCTAAAGAAAAACCGATTAAAAGCATCTTCCTGACTAGTGCTTCAATTTGATTTTATTTAAACTAAATTCATCCCATGGGGTGTAAGGGCATCATTACAATTAGAAATAAAGAAGGTGGGCCAGGCACAGTGACTATGCCTAGAATTCTGGCACTTTGGAAAGTCGAGGCAGGCGGGTTGCTTGAGCTCAGCAGTTCAGGACCAGCCTGGGCAACATGGCAGGACCCCCTCTCTACTAAAAATAGCCAGGTGTGGTGGTGTGTGCCTGCGATCCCAGCTACTTGGGAGGCTGAAGGTGGGAGATCACTTGAGCCTGAGGGGCAGGGGTTGCAGTGAGCCATTGTGCCACTGCACTACAGCCTGGACAACAGAGTGAGAGCCTATTTCAGAAAAAAAAAAAAAAAAAGAAAAGAAAGAAAGAGTAAACTCTTTGCCATCTGGACAATGTTATCTAGTATTTTTCATAAAAACATATAATGCTATTTAAAGAAAAAATATCTGTAGCTAAGGCTTTGGCAAGTTAAGGAAAAAAATATTTTATTAGAAGTAAACGATGAGGTTATTTTCTGTTCTTATTTTAGGGACTTTTCTAAGAGTTTTCATATTCTTATCTGATCTTCAGAGTTAATTGTGAGGCTGAAAAGGAAGTATATTGTAAACACTCATTTTCCAGTGACAGAACTGAGCCCCTTGGAGGTCAAGTGACTGACTTACTCAGGAGCACATGAGTTACATAAGCATGATTTGTAGGCAGGGATTACAGATCTTCTGACCAGTACTCTTTACCTTATCTATGTAACTGTCCCAGGAAGAAAACAAGGACAAAGTGGGTGGGGAGTTTGCTAATTTGGAACATAAATCAATGTCTGGCACATATAAATATTTGTCTAGCTCTTGCACATAAACAGTGTGTGAAATGTTCACTGAATGAATAAATGATGAATATGCTATATGTTAAACATTTAGTCTAAGCTAGCCCAGAAAAAACATGCACACAAAAGAAACCAAGATATGCCATCAACCAGACAACATGCCCCTACACAGTCTAACTGGGTAAATGAGATCCCTGCAATAAGCCAACTGGCCATTCTAGTCAGAATAAGGAGTTATGGGCCGGGCGCAGTGGCTCACGCCTGTAATCCCAACACTTTGGGAGGCCGAGGCTCACGCCTGTAATCCCAACACTTTGGGAGGCCGAGGTGGGTGGATCACCTGAGGTCAGGAGTTCAAGACCAGCCTGACCAACATGGAGAAACCCTGTCTCTACTAGAAAAATACAAAATTAGCAGGGGTGGTGGCGCATGCCTGTAATCCCAGCTACTCGGGAGGCTGAGGCAGGATAATCGCTTGAACCCAGGAGACGGAGGTTGTGGTGAGCTAAGATCGTGCCATTGCACTCCAGCCTGGGCAACAAGAGCGAAACTCCATCTCAAAAAAAAAAAAAAGAAAAGAAAGAAAAGAAAAAAGAATAAGGAGTTACGTACTACAGTTGATATTATTTGAAAAGTCAAGTTCTTTCTTTCCAAGGTTACATAAAAATTATTGGTTCTACTAATGCATATTAAATTCTATAAGTCAATCAAAGAATTTCCAAAACTTACCTCCTCTGTCAGTTTAGTGTTGGATTTTTCTAATGCATCTACTTTTGCCTGAAGGTTGTTTACAGTAGCACTATGAAGAGAAAAAAAAAACATATCACTTTTGAAAAACAGACAATACCCTGTACCTTCCTTTTTAAACGCTTCACACTTATCCTTCACTGTCTAATGTTCACAATTTTTTATTTTATTTTATTATTACTTCTTTAGACGGAGTCTCGTGTCGCCGAGACGGGAGCGCAGTGGTGCGAGACTACAGGCATGCACCACCAAATCCAGCTAATTTTTGTATTTTTTGGTGGAGATGGGGTTTCACCCTGTTGCCCAGGCAGGTCTCAAACTGCTGACCTCAAGTGACCTACCTGCCTTGGCCTGCCAGAGTGCTGGGATTACAGGCATGAGCCACTGAGCCAGGCCTTAATGCTCACAAATCTTGACCTCTAAGCTTACAAAAGGCGTTATCAGCTTTAACTGCTATATCTTTGGCATTTGAGTTTTAATTCAATAAGTATTTATTCAATGAAATAAAAGAGTTCATTCCCTACAGAGTAAACTTTAAGGTTTATCTACATATGATAATAACAGGCTATAAGAATTAAATGCTTACATGCGCCAAACCGTCTTCTAAATTATGTTATTTGCGTTATTGCATTTATTCCTTTCAACAACCCTTTATGTCAGGTATTCTCATTTACAGATAAAGAAACTAAGGCATAGAAAGAGTAAATAATAGTGCCATTGTTTTTTTTTTTTTTTTTTTTTCAGGCAGGGTCTGGCTCCGTAACCCAGGCTGGGGTATAATGGCAAGACCAGGGTTCATTGCAGCCTCAACTTCCCAGGCTCAAGTGATCCCCGCACCTCAGCCCCACAAGTAGCTGAGATTACAATCGCACACCCAGCTAGTTTTATTGAGTTTTTTAATAGAGACAAGGTCTTGTTATGTTACCCTAGCTCCTCTTGAACTTCTGAGCTCAAGCAATCCTCCCGCCTTGGCCTCCCAAAGTGTTGGGACTACAGGTTTTGAGCCACCACACCTGGACGATATGATTAATTTAAAGGTACTAATATAATGAGTGGTTTACACAAGATCAGCCCTGAAATATGCAGCTATATCTACTCAACTGAAAAAGCCACCCATTTCAACTGTATGTCACATATTTAAAAATTCTTAACTGAATGTATTTATGTATTTATTTATCTATTTAATCACTAGAGTTATAATTACGTACATAATATTATATACTGCTATTTTATATTATATATAACATTATATACTGCCTTTCACTAAAGGTCACCAAAACTGTTAAATGCCATTTATTTATCTAGTGCCTAACTCAGTGCCTGGCAAGCAGGAATTCTACAAATATTTGTTGAACGTTGTCTGAATTTATCCTCACTGCTCATCTTACTCTTCCATTCTCCTTCAACAATTCCCCAGTAAAGTAATATATTTATTCATTATTTACCTTAAATGTCTGTTCAGTTCTTCTACATAGTTCTTCTGGTCCAGAATTGCAGTAATCTGACCGTCTCTGGGGGAAGGGGAAGAAAACAGAAATAAACTAAATAACATAAGAAATACCAAGATCCCAACCCTACTTCACCCCATCTTTTCATAAAACATGAGAAAAAAATTGTGGCACAGATACACTGAACCGTAAGACAGATTTGATGTAAAACCCTCTTGACATATCAACAAGAGTCAAGAGTTTAAAAATGACAAAACCCCACACTAATAAAGCTCTTGTTGTAGCTTACAAACCTTAGTATTAATAATTTAGGTCACAGGTATGATGTTGCAATCTATTAGACGCATTTAAAGGATAAAAATTTTCTTGTTAATAGGTTTTTCAGCTTCAGTAGTAGTACTTAATAGTAACAATTTCCAGTCGTCATAGGACTTGAATAAAGCTCACTCTGATGTAATATAGCTGTTCTCAAGGGCTAAATATTTGTCTGTAAGTGCTATTTAACGTTTCAAGTGAATGGTTAAAAAGGCTTTCATAAAGATCAAATGTTTATATTATATATAATACATATTT
>NW_016803348.1:1469814-1477088 GCF_001698545.2 Rhinopithecus bieti
AAAAAATCCACACCAGAAAATCGTACTTCCCTTTCTATTTTACCAGAATAAAACATAACAGAAGTTTGTGATGGAATTTCACACAGAAAGGGTGAGAAGTAATTAAAGTGAAAACATTATTTATTGGGCAATTAATATATACTAGGCCCTGTTCTAACTGCATTACATCAAGAAATCTGAAACAAGAAACTAAGTAATTATAAAATATATTCAGCTAGAAAATGAGGAAGCCAGAATCCAAAACTAGACAGTTAGCTTCAGAGCCTCTACTCTTAACTACCATGCTTTAATGGCCTGCAGTACAGTTGGCTCTCCTTATCAGCAAGTCCTAGAACCCAGGGACACAGAGGGCTGACTTTAAGGGGCTTGAGCATTGTGAGTGTTGGTATTCACAGAGGTCCTGGAAACAATCTCCTTTGGATACTGAAGGACAACTGTCCAGTTGATCCCTGAACAACACGACTTTGAACTGTGCGAGTCCACTTATATACTATATATACACAATATAAAATATGTATTTACATTTATATTATATTATTTTATTTTATTTTTGAGACAAAGTCTCACTCTGTCATCCAGGCAGAAAAAAATAAAGGTTTTCCTCCATCTCTGCCATTCCTGAGACAGCAAGACCAACCCCCTCCTCTTCCTCCTTGTCAGCCTGGTTAGTGTGAAGACCTTTATGATGATCTGGTTCCTTTATGATAATCCATTCATTTAAATGAATAGTAAATATATTTCCTCATCTTTATAATTTTCTTATAACATTTTCTTTTCTCTAGCTTACTTTATTGTAAGAATACAGCATATGAAATATACAATAGGCCAGGCACCATGGCTCATGTGGGATGTTTCTACCATGTGGTGCCTTACTCTGGTGTTCAAGAGTCAACTGCATATATTTTAGTATACACACATGCACACACACCTCATTTTATTGCCCTTTGCTTCACAGATATTGCACTTTTTACAAATTGAAGGTTTGTGGCAACCCTGCGTCAAGCAAGTCTATTAGTGCCATTTTTCCAACAGCATGTGCTCGCTTCATGTCTGGGTTTCACATTTTGGTAATTCCCACAGTACTTCAAACTTTTTCATTATTTTTATATCTCTTGTGATAATCTGTAATCAGTGATCTTTGATGCTACTATCAAAATTATTTTGGGGCTCCATGAACTACACCCATATAAGATGGCAAGCAATCCATAAATGTGTGTGTTCTGACTGCTCTACTTACTGGCCGTTCCCCCATCTCTCTCCCTTCTCCTTGGCCTCCCTATTCCCTAAGACACAACAATACTGAAATTAGGCCCGTTAATAACCCTGCAATGGCCACTAAGTGTTCAAGTGAAAGGAAGAATTGCACATTTCTTACTTTAAATCAAAAGCCAGAAAAAGTAAAGCTCAGTGAAGAAGGCATGTCGAAAGCCAAGATAGGTCAAAAGGTAGGCTTTTTGGGCCAAACAGCCAGGTTGTGAAAGCAAAGGAAAAGTTCTTGAAGGGAATTAAGTGCTACTCCAATGAACAAATGAATGACAAGAAAGCAAAACAGCCTGATTGCTGAAAGGAATAAAGTTTGAGTGGTCTGTATAGAAGATCAAACCAGCCACAATATTCCCTTAACCAACACCTAATTCAGAGCAAGGCCCTAATGCTCTTGAATTCTATGGAGATTGAGAAGTAAAAAAGCTGCAGAGGAAAAGCCTGAAGTTAGCAGCGGCTGGTTTACGAAGTTTAAGGAAAGAAACTGTCTCCATAACATAAAAGTACAAGTTGAAGCAGCAAGCGTTGATGTAAATAATAGAAGCTGTAGCAGGTTATCCAGAATATCTAATTAAGATAATTGATGAAGGTGGATACACTCAACAACAGATTTTCGTTGTAGTCAAAACAGACTTCTATTAGACAATGCCACCTAGGACTTTCATAGCTATAGATGAGAAGTCAATGCCTGGCTTCAAGGCTACAAAGGACAGACTGACTCTCTCGTTAGAGGCTAATGCAGCTGGTGACTTTAAGTTGAAGCCAGTGCTCATTTACCATTCTGAAAATCCTAGGGCCCTTAAGAATGATGCTAAATCTACTCTGCCTATGCTCTATAAGTGGAATAGCAGGCTGGGCGTGGTGGCTCATGCCAGTAATCCCAGTACTTTGGGAAGCCAAGGCAGGGAGATCACTTGAGGCCACCAGTTTGAGATCAGCCTGGGCAACATGGCAAAACCCTGTCTCTACTATAAATACAAAAATTAGCCGGGTGTAGTGGTGGTGCATGCCTGTAGTCCCAGCTACTCAGGAGGATGAGGCATGAGGATTGCTTGAGCCCAGAAGGTGGAGGTTGCAGTGAGCTGAGACGGTGCCACTGCATTCCAGCCTGGGTGACACATCAAGACTCTGTCTCAAAAAAACAAAAAACAAAAACCAAAAAAACAACGGGTACAGCAAAGACAGCACATCTGTTTACAGCATGGTTTACAAGAGTATTACATAAACTTAGTTGATAAAGCAGCAGCAAGATTTGAGAGGACTGATTCCAATTTTGAAAGAAATTCTACTGTGGGTAAAATGCTGTCAAACAGCATGGTATGCTACAGAGAAATCTTTTGTAAAGGAAGCCAATTAATGTGGCAAACTTCACTGTCGTCTTATTTTAATAAATTGCCACAGCCACCTCAACTTTCAGCAACCACCAAGCTCAGTCAGCAGCCATCAACACTGAGGTAAGACCCTCTCCCAGCAAAAAGATTACAACTCACTGAAGTCTCAGGTGATTGTTAGCATTTTTTAAGCAATAAAGTATTTTTAAGTTAAGTTATGTACACTATTTTTTACACATACACTATTATATACTTAATAATAGCATAAACAAACTTTTTATTTAAAAAAATTTTTTAGAGTTTTATTTTGAGACGGGGTCTCACTGTCACCCAGGCTGGAGTGCGGTGGCACAATCATGGCTAACTATAGCCTTGACCTCCCAAGCTCAAGTGATCCTCCTGCCTCAGCCTCCCAAGTAGCCACCAGAACCAGCTAATTTTTTATTTTTTGTAGAGTCGGGGTCTCACTATGTTGCCCAGGCTGGTGTCAAACTCCTGGGTTCAAGCGATACGCCTGCCCCAAAGTGCAGGGATTACAGGTGTGAACCATCGCACCTGGCCTAGTATAAACAAACTTTTACATGTACTGGGAAACCAAAAAATGCATGTGACTTGCTTTATTATGATATTTGCTTTACTGTTGTGATCTGAAACCAAACCTGCAATATCTTGGGTTTGCCCGTGTTTGTGTGTGTATGTGTATGTAAATATGTATGTGTGTGTGTATATATATATTTAACAGAAAGTACAGCCAAGACAAAAATCTGAAAAACATTCGTAACATATAAATGAGTCAAACTGGAAGGAAAAACAACCTATTTTTTTATATTCCCATCAAAATGGAAAGAAATCCTGTTTATGACACATACAATATGGCCTAATTTGGTTGGTATAACCTAATCACATCCACTTCTGAGATAGCAGAACTCAGAGTGACATGTATGGTAATGAGTCTCTTTCCCATACCTGAGAGTCCAAGTCTTCTCCTTTCATACAGAAATTGGCATCAATGACATTCAGACCCACCAACAGACCAGCAATTATGGCTCCTTCTTCTTCCATCATGAGGGCATTGGGTTCATAGAATTCACTGTAAGAGAAATCCACGGAATTCCTTATTGTAACAAAAGTCTTAAAAATTCAGTGATGTAATCATGAGACAAGGACAAAATGCTTGCTTCATGGTTGATTATAGTCATCTACAAAATAGTAAAGAAATTACAAAAGAAAGGCTTTAATAAATATTTTATTTTAGATAACAGGTGGATGTTGGCAAGTGGAACTGGAGAAAAATTTTTTTAAAAGAAAAAAGATAATAGGTGCATGAATAGATTCTTTAGATAATAGTCTCGCAGAAAGACACGTGATTGAACAGTATTGTGGTTGAGGCAGGTATTCAGACTTTTCTGACATCTTTGTACTTGTGATGTACCGTCACTTAATTTTGCAATCTTTTACGCATCTTAAAGCATTTGTTTGGTAGCTCGGTGCGGTGGTTCGCATCTGTAATCCCAACACTTGGGGAGGCCAAGGCGGGAGGACTGTTTGAGACCAGGACTTAGAGACCAGCTTGAGCAACACAGTAAGACCCCATCTCCATTAAAAACAAAAAAAAAATCTGAATGGATAAAAATTATTGGCTGGGCACAATGGCTCATGCCTGTAATCCCAGCACTTTGGGAGGCCGAGGCAGGTAGATCACTTGAGGTCAGGAGTTCGAGACCAGCCTGGCCAACATGGTAAAACCCCATCTCTACTAAAAATACAAAAAATAACTGGGTGTGGTGGTGCACGCCTGTAATCCCAGCTACTCAGGAGGCTGAGGCAGGAGAATCGCTTGAACACAGAAAGCGGAGGTTGCAGTACTCCAGCCTGGGTGACAAAACAAGACTCTGTCTCAAAAAAAAAAAAAAATTTGTGAAGACCCATAGATAATTAAATACTGCTTATAATGCACCTAAATTACTAATACACACACAAAGAAACCAGTGATGTAATTCATATGATTTAACTATTGCATTCCTTGGTATTTACCCAAATGAGTTAAAAACTTATGTTCACATAAAAACCTGCATACATGCGTTTATAGCAGTTTTACTCTTAAATGCCAAAATTTGGGAGCAACCAAGATGTTCTTCAGTAGATGAATGGACAATGGCATATGACTGAGCACTAAAAAAGGGAGCTATCGCTGGGCGCAGTAGCTCACGCTTGCAATCTCAGCACTTTGGGAGGCCGAGGCGGGTGGATCACCTGAGGTTGGGAGTTCGAGACCAGCCTGACCAACATGGAGAAACCCTGTCTCTACTAAAAAAAAAAAAAATACAAAATTAGCCGGGCATGGTGGCACATGCCTGTAATCCCAGTTACTCGGGAGGCTGAGGCAGGACAATTGCTTGAACCTGGGAGGCGGAGGTTGTGGTGAGCCGAGATTGTGCCATTGCACTCCAGCCTGAGCAACAAGTGTGAAACTCTGTCTCAAAGAAAAAAAAAAAAGAAAGAAAGAAAACAGGGAGCTATCAAGCCATGGAGGAAACTTAAATGCATATTACTAAGTGAAAGGTGTCAGTCTGAAAAGGCCATATACTGTATGATTCCCACCACATGACATTCTGGAAAAGGCAAAACCATAGAGACAGTAAACCCCTGGAAACCACAGTACTCTCACAGTACGATCAGTGGTTATTAGGGGTTGTAGGACAGAGAGATGAATAGGCAGAGTGTAGAGGATTTTTTAGGGCCGTGAAACTACTTTGTATGGTATTATAATGACATATGGATACATATCATTATACATCTGTCAAAATCCATAAAACATACAATACCAAGAGTAAACCTTAATGTAAACTATGAACTTTGGGAGATAATAATGTGTCAATGTCGGTTCATCAATTGTAACAAATGCACCACTCTTGTGGGATGTTGATAATGAGGGAGGTTGTGCAGGGGAGAAGGGTATATATTAAAAATCTCTGTACCTTCTACTCAATATTGCTATAAATTTAAAACCACTCTAAAAAATAGTCTTTTAGATTTTTTTTAAAAAAACCAAACAGGCCGGGCACGGTGGCTCACGCATGTAAACCCCACACTTTGGGAGGCTGAGGCAGGTGGATCACTTGAGGTCAGGAGTTCAAGACCAGCCTGGCCAACGTGGTGAGACGCTGTCTCTACTAAAAATACAAAAATTAGCCAGGCGTGGTGGTGCATGCCTGTAGTCCCATCTACTCGGGAGGCTGAGGCAGGAGAATCGATTGAACCTGGGAGGTGGAGGCTGCAGTGAGCTGCGATCGCACCACTGCACTCTGACCTGGGCGACAGAGCATGACTCTCTTAAAACAAAACAAAACAAAAACCAAAAACCCAGTGACTTGAAGTGTTCATTTTCAGTCAATTTGACATGATTGAAACAACACTGCAATCAATTTGTTTTCTTTTTCTTTTTTTAGATGTTGTCTTGCTGTCACCCAAGCAGTGGTGTGATCTCGGCTCACTGCAAGCTCCGCCCCCGGGGTTCACGCCATTCTCCTTCCTCAGTCTCTTGAGTAGCTGGGACTACAGGCGCCCACCACCACGCCCGGCTAATTTTTTATATTTTTAATAGAGACGGGGTTTCACTGTGTTAGCCAGGATGGTCTTGATCTCCTGACCTCGTGATCTGCCCGCCTCGGCCTCCCAGAGTGCTGGGATTACAGGCGTGAGCCACCGCGTCCGGCCAATCAATTTGTTTTCAACAAGTTACCTGGGACTACTGAAGGTCAACCTCAATCACTGTTAATAATCAATATAATTCACTGATATTAGTTCCTTATTTATTTTCTGATTCTCTCTAAAAGATATTAACAGGCTGGGCGTGGTGGCTCACGCCTATAATGCCAGCACTTTGGGAGGCCAAGGTGGGTGGATCATGAGGTCAAGAGATCGAGACCATCCCGGCCAACATGGTGAAATCCCATCTCTACTAAAAATACAGAAATTAGCTGGGCGTGGTGGTGTGCACCTGTAGTCCCAGCTACTCGGAAGGCTATGGCAGGAGAATGGCTTGAACCCGGGAGGTGGAGGTTGCAGTGAGTGGAGATTCCGCCACTGCACTCCAGCCTGGCGACAGAGCGAGACTCTGTCTCAAAAAAAAAAAAAGATATTAACAAATGACAAAATTGCACAAAAACAGCACATGAATGAGCTGCAAATTTACCGTTTCTCAAAAACTGATCATATGCTGTATTTGTTCTTTGATAGCCTCTGAAGGAAACTGAGTAGAACTAGAATGAACAAGGTTCTTTGACAGTTTATTGTCCCAAAAGCCTCACCTTATGAATTGGTCAGAAGCGGAATATGGCTGAATTCCAACATTCACACATTTCCAAATCTCAGGTAACTAAATGTCCGTTCCATGAACTTTCACAAAAACACATCTGTGTAATCACTATCCTGATCAGGAAAGAGAACAGTACTGGAATCCTAGAAATCGGTTCTTTCTCTCTTCCAATCTCTACCCGCACTTCTCCAAGGTAACTATTATCCTGATTTCTATCACCATAGATTGATTTTACCTATTTTTGATCTTTATACAATGGAATCATATAATAAAGATGGATAAAATAAAATAATGCTGTTTTGCCTCTCCTAGTTGTATCTATGATCTATCTGGAAGATTTTGTGATCATATATATATATATA
>NW_016803348.1:1478535-1483097 GCF_001698545.2 Rhinopithecus bieti
AAAAAAAAAAAAAAAAAAAAAAAAAAAAAAGAATAGATAATATTTTGTGAAAATAAAAAATTCTCTACTTCCCAAGACTGAGCCCTTCTTCTTTCAAGAACAGTTTGTGGCCTAGCCCTATAATATAATAAAACATTTTAACAATTTAGTGCCTAAAATTGTGTGGTATTAATGAAGAAAACAGCTCAATAGAAAAGAATATGTAATCCAGAAATAGGCTATGGAATATTGGGAAGTTGGTAAGCACAGGCACACAGATTTTAAAAAAAACAACCAACCAAACAAAAAATAACAGGAAAAGAATATTGAGGAGGCAGCAAGAAAGGAAACAAGGGTAAACAAGACCAGATACTGCCCTCAAAAGCTTATAGTTAAGTGGAAAGAACACTGAACCAAGAGTCGGGAGACCTGAGTTCTAGCACCTACTCTGCCACAACTCAATGTGTGACCTTGGCCAAGTCATGTCTCATTCTGGGAAGGCCTATTTCCACCTGTCAAACAGAATTACTGTACTGGACTTGATTACTTATAATGGCCCTTCCAACTGTAACATTTAATGATCTGTATTTTTAAAGCCCTATAAGTCCACTGAGTCAATCATAACCCTGCTCCTATAT
The DNA here is from genome assembly GCF_001698545.2 of Rhinopithecus bieti. Lineage (NCBI taxonomy): Eukaryota > Metazoa > Chordata > Mammalia > Primates > Cercopithecidae > Rhinopithecus > Rhinopithecus bieti. Next base: position 1,479,153 of record NW_016803348.1, read on the forward strand.
AGACTCCATTCCAATGGATTAATATTATTAATTTAAGCCTCTTATTCTTTGGCTCCACAAAGAATGCTTTCTTCTACAGTATGCATTTCTAGAAAACAGCTGCATGCATATTTGCATTTTGGGACGATGGCCTACCTTTCAAGCCATGTTTCAGACAGTGCTCCATCACCACAAAGAATTGCTGGAGAGGTGCATAGTCAGAGTCAAGAGTCCTCCCCAGGTTCAGAGCTGATTCAATCAAGCCCTTGATACTCAGCTTGGCCATGTTCATGAGGTTCATGCGTTCGTTAGCCATGAGATAATTAGGATCTGCAGTCAAAGGGGAAGAAGATGAAGCCTGGTTACTAGAAATAGCACATTTTAAAATTCAGTATTAGTTGTATTCTTCTCCACCATGTACTCACTGTGAAAAAAATGCTAGTTTCCTTTAAGAATATCCTCAATGAAGCGGTAAAATGAACTATTTTATCAAATCTCAAGCCTTTAGTTGTCTTTTCTTTCTTTTTTTCTTTGAGACAGGGTCCTGCTCTGTCACCCAAACTGGAATGCAGTGGCATGATCATAGCTCACTGTAGCCTCAACCTTCTGGGCTCAAGTAACCCTTCTGTCTCTGCCTCCCAAGTGGCTGGAACCATAGGCGCACACCACCACACCTGGCTAATTTTTGTGTTTTCTGTAGAGACAGGGTATCACTTTGTTGCCCAGGCTGGTCTTGAACTCTTGAGCTGAAGCAATATTCCCACCTCGACTTCTCAAACTGTTGGGATAATAGGCGTGAGCCACCGTGCCTGGCTGAGTAGTCTTTTAATATTCTCACCACCGCCTCTGCTATCACCCCAACCTGAGGGTGTCATAACCCCCTACTGTACTACCTTCACACCGCTCTCTCTGCTTCCATTCCTGCCTACCCCTCTCTTCTCTGCATAATTTGTGACGTGCTCTAAAAATAAAGTCCCAATGGAGGAAGAAAAGGGTAAAGGGCTTAAACAAACTTTGCATTATGGTATTTTATTATTCTTTAAACTATGCACTAGCATTATTAGTATAATGCAGTACTATAACTTAATCAACTCCCACATTTTTAAGTCTTAGCATACAGTGTGTATGGCTCACATCAACCAGACAGATAAACTATTTGGGGAAAGGGGCTAAGTGACACATTTTACTGTACTCATTACCTTCATTTATTGGTGCTTACACTGTGCCAGCACTGTGGGCTGCCTCTTACAATTATGATCTCCATCTCTCCTTACAACATGCTGTGAGACAGTCACCAATACAACAGTTTTACAGGGAAGGAAAATGAGACTTGAGTAAAGCTTCAACTGCTCTGCCCTGACTCACTGTATGACCTCGGGCAAGTCACCATCCCATTTTAGGTCACTCAAATAGTTGCACCTGGCCCATGGGCACAGCCAGTAATCAATGACAGAGCCAGAGGCCAGACTCCTCCTGATCATTCTTTTATATGATTATTTTACCTACTTATTCTCTCATCATATTTAGGTATTCTCCCTTCTTTCCGGTGCTAAAAAAGGCCCATAAGAGCTAGGTGGTCCAAGGTGTAACAGTTTATAAGTGGCAGAATCTGGACCTGGATCTGACATGAAAGCTAATGCTCTCTTTACCTTATGCCACGTGTATCCTCTCAAATATCAAATATACCAAATTTGTACTGAAAACTAAAGAAGGCCTAGAGCTCTATGACATATTCCATTTCTTCTTAGGAAGACTAAAAATACTAATAAGGCTATGCTTTCATAATACAAATAAGTCACTTAACAAAAAACAGACTGTTTAATGCAAATTATCCCAAGCAATTTTCTTCATACAATGTTTTTATTTATATCTGCTTTCAAAGTTAAATGAGCAGAGTCAAATGGTCAAATTCTAAATTAATCTTCTCATTAAGTTTAAGGACTTATGGATTTGCAATTCCAACTATATAAATCTTGGTTTGTTGTCATGTTGTCTGAGGTTACTTTTGGAGAAACACTTTATGTGAGAGTCAGAATTGGTATACATTACCATTAATTCTTTCTTGCATAACAACAAACGTTTTAGGGTCATAGCTTAAATGTGGGTCTCTTTGTTCATGATAGATCAACTTGTCAAGGGTAGTATTCTCACAAAAGGACAGTAAAATACATGGAAAACTATGCCCTGAAAGATAGCCATGAAGAACAACTATCAGATAATTTCCATTTATTACCAGCATGTATGTACATTCTAGTGTTTCTGACCTTCTATAACTACTCGAAAAAAGGAATAGAGCAGGGGTGTGGGTATGAATGTGTGTAGAGGGCTACTAGCCTTCCCACCTAACATCTCCCAGTAGATGGCAGGAGACTATGGTTGGTGCTGGATAACTGCCTGCCCATAAGGTAACTCTGAGGCATTCACTCTGCCTCAAGCCTATAGACCATTAATTCAGGAACTTATAACAAGATTAAACAATGCTGCTAGTCAAAGTTTATAAGCTGATTCCAACATAGTGAGAACTAGTCATGTGGGGGAGAGATAGACTTGGGTTAAGTAAAAAATATCATATTGAGGCATTTTTCCAAAAGTAGTGATAGATTTATACCAACCCATCTACGTTTTCTCATGTTGTTCTTCTTATAATCTGCAGTAGAAATGTTTAAGACATCTGGCTGAGGTCTGGAGTGCATGAACCACAGACAGGTTAACTAGCGTCTATGGGAATTAAATTTCTGATACCATGGACTCCATTAGTAAGGTGCTATAATCTATTTAAACTAACTTCCATCAAACATAAACAACCCACCCATTCTTTAAAAAACACTACTCTCAACCTTGGCACTGCTGACATTTTAAGCTAGATAATTCATTTTTACGGGGCTCTGTTCTGAAAACTGATTTTCACAGCAACCCAGTTGTGGGTAACACTAGATGTCAGTAGCACTGACAGCTGTTTTTGGTGGGTTAAGACAACCAAAAACATCTCCAGACACTGGCAAATAATCTTTGGGAGATTAAGTCAGGTCCTTCTACATTGAGAACTACTAATCCAAACAAATGAAAAGTCAAACAAAAATCTGTTATAGTAATTTGATGGTTAGATATAAGAGCTTAAAAGTAACAATTCACTCCAGTTAGAATGGCTATTACTAACAAGACAAAAAATAAAAAATGCTGGTGTGAATGCAGAAAAAAGGGAATTCTTATACACTGCTGGTGGGAATGTAAATTAGTATAGCCTTTATGGAAAACTATACGGTGGTTCCTCAAAAAACTAAAAATAGAACTACCATATGATTCAGCAATCCCACTACCGGATGTTTATCCAAAGGAAAGGAAATCAATATAACAAAGAGATATCTGCATTCCCATGTTTAATTCAGCACTATTCACAATAGCCAAGATATGAAATCAACCTAAGTGTCATCAACATGAATAAAGAAATGTGGTATACACAGATACACACACACACACACACACACACACACACACAATTCAGCCATGAAAAGAATGAAATCCTATGATTCATGGCCACATGGAAAAGCCTAAAGGACATTATGTTAAGTGAAATAAGTCAGGGACAGAAAGATAAATACCACATGCTCTCACTCATATGTGGAAGCTAAAAAAGTTGAGCTCATAGAAGTAGAGAGTAGGCCGGGGGCGGTGGCTCAAGCCTGTAATCCCAGCACTTTGGGAGGCCGAGACGGGCGGATCACGAGGTCAGGAGATCGAGACCATCCTGGCTAACACGGTGAAACCCTGTCTCTACTAAAAAATACAAAAAAAACTAGCCGGGCAAGGTGGCGGGCGCCTGTAGTCCCAGCTACTCGGGCGGCTGAGGCAGGAGAATGGCGTGAACCCGGCAGGCGGAGCTTGCAGTGAGTGAGCTGAGATCCGGCCACCACACTCCAGCCTGGGCGGCAGAGGGAGACTCCGTCTCCAAAAAAAAAAAAAAAAAAA
>NW_016803348.1:1483148-1507805 GCF_001698545.2 Rhinopithecus bieti
GAGGTCAGGAGATCGAGACCATCCTGGCTAACACGGTGAAACCCTGTCTCTACTAAAAAATACAAAAAAAACTAGCCGGGCAAGGTGGCGGGCGCCTGTAGTCCCAGCTACTCGGGCGGCTGAGGCAGGAGAATGGCGTGAACCCGGCAGGCGGAGCTTGCAGTGAGTGAGCTGAGATCCGGCCACCACACTCCAGCCTGGGCGGCAGAGGGAGACTCCGTCTCCAAAAAAAAAAAAAAAAAAAGAAATAGAGAGTAGAATTGTGGTTTTTAGAAAATGAAAAGTATGGAGGAGGGGAAGATAGGGAGAGGTTGGTTAACAGATACAAAGCTACAACTAGATGAGTAAGTTCTAGTGTTCTGTAGCATTGAACTTTTAAAATATTTTCAAATAGCTAGAAGAGAGGATTTTGAATATTCCCAAAATAAATAAATGAGTGTTTGAGGTAAGAGATATGCTAATTACCCTGATTTGATCATTACATTGTATACATGAGCCAAAATATCAGTCTGTACCCCTAAATATGTACAATTATTGCACATCAAAAATTTAAAAAAGAATTTATTGCTCATTGTTAATTAACACAAAAGCTAAAATGAGTATTATTTAATGCTTATTATTGACATTTTTGTGCTGAATAGTATACAAAAGTATGGCTATTTAGTCTTGCTATGTTGCTCAGACTAGTCTTGCACTCCTAGCTTCAAGCCATCCTCCCATGTTGGCCTCCCAAAGTGCTGGGATTAAAGGTATAAGCTACCACACCTGGCCTACAAATAATGTTGGCTGCTAATAATGAATATTAAATCATTAACCTGATTTGTTACAGAATATTTTCTATTCAACATTACTTGTCTTAAATCCTATTCAAGTATAAAACGATTTTGCAAAACTAACCTATCCTGTTAAAAAGGGCTGCAATGACCTGACAGAGTATGGAGGGGCTTCTGAGGGCAGGTCAAGTTCTGTTTGTTGGTGGGTGTTTATTATGTGAGCATGTTGAGTGTGTAACATTGTACTGAGCTGAATACTTATAGGATTCTTTTCTGTGTATTTTGTACTTTTAACTATATAAAGTAAAAAAAGATTCTGTTATATTGTATAAGCCAGAAAGCCATTTTAAAACATGCATGACTTTCATGATATCATCAGTCAAGCTTTTCCTATGAGTAAAATGATTTAAAATTTAAAAATGTTCACAACACTGGCATTTAACACCATTATTCCAATAGAGAACTTTCATGCAATTATTTTTTCAATACATATTGAACATCTACTATGTGTTAGATATTGTGTTTCATGTTAGAAATAACAGAGGTAATAATAGACTTAGTCCCTGCCATCAAAGTGCTTACTATTTATCAAACTTGGTTAATATAAACTTATAGAGAACAAATAGGGCAGTGTACAGCAAACACCTGAAATTCCAGGATAAACGTAATCATATTTAACAAGATCAATTTTATTCCATGACAAATAATTTTTTTTTCTGATTTTTAATTTTTCAGAAGGAGTTTCACTCTTGTTGCCCAGGCTGGGGTGCAATGGCATGATCTTGGCTTACTGCAACCTCCTCTTTCAGCGTTCAAGCGATTCTCCTGCCTCAGCCTCCCAAGTAATCTGGGATTATAGGCATGTGACACCACGCCCAGCTAATTTTGTATTTTTAGTAGAGACGGGGTCTCACCATATTGGTCAGGCTGGTGCTGAACTCCTGACCTTGGGTGATCCACCCGCCTCGGCCTCCCAAAGTGCTGGGGATTACAGGTGTGAGCCACTGAGTCTGGCCCAGGACAAATAATTTTAAATGTTCCGTTTGTTTTGTTTTGATTTCTGAGGCAGGATCTTGCTCTGTCACCCAGGCTGGAGTGCAGTGGCACAATCACAGCTCACTGTAGTCCCAACCTCCCAGGCTCCAGTGATTCTCCCACCTCGGCCTCCTAAGCAGCTGGGATAATAAACAGGTGTATGCAACCATGCCCGGCTAATTTTTTTTTTTTTTATTTTTTGTAGAGACAGGGTCTCCCTATGTTGCCCAGCTGGTCTCAAACTCCTAAGATCAAGTGATCCTCTCACCTCAGCCTACCAAAGTAATGAGATTACAGGCATGGGTCACCACACCCAGCTAATTAAAATTTTTTTGTTGTTGTTAAATGACATAAACCTATTCTATGGAAATGTTAGTTTTCTGTATTTCTTAAAACTAAAATAATTGATATGTCATTAATTTAGGGTTTCAGGCAGGCTGTAAGCATAACACAATTTCCTCTGACATTGGGTACACTTCTGTGGAGAAGACTGAGAAGTACTGCAACTACACTGCAGTAAGAACTCCAACAAAGGCATACACAGGATACTGGGGGAATATGCATAGGAGAAAGGTATCTGACCTGGTTCCCTATTTTTCCTTCAACTTTAGGGGCCAGGTGTGTTTCTATATCTATCTATTCTTAATGGCATCTCAGGTATCATATTTCTACTCAAAAATAAGAAAATTTACTTAAGTACCACTTTCTCTAGATTGAAATCTGTTAAAGGGGTTTGTCAAAAAAAATTTAACCAGCCAGGCATGGTGGCTCACACCGGTAATCCTAGCACTTTGGGAGGCCGAGGCAGGTGAATTAACTGAAGTCAGGAGTTCGAGACCAGCCTGGCCAACACGGGGAAGCCCCATCTCTACTAAAAATACAAAAGTTAGCTGGGTGTGGTGCTGGGCACCTGTAATCTCAGCTACTCAGGAGGCTAAGGCAGAAGAATCACTTGAACCTGGCAGGCAGAGACTGCAGTCAGCCAAGATTGAGCCACTGCACTCCAGCCTGGGCGACAAGAGCAAAACTCTGTCTTGGAAAAAAATAAAAATAAAAAAAAAACTCATGAATTTACTTGTCCTCATTGCTACCTTTTCTTGGTAACAGTATAATCAATGATGAACTTCACTGAGTTAGGACTTGTCATCAGAAAGGATTAATATACTCATCTATGGAGTCAATTAAACTATTATATGACTTCAGGCAAGAAATCTCACCTCTTTGAAGCCTCAATTTCCTCATCAGTAAAATGAGAGGGTTGGGCTTGTTCAGTTTTTTCCCTTGGAAACCATGCACATTCATATCAGTCATAATGACATATAGCAGCACTGATTCTCAAAGGGAGAGACATATTAATATACCTGGAACCACAGAAATGACATGTTCTGTTTGGAAAACCCCACAAATGACTGATAACAAATGAAGTAGATCCTTTCTACTCTCTGGTCTCGGAACATCAACACTGGCATAACCAGGAAAGCTTTTAGATATGGGAAGCTGTAGAGGTTTTGCACTTTTACTAGATCCCCAGGCAATCTGTGTGTGCATTAAAGTTTGAGAAGCATTGAGCTAGATCACTCTCCTAGCTAGCATATTATAATGCCATGATTTCACAGTTGGCTTCATCAAGGGCATACATGTATATAAGTAGAAAGCCCTAGAAGGAAGGAAATAATAAAGATTAGATCAGAAAAAAAAAAAATAAACAGCAAAAACAACTACTGAGAAAAATCAATAAAATCCAAGGTTGGTTCTTTGACAAGATCAACAATATTGACATTTAGCTAGGCTGATCAGTAGAAAAGGGAGAGGATTCAAATTACTAAAATCGGGAATGAAAGAGGGGACAGTAGTATTGACATTACAGAAACAAGGATTATAAGGGAATACTATGGACAACTGTATGCCAATATACTAAATAATCTGGACAAAACAGACAATTTCTTAGAAAGACACAAACTACCAAAACTGACATAAGAAATAGGAAATCTGAAGAGACCTACAACAAGTAAAGATCCTGAATTAGTAATAAAAAAAAAAATAGCACACAGAGGAGGCCAGAACCAGAGCCTCATTGTTAAAATCTACCAATCATTTAAGGAATTGACACCAATCCTTGACAGATTATTCCAAAAATAAGAAGAGAGAACTTTCTAACTTATTATATTACAGTAATATTACCTTGAGACCAAATCAGATAAAGATATCATAAGAAAACTATAGATCAATACTCCGTATGAATACAGACACAAAAATCCTAAACAAAATACTGGCAAATCAAATCCAGCAACATATAAAAAGGATTATATAACTGGACCAAGTGGGATTAATCACAGAATGCAAGGTAGGTCCAACACACAAAACTCAATCAATGTAATACACCAAATTAACAGAGTAAAGAAAGACATCACATGGTCATTTCATTAGAAACAGACAAAGCACTTGACAAATTCCAATAGCCAATATAACAAAAATGTTAATGATATAAACATTCAACAAACTAGGAAGAGAACTTCCTTAGCTTGACAAAGGGCATCTACAAAAAACTCACAGCTAACAAACTTGATGGCAAAAGACTGGATGGTAAAAGACTGAAGGCTTTCTCAAAGATCAGGAATAAGACAAGGATGTCCACTTTTGCTACTTCTAACCAAATTGTATAGGAGGGTCTTGCTAGGGCAAATAGGCAAGAAAAGGAAATGAAAGGCATCCAGTTTGAAAAGAAGTAAAACTATATTTGCAGATGACATGATCTTATATATAAAAAATCCTAAGGAATCCACACACACACAACGTATGTAAATAAAATCAGTTTGGCAAGGTTGTAAGGTACAAGATCAACACACAAAAATTAATTATATTTGTATACATTAGCAACAAACAATTCAAAAAAGAAATTTAAAAACAATTCCATTTATAATAGCACCAGAAAATATTTACCAATAAACTTAACAAAAGAAGTGCAAGACTTGTACATGGAAAACTACAAAACTTTGCTGAAAGACATTTTAAAAGATCAGGCTGGGCGCGGTGGCTCACCTCTGTAATTCCAGCACTTTGGGAGACCAAAGTGGGTGGATCACTTGAGGTCAGGAGTTCAATACCAGCCTGGCCAACATAGTGAAATCTCATCTCTACTAAAATTACAAAAATTAATATTTGCAACAAATGGTGGTAGGATAATTGGATATCCAAATGCAAAATAATTTTTAAAAAAAGCTCAAAATAGATCTGAGACCAAAGTATAAGAGCTAAAACTATAAAACTCTTAGAAGGAAATACAGGTCTAAATATTTTATAACCATAGACTAGGCAATGGTTTAGCAACAAAAGGAAAAATAGGTACGGTGGACTTCATCAAAAATAAAAACATTTGTGTTTCAAATGACATCATCAAGAAAGTGAAAAGACAACCTACAGAATGGCAGAAAATATTTGCAAATCAGATCCAATATCCAGAATGTATAAAGAATTATTATGATTTAACAACAGAAGAGAAATAATCCTGGTAAAAAAGAATGGGCAAAGGCTTGAAATATACATTTCTGCAGAGAAGAGAGACAAATGACCAGAAAGCATATGAAAAGATGTCAATTAGAGAAATACAAATCAAAATTATGAGATACTTTTCACACTCACTAGGATAACAATAATAATTATTATTCATTGAAGGAAATGGTATTAGCAAGAATGTGGAAAACTGGAAACTTTTGTGCATTGCTTGTAGGAGTGTAAAACGGTCCAGCTGCTTTGGCAGTCTGGCAGTTCTCCAAAAAATTAAACATATGAGTTATTTGACCCAGCAATTCAACATTTTCAATATGAAAACATGTCCACACATCATAAAAATGCCAACAATAGAGACTGAAGACTACTAGAGGGTGGTGGGAGGGAACCAGAAAAACTAACTGTTGGGTACTATGCTCACTACCTGGGTGACAGGATGAATCATACCCCAAATCTCAGCATCACACAATATACCCATGTACCAAACCTGCACATGTAGCCCCTGAATCGAAAACAAAAGCTGAAATTATTTTAAAAATATATCCACACAAAATGTATACATTAATGTTCACAGTAGTAGTATTCATCATTTGCCCCAAAGTGAAACAAGCCAAATGTCCACCAACCGATAAATACACAAAATAAGATATGCCCATACAATAAAATATTATTAATCCATAAAAAGAAATGAAGTTACGATACATGCTACAACATGGATAACCCTTGAAAACATATGCTAAGTGAAAGAAGTCTGACACAAAAGGCCACATATTTTATGATTTTGTTTATATAAAATGCCCAGAATAGGCAAATCTACGGAGAGAGACATAATGTAAATACTTGAAGAAGCTCCTCAAAAAAAAAATCTGCAGAGACAGAAAATGGACTAGTGGCTGCCAGTGGCTGGGAGGAGGAAGAATAGAGAGTGGTTATTAATGGGTATAGAATTTCTTTTTAGAAAAGGTGTTGAAAATATTCTCGGATTAGAGAGTGGTGATGGATGCACAACTTTTTGACTATACTAACCACCACTGAATTATACTTTAAAGTGATAACCTTTATGGTATATGAACTGTACCTCAATAAGGCTATTATTAGAAAAAAAACTAAAATATTTAGATGCAATAATAATATATATCTTGTATGTATCTTGATTCAAATAAACCAACTAAAAAAAGACATATTTGAGACCATCAACAGACTTTGAAAACGGGCTGAGACACTATAAGACTTTGTTGTCAATTTTGTTAGTTGTGACACTGAAGGATTTACAGGTGTTGAGATGTAATGTTTGGAGTTTGCTTTAAAATGCTCCAGAAACAAACATGGAGGTATTAAATAAGATTGGCAATAATTACTGAAGCTGGTGATGGAGATATTTGAGCTCATTAAGCTATTCTTTTTACGTAATATAAAAAGTTGTGTAATTAAGCTGGGCATGGTGGTATGCACCCATAGTCCTAGCTACTCGGGGCTGAGGTAAGGTAGGAAGAGATCAAAGCTACAGTGAGCTATGAGAGCTATGATCATGCTACTGTACTCCGGCCTGGGCAACAGAGTTGAGACTCTGTCTCTAAAAAAAAAAAAGTTCCATAATTAAAAAAGTAAAAAATGTAAAGTAAAAGTAAAATTCTGGCTGGGCACGGTGACTCACTCCTGTAATCCCAGCACTTTGGGAGGCTCAGGTGGGAGGACGGCTTGAGCCTGGGAAGTGGATGCTGCAGTGAGCTGTGCCACCATATTCTAGCCTGAGCAACAGAGTGAGATCCTGTCTCAAAAAAAACAAACAAACAAACAAAAAAAAACAAAACAAACAAACAAACAAACAAAAAAAACAAGAAAAGAAAAAAGACATTCTGCTTTCTCTTGCTCCAGGTCAAGGTTTAGCTGCTGGCCTCCTGTATATAAACAACAACAACAAAAAACCCTTTTGATGGGCTTTAGCACTGAAATGAGTCAGCTTATTTAACCAAAACCATTCTTTTTATATACTCTTACTCATTCTTGGTTAGGTGTACATTTCTCTAATCTTTAATAGAGTTTTTTAAAAAAAATATTAGCTTGCACAAGAGCTCCCTAGGAAACACACTGATTTCTTCTTCACTGGGCTCCCATATCATAATATAACAATTTTAGTTTTGGAAAGTTTCCCAGACTTCTTCAGTTTCCTTTACCTGAGCATTCCATGCTGCAGAAGAATATCTAGATTTCTGGAAACATTTAGAAGTTAGGACAACAGTTAACCTTCTTTGTTTTGATACAACATAAGAAATTTAGGGGGTAAATACAACCCAAGAGTTCCTTGCTTTGCTCAATTTATTGCATAAAATATAATTTAAATGTTTTGGGCTTTACCTAGTATAAAAAAAAAAATAGAAAAGAAACAATTTAAATGGATGTGAGAGGGCCATGATACGATCTCGCAGTTAGATCTATGATCTAGAAGGGTTAGATCTGTCTCTCTCATATTCCCTGAGTGATGTTGGGGGAAATTCTCATTCTTCTGTTTCATCTGTAAAATGTTGGGGGAGACAATCCTCCTTGGACCTCTTGTGTGCCTACATTTCTTTACTGGGTTATATCAAGACTATAAGGCCCTGACCACTCTTTCCTGGGCCATTTATGGAGCTGATAATGAGAGAGGAGGCTTTCCTACTGCTTCCTATAAAAACAATGGGTTCTCCCAACTTGGCCTTCTTCATCTGCAACACAAACCTACCACGTGTGAGCATGTCACTGAGTCATACAGTGTCACCCCATGGGACTCTGGTCCAAGAGGAACTGGCACAGATATGCAGATGCTCAGGCTGCTTGCACTGTCATGAGTAATAAAGTCCTTTGCCTCTGACCTAGGAGTCTTGTATTTTTTGCCAGTATCCAAGAAACAGTAAGAGGCTTTATTAGTTTGCTAAAGCAGGTAAACCTCAGATCTGACAAAAACCATGAATAATCGCTGTCCTTAGTTTAACTCCCTGGAATATTGTACATTTGTACTCCAAATGAGATAACACCAAAAGTAATATGAATAAAAGCATGATAAATCTCAATCTACTGCAGTACTTGAGGTAGATCCTAAATGTTGTGGTATCACAGAACACGTGAAGGACAGTATTCCAAGTGGTTGGAATGGGTGTGTGAGGTCAGGTGGAGAAAATAAGAGTGGAATGGGGAGTTCTCACTGAGGAGAACTGGAAAACACAGGTAGGGTAGAGTCAGATAAAGAGGTCTCTGAAACTAGACTTGGATATTAATGAAGGAAGCAATGGGAACCACTGTAGTTTTGAGCAGGGAATCAGCGTAACTAAAATTCTGTTTGGGGATGATTAATCTGAGAAGATTATGCAAAATGAATTTGAGGGAAGAGAATCAAAATGGTCTGCCATGAAGAATTGTAGTGATTCAAGTTTAGATAGTCATTAGAAGAGAGAAAGGAAATGAAGGGGTCAAGAATAACACCAAGGTTTTTGCCCTGAGAGACTGAAACAGTGTGCTATAAAGGGAAATGACAAAGTTGAGTAACTGTTATGGAGGTAAAGGGCAAAATAAACTTGGTTTTGGATATCATAAAGGATATTTATGTGGAAAGATTCTCAACATATCATTTTTAAAGACAAGGTCTCACTATGTTGCCCAGGCTGGACTTGGACTCATGGGCTCAAGCAATCCTCCCATCTCAACCTCCCGAATAGATGGGTCTACAGGAATGCAACCACCATGCCCAGCTTTCAAGATATTTTTGATCACATAGTTGTAAATGCAAATGGAAGTTTGGAGTTAGAGAGTCATCAGCATAGGACAATAATAACAATTAAGAGAAAAGATGCTTTCACAAGGAGATGTTTTAAAGAGAAATAGAAGTATGCAAGGTTACTAGCCCAGCCTTTAAAGTATGCCCACAATTACAGGCTGGAAACAGAGCCAAAACAGTCCTTTCAGGAATTTTTTTTTTTTTTTTTTTGGCACACACCTAGATAGTGGCTAAAGTACAAATGGATATATACCAGAGAGGCAGCACAGGATACTGGAGTGTCTTTCAAACAAAGGTCACAACTCTTTAGTGGGTCACAAAATCAATTTTATGTCCTATATAGTAAGGTTACGTATTGTTTCAGGAAACTTTTAAGATACATACGAATAAATGATGGGTGTACTGAGTTCTGGATGAAGATGTATTTTTACAGTGGTTCTTGTGTCAAATAAGTTTAAAGAACTTTGGTGTAGTGGTTAACAGCACAAGCTCTAAAGCTGGTCTGTGGGAGTTTGAACTCTATTCAAACTCTTCCCTAGCTGGGTGACCTTGGGAAAAGTTTTTTCTCTTGTTGCATTTTCTGTTTTGAGATAATTGAGGAATCACATGAAATTGTAAGAAATAATATAGAGAGATACCATGTACTTTTAACCTAGTTCTCCCAAGGGTATCTTGCAAAACTGTAGTACATTATCACAACCAGGATGCTGATGTTGAATTACAGTCAAGACACAGAACATTTCCATCACGACAAGGATCCCCCATATTGACGTTTTATAGCCATGCCCACATCCCTCCTTGCCCCTACCCCATCCTCAACCCATGCCAACCACTAATCTGTTCATTTCTATAGTTCTATCTCTTCAAGAATGTTATGTAAATAGAATCATACAGTACATAACCATTAAAATTGACTTTTTATTACTCAGCATAATTCTCTGAAGAATCATTCAGGTTGTTGCACGTATCAATGGTCTGTTCCTTTTACAATTGAGTAGTATTCCACTGGGAAACTTTCTTAAACTCTGTATGCGTCACTTTCCTTATCTATAAAATGGTGACAGGGTTCTGAAGGGTAAACAAGTTCTTATACGCAAGCATTTAGAAGTGCTTAGAATATACTAAGGAAAAAAGTTGTTAGCTACTGCAATTATTATGGTCTTCCATATATACATAACTGTTTTTTGTTTTTTGAGACAGTCTTGCTCAGTCACCCAGGCTGGAGTGCACTGGTGCAATCTCAGCTCACTGCAACTTCCACCTCATAGCTTCAAGCGATTTACTTGCCTCAGCCTCCTGAGTAGCTGGGACTACAGGCACCCGCCACCACACCTGGCTAATTTTTTTTTTTTTTTTTTTAGGAGTCTTGCTCTGTCACCCAGGCTTGAGTGCAGGGGCATGATCTTGACTCACATCAACTTCTGCCGCCCTGGCTCAAACGATTCTCGTGCCTCAGCCTCCCAGGATCTGCGATTACAGGCGCCTGCCACTATGCCTGGCTAATTTTTTGTATTTTTAGCAGAGACGGGGTTTCACCATGTTGCCCAGGCTGGCCTTGAACTCCTGGCATCAGGTGATCTGCCCACCTCGGCATCCCAAAGTGCTAGGATTATAGACGTGAGCCACCACGCCCCACCAATTTTGTTGTTGTTGTTTGAGAGGGAGTCTCACTCTATTCTCCAGGCTGGAGTGCAGTGGCGCGATCTCAGCTCACTGCAACCTCTGCCTCCCAGTTTCAAGCAATTCTCCTGCCTCAGTAATTTTTTGTATTTTTAGTAGAGATGGGTTTTGTCATGTTGGCCAGGCTAGTCTCGAACTCCTGAGCTCCAGTAATCTACCTGCCTCGGTCCCCCAAAGTACTGGGATTATAGAAGTGAACCACCATTCCAATTTTATTTAACTTAACAATTTTATTTAACTTAATAAGCTTACTGAATGATGATGTGGCACAGTGCTAGAAGCTAATAAAATCTCTTAAGATATGTTTCTTTTGTTTTTCAACATGCATCAAGTCTTAACACCCTCTGCCCCCAAATATTAAGGAACCAGTATGCAATTTTGGTAGGTAAAATTTTACACAGGTATATTATTGCCTAAATTCAAGTACTGTCCTGACCATTTTAATCCTCGGAGAGACGGGCAGTAATCCGGGCAACTGCAAATTTACAAAATCTGTTCAAAAGGCTTGTAATGAGTACAGACAGGAATTCGATACTTATTGAAAAACTAAAGGTAATAAGCTATGTGCCTTTTATTATTTAATGTTCATAATTTCCCTAGTGAGTTTCAAAACATTTTAGACACAAATTACTAGCATATAAGGAAAGGAGATGCAATATAATAGGTGTTGTACATAATACAATTCTACCCTAAGAAGACACTTCATATTCTAGTAGATATAAGTTACAAACACATAGAATATGAAACTAATCATCACTGTAAAAAATAGTTCAGGTCGGGCGCGGTGGCTTACACTTGTAATCCCAGCACTTTGGGAGGCCAAAGCGGGTGGACCACGAGGTCAGGAGATTGAGACCATCCTTGCAAACACAGTGAAACTCCATCTCTACTAAAAGTGCAAAACTTAGCCAGGCATGGTGGTATGCACCTGTAGTACCAAATACTCAGGAGGCTGAGGCAGAAGAATCACTTGAAACCGGGAGGTGGAGGCTGCAGTGAGCTGAGACTGCATCACTGCACTCCAGCCTGGGCAACAGAGTGAGACTCCTGTCTCCTTAAAAAAAAAAAAAAAAAAAAAAAAAAAACCAAAGGGCCGGGCGCAGTGGCTCATGCCTGTAATCCCAGCACTTTGGGAGCCTGAGGTGGCCACATCACCTGAGGCCAGGAATTCAAGACCAGCCTAAACAACATGGTGAGACCCTGTCTCTACTAAAAATGCAAAAATTAACCAGATGTGGTGGCATGTGGCTGTAGTCCCAGCTACTCAGGAGGCTGAGGCAGGAGAATTGCTTCAATCCGGGAGGTGGAGGTTGCAGTGAGCTGATACCATGCCATTGCACTCCCGCCTGGGCAATAAGAGTGAAACTCCATCTCAAAAAAACAAAACAAAACAAAACAAAACAAAATCAAAATAAGAAGCTTCAATTGTGACAGAACTGAAACAAAAAACAAAAACAAGTACCAGTTCAAATCTGCAACCCACTAGAGTCTGTTATTTTAAAAATTTTTAGGAGGCCAGAAGCCAGTGTTAACACTTTATCTATTAAAAAGCAAACTATAGCCAGGTGTGGTGGCTCAAGCCTCCAATCCTAGTGCTTTGGGAGGCTGAAGTGGGAGGATCGTTTGAGCCTAGGAGTTTGAGACCAGCCTGGGCAATAAAGTGAGACCCTGTCTCTACATACATTACATACATACATTCATACATAAAAATTAGCCAGGTGTGATGGCACATGGCCTGTAGTCCCAGCTACTCAGGAGGCTGAGGAAGGAGCCCGGGAGTTCGAGGCTGCAGGGAGCTATGATTATGCCACTGCACTCCAGCCTGGGCAACACAGTGATACCTCCTCTCAAAAAAATAAAAGGAAATAAAAGCCAACTGTTATGGCACATCTACAATAACAGATGAGAAACAGAATTGTAAACAGCTTGGCAGTTGAAGGTCTCCAGAAAATATCTGAGCCTGCATATATCATCAGCTTTTTCTGAGTCTGAAACAAGGATTCTCCCCAGACCCTGAATTGCTATTGTGTGTTATGTGCAGGTAATACTCCATAACGTATTTCTTCTTGGTACTAGCACTTATTTATAACATCTCCAAGGTATGTAATACAGTTGTGTGAAATGCTGGAATTTTACATAACTGTGATTGAGACCATGAGGCAAGAAAAGTAGAGAAGGATATCAAGAAAAATGAAATGATCAAAAGACTTGAAGTGAAGCCATCTCCCTCTCCCCATTCTCATTTTTTTTTTAAAACTGCATTTCAGAAAGACTTTTCTGTAAAGAGGATCTTGATCAACATTACCATATATTACTTGACTAGAAATCTATTAAGATCATCAAGGTGCTGACATAATCAACATTTTCTGGATATTTTATGTACTATACTGTTAAAGTTCATCTCCTCTCCCTTTTGGAGTTCACCTATAATAACCATCCACAAAATTCCAGCAAAACAAAATTTAAAAAAGGAGTCTGACTCTCACAGTAGGCTTGATTCTTACATTATTAATACTTTGTATTAAAGAAATAGAATCTTGCCTGTGATGAGTCATGGTAAAGTTCTTTAGAAGGGGATAAATTTTATGAAGCATTTTTTCTTTAATATCTAGTCTATCAAAGGAATTAAAGCCTTAAACCTGGTGGTGCCTAGCCAATAACTATTAATAATAATAATGATAATAGGCCAGGCACAGCGGTTCACACCTGTAATCCCAGCACTTTGAGAGGCCAAGGGAGGTGGATCACTTGAGGTCAGGAGTTCGAGACCAGCCTGGCCAACATGCTGAAACTCCGTTTCTACTAAAAATACAAAAAAATTAGCTGGGGACGGTAGTATGCACCTATAATCCCAGCTACTTGGGAGGCTGAGGCAGGAGAATTGCTTGAACCCCAGGAGGCAGAGCTTGCAGTGACGTGAGATCACTCCACTGCACTGCAGCCTGGGCGATGGAGTGAGATTCTGTCTCAAAATAAATAAATAAATAAATAAATAAATAAATAAAATATAACAATAATAGCAGCCAACACAATAGTAAACATTACACACTAAATGAATCAACACCCTTCTCTTTTTTCTCATCTGTGAACTGTCAATTAACTAGACAATACTGATTTGTTCTTTCACTGAATTTTATGTAATCAGTTATATTAAAAGCAGAATCAAAGATGGCATAAAAATAGTCTGACAAAAGGAAAAGAGATGACACTCAGGATTTCAGAATTCCCACATTCAAAGGCAAGTGCTGAAGAAGAAGATACTCTTGGGCATCAACAGAGGGGAAAGCTACCTTGATTTTGTTTGGTATGACCAGACCTACTGAGGGTAGTACTTATCCCAGGTCTGATTAAGGATATCAGGAAGTTTAAGACAATCTCTGTTCTCAAGGAGTTTACCCTTTAACTAGCTTGATAAACACACAAGAATTAGAGAATAAGGAAAAAGTCTTCATTAAGCTCCAAGTTCTGCAGGAGCAAGTGAATGGAGAAAAGAATGTGGGCCAAAGCTGTCAAAGAGTAAATTGTGGAAATCCTATAAGGACTGAAGGGTTGGCAGGTGGCACACCTGCCATAGGCACAGGAGGGGGAAGGGTGTAAATACATGAGATGTCACAGGAACAAAGTAAGAGAGGAGGACGTGGGCAAAGAAAGGTCAGTCTGGGCAGAGTGGTGGATGTGTATGTGTCGGGGTGTGTGTGCTAAAGCAAAGTGGGAACATGTAAAATGATAAAGTAGAGCCAAATCTCAATTTTTCTATTTTTAGTACAAAATGTTTAAATCACCCTGAGCTCCCTATAGTTAGCTGCCTTGATACAGAAGAAACACTGATTGGTTTGGGGAACCTTTCCACATTAGAACATACATGCTACTTTAAAAAGATAATCACACCATTCCATGTTTCAGTCTCTTGCATGAAGAAGAAAAAATTAACAAAAAATAATTATACCAGAAAGGAATGCTATTACACGACAAAGCTGAAAGTGTGTAATGTTATGGAAATCTACAAATCAGAGCAACATTCCAGGCTAAACACTAGATTCATGGGATCTGTTTGCTTTTGGCTGCTGTGAAATTCACAGAAATACACATACATATATTTATATGAGTAATAAAATTTACACTGTCTCAACAAGCGAAAAAACAGCCATAGTAAAAGCTCCATGTAATCTTGAAATAATGTCTCTTTTAAACACGTTATCAGCAAATATCTTTAAAAAGCAACATAAACATACATTGACACTATTTTACTTGGAACCAAAACATAAAGATTTCCCACTTATTGCCATGGGAAATAAAACCTAAAACTGACATTTCCTCTTACGGAAAACAATTAAAAGGTGGTTAGAAAATTTTAAAAAGCAAAGAAAAAAAAAGCTGAAAGATGTTGGTGTGGCACGCACCTTCTGTATCATCGCGCATTTGCTCCACCAAATCTGTCAAATCCTCCCAAGAGTCTTTGCAAACGGCAAAAAGAAAGGAAAAGAAAGATAAAATGTCATGCAAGCCCAGAAAGAAAAGTGCTATTAAAAACAAGATTTCCATAGGGATAACTGAAAGGGAGGTTCCTAGAATTCTTTCTACTTATCACAGCGATTAACAGTGACAAGGGCTGGGACTACAACCAAATAAGCAGAGATAGCAACTATGGTTATTAAATATGTTTCAAAGCTAAGATTAGTAATTTCAAGGTTTCAAATAAAGGGAAACAAAGATGCATATCCTATTAAAAAGCAACACAGATTTTTTTTTCTATTGAAAATCAAAGGCTCTTTGTATTCTAAGTGTAGGCAACATTAATCTAATTCAATATTTATTTTGATCACTTCAGGGAACTGAAATGTATGTGCAATATATTTCTTTTAGATTCAGGACAAATATTATGATGCAAACTAGTGACTTTTCTTAAAAAAAAACAAAAAAAAACAAATACTTTTCCAACTCCCCTTCCCCAATTCTCCTTCCCCAAAACAAAATAAAGGAGGTTGCTTTGAACATACATAAAATAAATCACATATAATTCAATAAAGTCAGATGTTTATTCAACATACAGAACTAGCAGGATCTGAGGCAGTGACCTACAATCAAACACATTAATATTTCTGCAGGAAATAAATATTCAGATTAAGTAAAATAAAGTCTATAAATAGCCTCAAGTAAATTCACATCATGTTTTATCACCAAATAAGTTCAGACAAATTTATGAAAAATGCTTTTCGTTTCCAGAGTTTTTCTTTTTTTTTGGAATTAGGTATCTATATATGTAAACCAAATGGCAAGTGTCTCATACAGGAAAAAAAATACTGTGAGTTGGCTACTATTATTTTATAGTAAATTAGTGCTGAAATACATTATATATAGACATATTTGCACAAGTCATTTTCAGGTACAATCCTTTGACAATATAATGTGCCACAAATCTATATTATGTAGGATTACAGATTCATGAGAATGGACTCTTACCATTCACATTATTACTTTACAAACTTGCTGTGACCAAAAGTCAACAGAGGGAATATTCTCATTTAGTTCTTTATTGTATTTAATTAGAAACTCTATTTGTCACCTACTAAGATAAAAGCCTACCTTATTAAATTATATATATATATATAAAGAGCCTCCAAGATTTGTATAGAAAAATGCTCTGGAAAGTGAATTTCTAAGTAGGAATGTGTGGTAGATACCAGGGATCTCTGATTTTTCCTTGGGCATGTCGCATCTAGAGCATTTTTCTGTTACAACCAGACATATTTTCTGTTTTCTTCTTAAAACAGAGATTAAAGTTTTAAGTATCAGAGTGATGTAATTGATTTAAGCGAACTTTTCTCCCCTAGAAAGTAAAAGGTCTATCTTTACCGTGTAAGGTGCTCTCCACTTTACCTTGCCATGCTCAGGACTTTACTACAATAGGTATCATGCCATTCTTTTATACCTCAAAGAAAGATTTGTGAAAGATTTTTAAAAATTGTGCCTTCTAGAATATTCATATTATTAAAACAACATAGTTTAGAAATGCTGAGTGGACTGTAGCATGTATAGTGCCAAGCAACTGGTCATGAAAGATTGCGACCATTACTTCATTCCAAAAGCCTGGATTAAATGGTTTAAAATGCTGCACCCAACAAAATTTGGTAACCGTATTTTTAAGATGCATATGAATATAGCTTTTTTTTTTTTTCAGTCAAGAGTTAAGAGAGACAAAACCAGTCCTGGTGGGCTGAGGCAAGAGGATCATCTGAGCCCAGGAGTTTCATAGCTGGCATGAACAACATAGCGAGATTTCGTCTCTTTTTTTTTTTTTTGAGACGAAGTCTCACTCTGTAGCCCAGGCTGGAGTACAGTGGCATGATCTCAGCTCACCGCAACCTCCACCTTCCAGGTTCAACTAATTCTCCTGCCTCAGCCTCTAGAGTAACTGGGACTACAGGTGCACGCCACTGAACCCGGCTCATTTTTTGTAATTTTAGTAGAGACGGGGTTTCACCATGTTGGCCAGGCTGGTCTTGAACTCCCGACATCAGGTAATCCGCCCACCTTGGCTTCCCAAAGTGCTGGGATTACAGACGCGAGCCACTTCGCCTGGCTGAGACTTCATCTCTTTAAGGGAGGAGAGGGGGCGAGAGAGATATAGATGGACACAAGGCTGGAATTGTACAAGGGCACTGGATTAGGAAGCATAGCTTATTTAAGATTTACTTAACTAATTTCTTGACTATCATTCTGTTTCAGGTCTAAGAATGAAAAAATCAATAGACTAATTATGTAGCTCTGAAAAGATTTAAGCAGGTGGCACTGTAAACATCTACCCTTAAGGTACATAGTGACTCAATGATGGCAACAGTCTTGTCTGGTAGAATGGGACCCTTGCCCCTCTTGTACTTCTTTTTTCTCTGGATGAGGCAACTGGCTGAATGAAGCTCCTTTTCTACAAAGAAGTGCTTGAATGGACTCAAAAAATGTTTCCCCTTTGTTTATGTATCCATGGTTGTGAAATCTCTTCTTGAGGTAGCCTTTCTCTAGCAGTATTGCTATAGGCAACCAAGTGACAGATTTTACAAGGCCTGGGGGTTATTTTGTCCCCTTGAGACAAAGTGTCTTTGATTTACAGTGTTAATTTTTAGAACTGTATTAGTTTCTTAAGGGAACACCTTTCTGAAGCCCCAAACACAGATATATCACATACATCTTTGAAGGGCTATTGTGAAAATAAAATCTAATAAATTTAAAGTACTTAGCAAATCATAGGTACTCAATGTCAACTTTACACTTACAACTGGATTTCTCTAAGTATATTTGCCATAATTATTCAAAGACAATAGAGTGAATGGAATTTTAAAAGCCAGCTAAGCTAAATATTAAAAGGAAAAAAAATAAGTCAACCTAAATAAACCAAATGACAAGTTAACAGCTGAGGTGCTATTAAACTAACCACAGTATTATTAGCTTGATAACAAAGCAATTGTCATATATTAATTTTCATAAATGCTTTGAGGTTTTGTTCTAATAATCTAGTAATTTAGGCCAAGGCCTACTTTCTCCCCAAAATATCAGCAAAATCAACAACAACAACAACAACAAAAACAACAAATAGCCCCAGAAAAGGTAACACATTAAGTCATCAACACTTGAGCCATTTAAATTTTACTGAGGCTGGGTGTGGTGGTTCATGCCTGTAATCCCGGCACTTTGGAAGGCAGAGGTGGGAACACTGCCTAGCCGGTGAGTGTAAGAACAGCCTGCTCAATATAGGGAGACCAAGCTATTTGAGAGATCGAAACAGGAGGATCACTTGAGGCCAGTAGTTTGAGGCTGCAATAAGCTATGATCATGCCATGGCACTCCAGCCTGGCTGACAGAGTGAGATTCAAAAATAAAGTAATATAAAATAAAAACAAATAAAATAAAATACTATAAATAATAAAATAAAATACTATTTATTGAGCATTTATGGTGAGCAAAAGACTTTACTAAGGCAATAGAAGTTAAAAAGATGAAACATCCGGCTGGGCATGGTAGCTCACGCTTGTAATCCCAGCACTTTGGGAGGCCGAGGCGGGTGGATCATGAGGTCAGGAGATCAAGACCATCCTGGCCAACATGGTGAAACCCTGTCTCTACTAAAAATACAAAAAATTAGCCAGGCATGGTGGCGCATGCCTATAGTCCCAGCTACTCAGGAGGCTGAGGCAGGATAATTGCTTGAACCCGGGAGGCAGAGGCTGCAGTGAGCCGAGATTGCACCATTGCACTCCAGCCTGGGTGACAGAGCAAAATTCCATCTCAAAAAAAAAAAAAAAAAAAAATGAAACACCCATAGACAATGCCCTTGAGATCTAAATAACTATGACACAAGGTTTAAAAGGAATTAAGGCTGGGCGTGGTAGCTCACGCTTGTAATCTCAGCACTTTGGGAGGCCAAGGCAGGCAGATCGCTTAAGTCCAGGAGGTGGAGACCAGCCTAGACAACATGGCGAAACCCTGTCTCTGCCAAAATACAAAAACAATTAGCCAGGTGTGGTAGTGCATGCCTCTAATCCCAGCTACTGAGGAAGGAGGATTGCTTGAGCCTGGGAGGAAGAGGCTGCAATGAGCTGAGATTGTATCACTTGCACTCCAGCCTGGGTGACAGAGTGAAACCCTATCTCAAAAAAAAAAAAAAAAAAAAAAAGGAATTAATAGGCTGGGCATGGTGGTGGCTCCTGCCTGTAATCCCAGCATTCTGGGATGCCTAAGCAGGCAGATCACTTGAAGTCAGGCGTTTAAGACCAGCCTGGCCAACATGGTGTAACCTTGTCTCTATTAAAAATACAAAAATTAGCCAGATGTGGTGGTGTGTGCCTGTAATCCCAGCTATTCAGGAGGCTGAGGCAGGAGAACTGCTTAAACCCAGGAGGTGGAGATTGCAGTGAGCTGAGATGGTACCACTGCACTCCAGCCTGGTTGACAGAGCAAGACCCTATCTCAAAAAAAAAAAAAAAAAAGAGGAATTAATATTAGTCACATAAGTGAAGATAAAACAGATTCTTAGGTGAGCAGCTAGGTGACACTAGAAGGCTAAGGAGGACCAGGCCTGATGGGGAGTGAGGGGATGAGGAAAGGAAGCCCTGACCAGTAGACCCTTTGCTCTCATGCTGGAATGGCTATGCTGGCAGAGATAATGTCTCTAAGATACTTTAGTTGGGAAGCTGCTGTCCACAGGACTGGACACTGTGGGATTCTCAGACAAAATGTAGTATATCTCATATATACCCTAGCTTTATATCTCTATAAGAAATAAAAAGGAAATCCCCGCATGCAGCCTTTTCATCCCAAAAAGCAAATTCTAGCAATCTTAGAAAAGCATGCAGTTTCTCATTGCACAATTAAGAGTAAAAACTCTCTTCTGCTTAGAACACTACTGTTAGCTTAAAAAAAAAGTAGAGAAAGTAGTATCATGAGGTTTACAGCTGCTGAACCAACTGTCTTGAAAACCACAACTGTATCCTTTGGAAAGTTCAGATGTTAATACAGCATGAGAAAAATGCAACCAACTGCAGCAGGAAAGACAAAACCAAGCTTTGATAAGTAGCTAATATGAAAGTTTATGATACCATGCTAGTCAACATTTGTTTTAATTGTTTAAAGTAGCTTGGCAATGTGTATAAAATTAAAACTAAAATTGGTAAAATATTCAAGTTATACACATAACAATTTTTCCAAAACTGTCTTGGGTAGAAAAATTTAGAAACAACCTAAATGCCTGTAATAAAGAAATAGTCAAAGAAATTATGGCACATCCAGGCCAGGTGCAGTGGCTCACACCTGTAATCCCAGCACTTTGGGAGGTGAGGGTGGGTGGATCACCTGAGGTCAGGAGTTTGAGACCAGCGTGGCCAACATGATGAAACCCCGTCTCTACTAAAAATACAAAAATTAGCTGGGCGTGGTCGTGGGCGCCTGTAATCCCAGCTACTCGGGAGGCTCAGGCAAGAGAATCACTTGAACCCAGGAGGCGGAGGTTGCAGTAAGCTGAGACCACGCCATTGCACTCCAGCCTGGGCAACAAGAGCAAAACTCCGTCTCAAAAAAAAAACAAAAAAAAAGAAAGAAAGAAAAAGAAAAGAAATTATGGCACATCCAACAACTGAAGACATTAAACAAAATGATACAAATTTCAATTTACCCACATGGAAAGATATTGCAGAGGAAAAAAGGCAGGTCACAGCACAGCTGTGGTATGATCATACACATATAAAATTTTGTGAGTTTGCAAGTGAACCTTCAGTGCATACATTGAAAAAGAGCATCTGATACTAAATCTTAACAGTGGTTGTCCCTAGCAGTATTAGAAATGTAGGTGCATTCTATTATTTCGTATTTTATACTTTTCTGTATCTTGTGACTTACAATGCAAATATATCAGCTCTATAACTAAAGTTGTTTTCATTAAAAATATCCATACATAATAATGCTAAAAACATTTTTTCTTTTCTTTCTTTGTTTTTCTTTGAGACAGGGTCTCAACTCTGTCACCCAGGATCACAGCTCACAGCAGCCTCGAGCTCCCGGGCTCAAGTAATCTCACCATCCTCCCCTGTCAGCCTTCTGACTAGCTGGGACCACAGGCATGCACCACCACATCCAGCTAATTTTTTTTTTGAGACGAAGTTTTGCTCTTGTTGCCCAGGCTGGAGTGCAGTGATGTGATCTCATTTCACTGCAACCTCCACCTCCTGGGTTCAAGCAGTTTTCCTGCCTCAGCCTCCCAAGTAGCTGGGATTACAGGCGTCTGCCACCACGCCTGACTAATATTTTGTATTTTTAGTAGAGACAGGGTTTCACCATGTTGGCCAGGCTGGTCTCGAACTCCTGACCTCGGGTGATCCACCCACCTTGACCTCTCAAAGTGCTGGGATTACAGGCATGAGCCACAGCACCCAGTCGCACCCAGCTAATTTTTAATTTTTTTGTAGATACAGGGTTTTGCCATGATGTCCAGGCTGGCCTTGAACTCCTGAGCTCAAGCAATCCGCCTGCCTTGGCCTCCCAAAATGTTGGGATTACAGGTGTGAGCCACCACACCCAGCCAATATTTTCTTTAAAAACATTGTTTTCAACACACTGACATACAATTTTGAGAATATTTAATTATGATGAAAAATATATAATTACTTAGCAGCCATTTGGGGAGAAGTCTTTTTCACTGTTCCTCTACACATGTGCTTCTAAGCTCATCAAATACTTCTATTTGTTCTCTGGAAAAGCTCAAATACCAAAAATTGCAAAGGAACAGATTTTAGTATTTATAGCCCTGTACTCAAAAGCACTTCATAGTAGTCACAGTTGACTGGTGGGGACTAGAGGAACCACAATGAAAAAACATGCCAAATTGTATACTCTCCACCTCCCCCTCAAGAGGGGCACCACCAGAAAAGCAAAATGCAGAACCAGCTACTCAAGAGTACAGAGTATTGTGGATGCTCTCAAACGACAGCACTTGCTCTTTCCAACCAGATCGTGGTTGGTACCCAGGCTTGGGAATCTGACAACGTGAATTCTGTTCTGAGTTCTTTCTTTTTTTTTTTTTTTTTTGAGACGGAGTCTCGCTCTGTCGCCCAGGCTGGAGTGCAGTGGCCGGATCTCAGCTCACTGCAAGCTCCGCCTCCCAGGTTTACACCATTCTCCTGCCTCAGCCTCCCAAGTAGCTGGGACGACAGGCGCCCGCCACCGCGCCCGACTAGTAGTTTGTATTTTTTTAGTAGAGACGGGGTTTCACCATGTTAGCCAGGATGGTCTCGATCTCCTGACCTCGTGATCCACCCGTCTCGGCCTCCCAAAGTGCTGGGATTACAGGCTTGAGCCACCGCGCCCGGCCATGTTCTGAGTTCTATCACTGAGCGGCAGCTATCTTATCTGGCACAGCATTTCCTTTTGGAAAATGATTCATATTTCAGTGATTAGTTTAGGACAAACGACTTTTGGGTGTTAGAAGCTGATAACCCAAAGAAGAATTAATGTGAGTTCTGTTATGAAGGGCACAAATTAAAGATTAAAGTAGAAGCTCCGTTCCACGAAAATTCAGAAAAGGCTTGCTCACCAATAGAAGAAAAGACTGTAAGGCACTACGGTTAATGACAGTGCACTGAAGCCAACGCCAGTGCAGATGTATCAAGGAGATAGGAAGAAACTGAAAGTAGCCCTGAAACAGGAAGGAAAAACTGATTTTATGCAGAGTATATTATGGTCAGGTCAGAGGCAACATGCAGCTCTTTTGTGGTTTAGATAGGAACTGGCATACAAGTACAGAGCTACTGATATTTCTCACCCAGATTTAGAATTTTACAAAATCCTAGAAGCCAAATGGGTAAAACTTACCTTGAAAGGGTGACTAGCCAGGTTATTTTCAGGACAGAGCAACAAGAAGGGATGAACCTTGTCCAAGAACTTTGTCCCATAGGCTTCTGAGATTGTATTAAAAGCTACAACCTTCTCACTTCGAGAAGTTCACTGAGACTGCCTTCTGAACACATAATCACAGCTCAGAGAACCTGACAGTGTAAATCTAAGGCGGACTGCACTGGTGGCAACAAATGTTTCTGTAATCTCACCAAGGGCCAATTACAAAACGGGGTGTGCCACAGTGAAAGCAAAGAACAATAACACAATTCTGTGAAAAAGAGAATCCCAATGACTCAGGTTTTATTTTCCAAACACTTAGGAAAGGAATCAATCAAATGCTGTAAATGCTTCTAAATCTAGACACTGTGGGCCCCCCCATACACTGCAAATAGCATTTACACAGCTAAGAAAACAAAGCATGCCAGTAAATAAACACAGGTCTGTGAAAAAGCTAAAAATAAAATGCCTAATAGAAATCTTAAAAAATTATATTGGAAACTGAATCTAAAGCAGTAGCCCTGCTGTGAGGCAAACATTCCCACTCACAGATGTGTGAAACTGTCATAGAAGGTACTGATATATAATACAAATATTTGTTGGATGGATGATTGCACACCTGTTAATTTTCATAAAGTTTTTTCCCTTGAAAAAGGAGCATTTGTTTTCATATTAGAGTAATATGTCCTCTTGTAGAATATTTGGGAGATATAAAGAAACATAAAGAATATTATAAAAATCACCTGTAATTCCACTATCCAGAGATAATCAATTTTTATATTTTTGATATATTTCCTTTCACTTGTGTTTATGTATACCTATGCTTAAAAAAATTGTGACTATAGTAAATATGCAGCTTAAGAGGCAGCTTTTAAAGTTATATCCAAACATTACCCTATACATCAAATATCATTCCACAATAATTTTTAGTGTAAGGTGTTCTACAACTTATTGAATAATTTTCCTCTTAGGCTATTTAAGTTGCTCTCAAGATTGTGCTACAGGAAGTCAGAATACTGTGATAAATACACAGTACATACATAAACTTTTTGTTTGTATCTCTTACTATTTCCTTAGGATACGTGTCTGGTACAATTACTGAGAATTAATTTTTTTAGGGTCCTTGATTCACAATGATAAAATGATTTCTATAAAGGATGTACCAACGCACATTCTCACTAGCAGAGGCCCCAAGTTGTCCCATATTGTCATCAATACTATATATTTTTAATAGATACATTTAAAACAATAAATTATTACATTATTCTAAACTTGTATTTTCCAAATAATATATAGTTGGTCCAGAATATGAGATTAAAAAATTGAAAATAAAGAAAACATTAGAAACCATAAATTAAATTGTATGTAATGGAGGAAGACAAAATCTTTTATTTATTTATTTATTTATTTATTTATTTATTTATTTAGAAATGGAGTCTCGCTCTGTTGCCCAGGTTAGAGTGCAGTGGCGTGATCTTGGCTCACTGCGACCTCTGCCTCCCGGGTTCAAGTGATTCTTCTGCCTCAGCCTCCCGAGTAGCT
>NW_016803348.1:1508346-1512422 GCF_001698545.2 Rhinopithecus bieti
TTTGCTGCACCCCTCAACTCATCATTTACATTAGGGATTTCTCCTAATATCTATAATAATGCTACCCCTCCCCCAGCCCCCTGCCCCCCTGCAGGTCCCCGGTGTGTGATGTTCCCTTCCCTGTGTCCATGTGTTTTCATTGTTCGACTCCCACTTATGAGTGAGAACATGCGGTGTTTGGTTTTCTGTCCTTGTGATAGTTTGCTCAGAATGATGGTTTCCAGCTTCATCCATGTCCCTGCAAAGGACATGAACACATCCTGTTTTAAGGCTGCATAGTATTTCATGGTGTATATGTGCCACATTTTCTTTATCCAGTCTATTATTGATGGATATCTGGGTTGGTTCCAAGTCTTTGCTATTGTGAATAGTGCCGTAATAAACACACGTGTGAATGTGTCTTTATAGTAGCATAAAAATTCTTTCTTTTAAAATGGTTTTATGGAGTAATAGGGAATCACTGAGTTCACCAGAAGTTTGTTGGATATCTACCATAAATAGTACACAGTACTATGTGGCCTTCTGAAGAATGCCAAAGAAAAGGTTTGTCCTGAAGAACTTTCTATATAACTTCAGAAATAAGGAATCCCATAAATTAAATAACTGGAGAATGATTCCCAGCATATTCAAACAAACGTCCCAGATGCTACCCAGTGATTCAGGACATGAAAGGTGTGAGATCTGTTACAGAAGGACTTGTAGATGAAGCGAATCAGGGGTTCATCACCCTTCCTGATGTAACACTGGCATGAAGAATCACAAGTTGGAATAGTAAAACAAAAAGAATAATCAGGGTTTTACTGAAGCACAGTCTGACTGGAACAGGTAAGTATGTTGAAAAGGAGTTTGAAAAAACATTGAATAAAAAAAAATAATCCAAAGAAGGGCATGAGAATGCTTGGCTAAAAGAGTAATGGTTATGTATTACAATGTAACGAAATAGTAGCTACTATTTCAAACAATCCGTAATCTCGAACATTACTGCTATCCCAAACTGCTTTTCAGGCTAAGCGTGGTGGCTCATTCCTGTAATCCCAGTACTTTGGGAGGCTGAGGCGGGTGATTGCTTGAGCCCAAGAGTTCAAGACCAGCCCGGCCAACATGGCAAAACCCTGTCTCCATTAAAAATACAAAAATTAGCCAGGCATGGTGGTACGCATCTGTAATCCCAGCTACTCGACAGGCTGAGGCAGGAGAATCGCTTAAACCTGGGAGGCGGAGGTTGCAGTGAGCCGAGATTACGCCACTGCACTTCAGACTGGGCAACAGAGCGAAACTCCGTCTCAAAACAAAAACAAAACAAAACAGCTTTTCTTATTGCTTTTGTACATCTGCTTCAGAAAGCTAAATTTAGCATACAGAGATGTCACTTGCCAGCCAGGTCAGTTTCAGCAGTGTACTATTTTTGCTGTTTGGTAGTATATGCACAATTATGTAAATATTTCCATTTACTTTATAAAAGTGAGTGAAAAGAGGAAAAGAAAACAAGTGGACAAAAGCTCAATCTCCACTTTAACAGACGGCAATCACTGGCCGGTCGTGGTGGTTCATGCCTGTAATCCCAGCACTTCGGGAGGCCAAGGCGGGCAGATCACCTGAGGTCAGGAGTTCGAGACAAGCCTAGGCCAACATGACGAAACCCCTTCTCTACTAAAAGTACAAAAATTAGCCAGGCGTGGTGGCAGGCACCTGTAATCCCAGCTACTTAGGAGGCTGAGGCAAGAGAATTGCTTGAACCCAGGAGGCAGAGGTTGCAGTGAGCCGCGATCGCACAACTGCACTCCAGCTTGGGCAACAAGAGCGAGATTCCCTCTCAAAAAAACAAAAACAAAAACAAAACAAGATGGCAATCACCAAGCCTGTCCCAGCTGGGATGCTTTTGGCCTTATCTGGATGCTCACTGTACTTAAGTTGCCAATGCTGTGTTCAATTGTGTATAAAACTTCTGGAAATATATCATCAGAGACTGGGAAGAAGACTCCCCCTATTAAATGCAGGCCTATTGTTGGACTTGCACTCTAGAATTCTGAGACAGGAGTATTGTGTATGAGTTGAGCCATTGGTTGTCTGAGTTTGAATCCTGCCTCTACCAGTTATTACATCCTTGAATGTCAGTTTATTTTACTTTTTTAAATTTTTGAGTTGGAGTTTCACTCTTGTCACCCAGGCTAGAGTGAGTACAGTGGTGCGATCTCGGCTCACTGCAACCTCTGCCTCCCGGGTTCAAGCAATTCTCCTGCCTCAGCATCTCAAGTAGTTGGGATTATAGGTACCTGCCACCATGCCCAGCTAATCATTTTTTTTTTTGGTATTTTTAGTAGAGATGAGGTTTCACCATGTTGGCCAGGCTAGTCTTGAACTCCTGACCTCAGGTGATCCACCCGCCTCAGCCTCCCAAAGTGCTGGGATTACAAGTGTGAGCTACCGCGCCTGGCCAAATGTCAGTTTATTTGTAAATTGGGGTTAATAACTATATCTAGGCTCAAAAGATTGTTGTAAAAATTAAATGAGATAATACATTTTTAACACTTGGAGTAAATAATTCCTGGCAGAAAGTAACTAATCGGGCCAGACGTATATTTTATTGCATGCAACTGATCATCTGTGCATCACCTCTCAATGTCAGATTCCTCATCCCTAAAAGAAGGTTAATAGAAAAGCACATATTTTGGCAGGGTGAGGTGGCTCACGTATGTAATCCCAGCACTTTGGGAGGCCAAGGCGGGTTCAAGGAGTTCAAGACCAGCCTGGCCAACATGGTGAAACCCTATCTCTACTAAAAATACAGAAATGAGCCGGAAATGGTGGTGGGTGCCTGTAATCCTGGCAACTTGGGAGGCTGAGGCAAGAGAATCACTTGAACCGGGGAGGCAGGGGTTGCAGTGAGCCAAGATTGCACCACTGCGTTCCAGCCTGGGTGACAAGAGCAAGACTCCGTCTCAAAAAAAAAAAAAAAAAAAAGGAAAAAAAAACACATATTTCTTGATAACTGATAACTCATTGATTTTTAATCAATTATTTTCTTATTTATAGAGGTTCAAGAAAGGACAATGCTAAAACTTGAGTTTAAGCTACTACTAATGTTCATCTTTAGTCTGTCTGATAAATAACTTGTTTAGACTACTCTATAAAGTTAGATATAAAAATATAAATATAAAATAAAATGGCAATGTATTTAAGAATATGGCTTAAACTGCTGTGGCTCCAGCTACTGATTCATGAACAACTACTAATATAAATAGCTACCATTTACAGAGTGCTTTACATTAATTATCTCATTTAATCCTCCTAAACTCTCAAGTAGTTACCATTAATATTCCCAGTTAAGAGGAGAGAAAAACTCAAGCATGGTGGTTCACATCTGTAATCCTAGCACTTTGGGAGACTGAAGTGGGCAGATCACTTGAGGTCAGGAGTTGGAGACCAGACTGGCCAATATGTGGAAACCTCATCTCTACTAAAAATACAAAAAAATTAGCTGGGTGTGGTGGTGTGCACCTGTAATCCCAGCTACTCAGGAGGCTAAGGCAGGAGAACTGTGTGAACCCAGGAGGTGGAGGTTGCAGTGAGCCGAGATCGTGCCATTGCACTTCAGTCCAGGCGACAGTGTGAGACTCTGTCTTAAAACAAAACAAAAAAACAACTCAAGCATGAAGGGGTAACTCGTGCAACGTCACATGACTACTGAATAGTGGGGTAAAGGAACTGAATCCAGGTCCAGGTCCAAGCCACAAAATCCATACTTTTAACCACTATCCTATATTATCTCTAAATTAATGACCATCACAGTAGCTAAAACACCAATTGTCCAATCAACCCCATTATTGTACTAATTCCTTTACTGTTCTCAAATATACCCCATATTGAGAGCAATCAAGTTTTCCATAGTCTAATTAATATCCACCCAACTCTAAAGAGACTCATTAGGTATTCAGCAGATTTCTTCAGTCATTTTGAATTCTGTGTCAAAATTCTACTTAGAAATTTCCAAATCTCAAGGCCTCATTAAAAAAAAAAAAAGAAGAAATTTCCAAATCTCCACAACAAATATCCTTTTGTAATCAAAAAAAAAAAAA
>NW_016803348.1:1514849-1530160 GCF_001698545.2 Rhinopithecus bieti
AAAAAAAAAAAAAAAAAAAAAAAAAAAAAAGAATAATGGTAGTGCTTTTGTTAGTCACAATGTATTAAGCATCAAGAACTCAAATGTTATCTTCCCTCTCCATTCTGTACTGGTAAAGGGAACCCAGCTTCTGTAGCCAGAAGTTGGAGAGTCATCCCAGGCACCGCCTCACCCTCATTCTCTAGCCACCCAGCCCTTCAGTCATCGGGGACATTCTACTTTTCCAAGGATTGTTCCTTTTGTGTTCACTCTCGCTGCCTTAATTTGAAATTGTCATCTCTTACCCAGACCATTTTAATAGTTATAGTTAGGGGTCCCTGAGAGCTTATGTTCTTCTGATCCATCCACTAGACTGTTGCCAGAGTGATCATTCCAAATACAAATCTTATTTCATGTTACTCCCAGACATAAAGCACCAGTAGCTTTTCACTACAGAATCAAATGCAGGCTTTTCAGTATGAATAAGAAGATTTCTACAGTCAAGCCCCTGCTTATCTTTCCAGCCTTGCTCCCTGTTGTGCCAAACAGAAGCCCACTGTGCTCCTGTTTGCTATTCCCTGGCTGGGCCAGCTCACTATGTACTGTTTGAAATGTCCTCCCTATGTTGGTCTGGTGATCACCTCGTTACCTCTTAAGGTCTCACTTAACGAAGCGTCTCCTGTGGAATCAATCACAGGACTGTGATTTCCCTTTAGGGGAAATCTATTTGCAATTAAACTTCTTGTAGATTTGCTTTTGGCTTTTAAAAATAGAGTATATAAGCCGGGTGTGGTGGCTCACACCTGGGAGGCGGAGGCGGGTGGATCACCTGAGGTCGGGAGTTCAAGACCAGACTGACCAACATGGAGAAACTCCGTCTCCACTAAAAATACAAAAATTAGCTGGGTGTGGTGCCGCATGCCTGTAATCCCAGCTACTTGGAAGGCTGAGGCAGGAGAATCGCTTGAACCCAGTGGGCGGAGGTTGCAGTGAGCCGAGATCGTGCCATTGCACTCCAGCCTGGGCAACAAGAACAAAAATCTGTCTCAAAAAAAAAAAAAGTATATAACACAAAAGAGAGATAATCTCATTGACCACCAATAAGCATTGAGATAATGAAGTGAATACTTTTATTCTCATTTATTTAAGGGTTAAAGTAGGCAGAAACTCTAGGTCCAGGCCTGTACTGTGGACTGCTCAGTGAAGGGCCAGGAACTCTGGTTTTAAAAAAATAAAATGTGGAAGCCACAGAGCCTCTATTGCTGAGTATATACGGTCGGTCTACATCATTTTAAGAGGGAACATTATGCTTTTTGCTTATTTTCTTTTGTAGGAGTAAGGAGACTTCACTCTAGGATTTGGGTGGTCACATATTTTTCCCTCTATGAATCAGCCCGGAAAGCAGTCTGAATACTTCTGCGTCCAGACATCAGGAGTTTCATTTTGTCAACAAGATGAGATTCACATAATCATAGGCCTGGTGACCACCACTTAAATGCTTATAGATAAATTAAATATAATAACTGTCAGTGGTATTAACACAAAAGTGGATTATTTCTTGGGACCAAATGACTGTTTAAATATTCAGAGTTTGGTAATGGAACAAGAAAATAATACTCATAGGTTTTCATGGGCCTATACTTTCTTTATTTTCATTTCTAATTATTTAAAATAATGGCTTTCTTGACCAATTTAAGGCAAAATTCTAAAATGCACTATTAGCATTTCTCTATTTTCTTCCAAATCCTCTATAGTTGATTAAAGGTCTTGGAAACTCTGTATTTATGATTTCTTTAATCAGCAGACACACAATTTATTGCTTAGGTTATAGCTCTCACACATTTTCCATACTGAGAAATGTGTTGCTACAGATTTCTCTATGAAGAATTCAAATGACACTGCTACAAACGCTTACATGAACCAAACAGCTCACTTTCACTTATCCATAGGAATATTGCTCCAAAAACATATATTCGAAGTGCTAAAATTGTTAAAAATTATTTTTGAGACACTGATAAATTAGATTTCATAATAAAGGGAATATTTCATATTGTATGACTCTCAAAATGGGCGGGAACACATTTTTTTCAAACAAAATATGTAAACTGAGGCAGTTGCCAGAAGACTTCTTGGTAGCCTTCTAAAACTGTATTTTTCTTCTGTCAAGACTTTTAAA
This sequence comes from Rhinopithecus bieti, assembly GCF_001698545.2. Taxonomy (NCBI): domain Eukaryota; kingdom Metazoa; phylum Chordata; class Mammalia; order Primates; family Cercopithecidae; genus Rhinopithecus; species Rhinopithecus bieti. Next base: position 1,517,005 of record NW_016803348.1, read on the forward strand.
GCTTTGGAGGCTGTTTTAAGTAGTACTGGAATTGTTGGATGTAACGATGTTTTGATGAAAACAGAATAAAATAATAATAAAAAATAAATAGTACTGGCATGGAATTTCAGCTGATGTCTTATAACTTGTGCACATAACAAAACTTACAGCCAAAGAAAGCTGTCCAATTAACAAACCAATTGTTACAAGATGCAAAGAGTCTTAAAAACCACTTAAACATTGTTCTTAAAGACACACCCAAAATGACTGCTTTGTGTTCTGTGATATTAACCATCCCTAAAACTTTATCAAGGCTAAGGCTGACTGGGAAGATAAAATCCTTATCAAACACAATGGGCAAACTCTGAGTCATGATAAGATTTCAACTCAAGGTCAAAGGCAGAGAATCACCTTTCCTAACCCCATCTGCTAGGTACAATTCGCCTATGGTCTTCTTTGTCTTGTTGATGTGCCTAACTATCAGGCAGATGTTTATAAAGAATTTCTCCTCACATGCAAGCGTTTTTGTTTTCATCAGTATAAGGACAGAGAATAAACCCTAGCTAAGAAGCCACTGTATTGAAAACAAAATAATTTGTAGCTATGACTCAAATAAATCTTTCTGTGGCATTAAGAGAATTAAAGGGTAGAAGCAGAAAACCGCTCATAAATTAGGAAAAGTCCAGGAAAAAAGTCACAAGTCAAGAGACCACAAAGATCTCAGAGTTACTGACAGTGGAAATCTCAAATGGATCATAAGAGTTACCACAAATAATTTATAAAAAGCAATGGCCAATAGATTCCAATATTACCATTCTATTGTAATAGATAAGGATCCCATATTAATCATATTTAACCTTTCCAAGGCATTATGCTGAAAGTTATTTTCTCATCTAACCTAATAATCCATATTGTTAAAAAAGATAATATTTTATCAAATCTTTCCTAGATGTCATAACCTGCTTAACATTATATCCTCATATAATGGTGAGGATACCCTGGTGTTTCTACTGTATTCATCATGTACAATCCTATAATTATAGTCATGTTGTCTTAAGTTAGTGTTATAAATCACTACAATTTCATATATGAACATTTTCATATATGAACAAAATAGCTTTATTGATTAGAATCAGATGTGATAAGTGACCTCAAATGCTTTCTTTAGAGGCTTAAGACAAAGAACTCTAAACAAGTATCCAGCGTCTTTTGAAAGGATATCTCAAGGGGCAGGAAAAAAATTATTTTTCCCCCATGAGCAAGAGGAGGGGAGCTGGGTGGTAAGTAAGGATGCAAGGTTTTCAGGACTGTTAACAGTTGAGAGTGTAGGTTTTTTCTACCTCTCCCTGATCCTCCCAGCCCTCCCCCATAACAATGAAGATGCTGGTGAGGCATTAGCGGGCACGATCTGACCATACCTTCATGGGTAGGCTCTGGGTCAGGTGTAAGTGAGATGTCATCCAGCTCTCGCAGGCAGAGCCATTCTCCATCCATGGACACTCGGAATTTGCAAAGGTAGATGGTCTCCATGGCAGCCTGTGTGATCTTGTCAGTGGTGGGGGTTGGCATATCGGTCGGAGGCGTCAGAGCAGACATGATGACTCAGCTGGGACCACAACACACACACAGACACACACACACACACACACCACAAAAATAAATACAACCTCCTCACCAAAAAAACCCAATACAAAGCTCTGAAACAAAGCTTTCAGGAAAAGGGTGGGGGAGGTTTAAAAAAAAAAAAGGAAAACACCTTATAGTTTAAGAACAAACTGCTCAAGATAAAAAATTCTACACTACCTTATAGACAGTTCCTACCACATAGCAAAATAAGATGATGCTTGTCTTCTCCCAGCTTCCTCTCCTTTTATCTTCCTTTCCCTGCCCCCACCTTTTTTTTCAGCAGACCTATAGGCTTTAAATCCTGCACAGCCGATGCTGCCTTAGCTGGCTTTAAAAATCTGGCCTCGATATGAATAAGTGAAAATCCTCCTCCTTTGTGCAGAAAAAAATATAAAAGAAAACCTGAACAAAAAATAAACCTATATTTTCAGTGTAGCTTAAAAAAAAAAATTCTGAGCTGCAGAAATCACTTCCAGGATCTGCTCAGATGAGATGGGATGCTGAGTTCTCATAGGATTGGCCGTGCGCAGTAAGCAGGGTGTTGACCAAAATGGCTGACTAATGAACTGAACTGAAAATTCAGGCTCATGTGACCAGCTGCTCTGAACGTAGGGCAAGCAATTCCCAGGATGCTTTATAGATGCTGCTGATGCTGAGAGAGCAATTAGGCTTCTCTCTCTCATCCTGTACAACCCACTTCCAGACTCTGCTAGTCAAACTGTGATCAGACATAACACAATGCACATAGCCTCATCAATTCCTCTTACTTTGGGATCAAGGACTGAATAAAAGGAGGACAATCAATACTGGATAATAATCTATAGTAAAGACAGTGAAAGAGGCAGTTAGATTAATTTAACAAGCACATAATTCATCTCTTTTATTCTTATCTACATAGCTATTAAAATTATTATGCTAAACGTTATGTTTTAAGAAAAGCATAAAAAATTGAGGCTCTCAGAAGGAAAAAAAACAAAAGATAAAAGAAAAGCTAAAGCAGATTTTCAATTAATATATCTTATTCTTGGGCATTTATAATTTCCTTCTCCAAGGAACAAAACCTGACCTTTTAGGTTAGGCAGAAATGCAAAAAAAACTTGAAGTTAAAAAAGTAAAATCTTTCCCAATGAATGGCAATTCCCCCCTTTTTGATTTTGTTGTATTTACCAAATTTATGCCAAGCATAAAATAGGTTTCTTTCTTTTTCTTTTTTCTTTTCTTTTCTTTATTTTATTTTATTTTTTTTTTGAGTTGGAGTCTTACTCTGTAGCCCAGGTTGGAGTGCAGCGGCATGATCTTGGCTCACTGCAACCTCCACCTCTCGAGTTCAAGCAATTCTCCGCCTCAGCCTCCCAAGTAGCTGAGATTACAGGTGCCCACCACCACGCCCAGCTAATTTTTATATTTTTAGTAGAGACAGGGTTTCACCATCTTGGCCAGGCTGGTCTTGAACTCCTGACCTCGTGATCTACCTGCCTATGCCTCCCAAAGTGCTGGGATTACTGGCATGAGCCACCGTGCCCAGCCTTAAGCATGAAATATGTTTCTAAGCAGAAGATTAAACCATGCTATATTTTAAAAATCCTCCCATTCAATAACATACTGAAGACAATTATATTTTCTGAAATCAACACACACACACACGGCCCTATATTATTCAATGAGGCATTTATACCTTGGTAGCAAAAGGGCAGGTACTTGCTTTATGAACTACATAAATTACAAGGAGAAGAATAACAATTTTCTTTGAAAATGTTCTGGACAATTGAAAGAAAGTGTTTGTTTTTGTCTTTAAGGGTTTCAATTTTAAGGAGGAACATACAAATTCAAGAAATATGACCTGAGACTATTTATTCCTTTCTAGGGATTGTTATCAGAGGGACATCCTAATTTAGCTAATTTCTGAAAACTAAAAAACTTCTGCTTGAATATTCTTAAAATCTCAAATGCTTCATCCTAATTTGAGACTGAACTGAAAGAAAAAAAATGGTAATAATCAAATTCTGTAGAGAAACTGGCATTTTCACATTGTTAGGAAGAGGGGCCGGATGGCTGGGCACAGTGGCTCATGCCTGTAATACCTGCACTTTGGGAGGCATAGGTGGGCAGATCACCTGAGGTCAGGAGTTCGAGACCAGCCTGGCCAACATGGTGAAACCTTGTCTCTACTAAAAATACAAAAATTAGTCAGATATGGTGGCATGTGCCTATAATCCCAGCACTCTGGGAGGCTGAGTCGGGTGAATGGCTTGAGCTCAGGAGTTTGAAACCAGCCTGGGCAACATGGCAAAACCCCGTCTCTACAAAAACAAACATTAGCAGGGTATGGTGGCACACACATGTGGTCCTAGCTACTTGGGAGACTGAGGTGGGAGAATCACATGAGACCAGGAGGCAGAGGCTGCAGTGAGCCGAGATTGCACCACTGCAGTCTAGCCTGGGAGACACAGTGAGACCCTGTCTCAAAATAAAAAAAAAAAAAGGAGGGTATACTGGCACAATGTAAGAAGGCATACATATAGGCTTATTTATAATTGGGAAAAATCAGTAAGTTACTAAGGAAAGCAAAATACTTCTGGTTTTATATCTATCTCATTCTCTCTCATCATCACCCTACATCTAGACTCAGAGCCATTCATTCATTCATTCATTCATTCAACAGATATTCACTAAGAGATGCTCCACATGGCAGGTAGTGATCCAGGCACTAGGCACGCAGCAGTAAGACAGGAACACCTTTTCCAGGAAACAGAGTTTTCATATCCAAATACTGAACACAAGCCTTCATTTAACACATTCTCATTTAATTCAGTTCAATTCCTTTCTAGCTAAAAATATTCCCATATTACATATTAATAAAGGGAACAGTTTATAGATTCACTTTATATCATGCAATACTTCAAAACATAGTAAGTAGTCATTAAAACCTTCAAATTACATGGGACATTCCTGGAACCACAACTCCAAACAGCCCTAGCTAGCTATCTGTATGTGTGATATCAAAACTCTAGATCACTGATATGTTCTTAGAACAAGGAATACATGAATAAATCTGAATGCCATGTGATTGCCTGGGGTCCAAAACCTGAATTTGGCCTTGTCACAAACCATGACAATCTCTTCACCCCAGTAAGGATTTACTAACTTGAACAGATCTCCACTGATTGCAACATACCAACACTACAGGAACATCAAGGTTAGTAAGCAACAAACTTGATTAACATTCCTTTGGAAGATCCATCCCACCCTGCCTCTCTCCAGATAGAGGACACAGAGAGGCAAGCCCAAAACAACTAAAGTTTTGGCAAGGAAAGAAAACATGCCTGTGTTGGTATCCTTCAATTTCCCAGATCTACCAGTTTGAGTTGTTAGCAGCCATTTCAGAAATAAGACCCAGGGGTGGACAAGAAAACCTGTACTTCTACGCTGTTCTTTAGGTAAAACACCATTGAGTCTTCAGCACAAACAGGTATTCGTTGTTTATAGGCAATGAAGTTACTATGAAAACAGTACTATTTGTAGAAACTTATAAAAACAATTCTATAGCCAGGCACAGTGGCTCACACCTGCAATCCCAGCACTTTGGGAGGCTGAGGTGGGTGGGTCACCTGAGGTCGGGAGTTCAAGACCAGCCTGACCAAAATGGAGAAACTCTATCTCTATTAAAAATACAAAATTAGCTGGGCGTGGTGGCGCATGCCTGTAATCCCAGCTACTCTGGAGGCTGAGGCAGCAGAATCACTTGAACCTGGGAGGCGGAGGTTGCGGTGAGCTGAGCTCATGCCATTGCACTCCAGCCTGCGAAACTCCATTTCAAAAAAAAAAATTCTAGATATTGTTTAGTACTGTTTTTACATTTCGGTCTTTACTAAGTAAACATCTTAGCTTTGAATATAAAGATAAAGTTAAGCCATCAGTAAGATATTCAAACCTTGATTTTTTTTCTCATATACAGAGTAATTACTGTATGAGCTGTACTGAACTATTTTCTCATTTGATCCTATCTGTGAGTAATGGCACCTATTTGTAAGACGGTTGTGAGGCAGGTGGGAGTTCAGTCTGTGGCCCTAAAAGAATTAATAGGCCTATGTGAAGTTCAAATCCAAAATGAAGATCCAAAAAATACTACGTTCTAGCTGCTTAAACAGTCTGTATTTTCCACATTATGATTGATTCAAATCAAATAAAATTCACACTTCAAAGTCAGAAATTACATTCCTCTTAAAGGATATTTGTACTCGGTTGCTGCTATAAGACAAAGATTAACTTGACAGCCTCAATGTCTCTGTTACATATTGTGGAAAAATTACTTAAAGTAGTTATGATTTATTAAATTTCTATTTTCTGTTAGGTGCTTTACAAATACCATGTCAAGTCTTCACAAAATCACCGCAAAGTAGAGACTGATACCTTCTCTTTATACACAATGAAACCAAAGTTCAGCCACGTAACTGGCCCAGGATCACACAATTAGCAAGTAGCAGATCTGTTATTCCAAGCTACTTCTGTCTAGATGCCTCCAAAGTCCATGTTCCTTCTACACTCTGCAACTTCAGCATTCTACTCTAACTCTTCTTCCTCCCCGGACGTTAAATTTTACTCAGAAAAAGTAAAAAGACATTTAAAACACGCACACACACACATACGCACAGGCAAAGTCTCCTCATGAAATTTCCTAAACGTGAGTTTCAACAAATTGAAGATTTGAAGAAATTTTTTTTTTATCAGCTTTCATACTTTACACCTTAATGCTGCACAACCCTTCCTCCAGACCCCCCAACTTACGTATTTAGTTCAGCCTTTTACTAAGTGGGCACATTCTGACAAACTGAGAACCCAGTATGGATTTTTTTCTGTCACGTGCTCACGAAGGGTAGACCAAATGCTTCCACTATGGACTTGGTTCATCCTACTACCACTCTGTCACTAATTCCCTCCACATTTACATACTAGTTGGACAAATTAAGAACACTTGATACATTCTGAAATAGGAAAAGATAAATGATGGGGGGAATCATTTTCTAAAATGACGCATTGTGCATTTTTTAAGAATAGCAAACTCAATGTATAATTTTAAATCCTTACAGAATATAACCAATATCCCTGAAACCCTCGCTCAACTGGAGAAATGGACCAACACATGTACTTATGTGCTCCTTCTAGCTTCTAAACTCCCGCCTCTCATTTCAAGGCAACCCTTCTGAATTTAGTGTAAATCATTATCTTATTTCAAAAATATTGTTACAAATATATGAAGGTCTAAGCAATATATTTAGTTTCAGTCTTTTTCAACTTTCTTATAGAAAGTGTTTCATGCTCTATAAAACTTTCTAAGCCTTTCATTCAATGCTGTATTTTTTTTTTTTTGAAACGGAATTTTGCTCTTGTCGTCCAGACTAGAGTGCAGTGGTGTGATCTTGGCTCACTGCAATCCGTCCTCTCCCAGGTTCAAGCGATCCTCCTGTCTCAGCCTCCCGAGTAGCTGGGATTACAGGCATCCACCACCATGCCCAGCTAACTTTTGTATTTTTAGTTGAGACGGGGTTTCACCATGTTGGCCAGCTGGTCTCGAACTCCTGAACTCAGGTGATCTGCCCACCTCAGCCTCCCAAAGTGCTGGGATTATATGCATGAGCCACTGCACCTGGATTTCAATGCTGTATTTTCTAAGGCTGATCCAAACTGTAGTATGTATATGTAGTTTATCCTTTTGGCTGCTGTATTATAAGGTAGTGTTCCAATGTATGTACAAAAAATTTCTGATTTGGCCAGGCGCGGTGGCTCACATCTGTAATCCCAGAACTTTGGGAGGCTTAGGCGGGTGGATCACTTAAGGTCAGGAGATAGAGACCCCCCTGGTCAACGTGGTGAAACCCCGTCTCTACTAAAATACAAAATTATCTGGGCATGGTGGCACATGCCTGTAATCCCAGTTACTCGGGAAACTGAGGCAGGAGAATCGCTTGAACCCAGGAGGCAGAGGTCATGCCACTGCACTCCAGCCTGGGCAACAGAGACAGACTCCATCTCAAAAAACAAAACAAAACAAAACAAAAAACTCCAAAACAAAAAAACGTACACACATTCCGATTTATTTTCTTTTTTTTGAGATGGAGTCTCGCTCTGTTGCCCAGGCTAGAGTGCAGTGGCGCAATCTTGGCTCACTGCAACCTCCGCCTCCCGGGTTCAAGCAATTCTCCTGCCTCAGCCTCCCAAGTAGCTGGGACTATAGGCACGAGCCATCATGCCAGGCTATTTTTTTATATTTTTAGTAGAGACGGGGTTTCACCATGTTAGCCAGGATGGTCTCGATCTCCTGACCTCGTGATCCACCCGCCTCGGCCTCCCAAAGTGCTGGGATTACAGGCTTAGCCACCGCGCCCGGCTTTCTGATTCATTTTCATGTTGGTGGGCATCTGGGTTATTTCTGATTTTCATAATGCAGAATAGAAACTCCCTAAAATTTGTCAAGTTGTGCAACTAAATTTGTAAAGCTCACAAAGAGTTCTGAGTTGGGAGCTTCCTGATCAACGGGTTCATATTAAGAGGAGAAGGGATCTATTCCCGGCGCTATTTCACTAGGTTGCTGTTGTAGCAGAAGAGGAATTTTTTTGTTTTTTTTTTTTTTTTTTTTGGAGATCCGCGGAGGCTTACTCTTGCCTGGGTTAGGGTGCAGTGGCACGATCTCAGCTCATTGCAACCTCTGCCTCCCGGGTTCAAGCGATTCTCCTGCCTCACTGCCTCAGTCTCCCGAGTAGCTAGGATTATGGGCACATACCACCAGGCCTGGCTAATTTTTGTATTTTTAGTAGAGACGGGGTTTCGCCATGTTGGCCAGGCTGGTCTCGAACTCCTGACCTCAAGAGATCCATGTGCCTCGGCCTCCCAAAGTACTGGGATTACAGGCATGAGCCACCGTACCCAGCCATGAAAGGGTATCTTTGATGAATCATCATCATGATGACATTGGTGGAAAGCCCAGATGTTTCTGTAAATTATATGATTATTCAACTCAATGATCACGATTATTTCACATGCTCCAGTACACCCTCCCACCTCTTTTCCCAGAACCACAATCTATTATGTCTACCTCTGATTTCAAGATTTCTTCAATTTTAAGTTTACACACTTGGTAGGCTCAGTGTCATTTTATAGATATTAACCAAGGTTGACAATAACTATAAAATGATACACCCGAAAAGTTGAGCTATCATTACTTTGTTAGAAACAAACACCACCAGGAGTATTATAATGCATCATCTTTTCACTTGTTAAAATTAACCAGCATAAGATTAAGAATAACCTCTACCCTGAAAAGCAAAACTGATTTCATGGTTCAGTGGCTGTAGGTAATAATTTACAGATGTAAAGCTATCAAAAACTTCGTAGGTGACCTTGGAAAATTTATCCTCCTCTTGCCCTAATTTACTCAGTTGTAAAATGAAACTAAATAACTAGCTCCACAAAGACCAGAAGCTCCACCAAAGAAATATGCATTTTGCACACCTCTTACATATCTACTCAAAATAGTACCTACCAAATACTGGACTCTCAATAGACACTTGCTGGTATAGATATGTATATAGCCTTGCAATGGTATTTTTCCACCCTCATGTTTTACTTCAATTGTGAAAACCCCCAAATTCTATAAAATCAAACCATATTTATGCCTCAACAAACAGGTCATTCTAACACTGGCTTCATTCATGTGTACATAACAGATTCATTCATTCAACATGTACAGGGCACCTCCCATATGCTAGGGTTGCAGAAGAAAGCACAAGGCAATAGACAAGAAACAGACAATTTTAGGTGTTCAGGAAAGTCTTAATGTCTGTCATAAATTGACCTATTCAGCGTTTTTTACATATACAACTATTTTTTCTATCAGACTGGTGACTCTTGAGTTTCATTAATTTACTCATTTTTAGTAAACAGAGCATCAGTGAGTAGAATATGGAACTAGAGGGCTGTTGCCTGAAGAGGTGCCTCCAATCTAGGACCTGATTCCAGTTATGGGAGGCAATTAAAGAGTGTGACAGAGCATGTGGACTCTGGAGTCAGCATGCTCACAGTGAATCCTAGGTCTACCACTTAGCTGCTGAGTAACCTTGGCAAATTACTTCTCTGTACCTATTTCTACACTGACAAAATGTGGATAATAATATTAACTATTTCGGAGTTAAATGCTTAGCACGGCGCTTGGCACAAAGTAAACAGTAAGTAAATGTCACCATAACTGCACTATAATAAGTGCTTCTGCTTTGAGAGTTCTGGAAAGACCCTATGAACACATAAAATGAAAATCAGTAAGGATAAATGTGTATGGGACAAAGGCAGAGGAAAGTAAAAAGGAGATGTGAGCAGAGGGTTACAGTGGTCTCTCAGATTTTGAGGAAGAGAGATAGGTCAGAATTTTACCAAGTATTCACCTCAAGTGATCAGATTTTCTAAGTTCATGAAAAAGATAGCAGAAGTAGATAACTGCCTATGGAGAGTCCCTAAACAGATTCTGAAGTTAGAAGAATCACACTCTCAAAGGCAACATGCTGCAACAACTTCAGCTTTCTACCTGCTTTTTGCTGTCTTGACCTGCCAGACTCTCCTTTCCTACAGATCACAAGGTTCCCACACCTTTCTTCCAAACTTTCCCACCTCTGCCCCACCACTCCCCCTGACATAGCTGAGTGTCTTGTCCGCTTGGTAGGGAGCATGTCAGATAAAAAACGCTTTGCAAAGAGAGGAACACCACCTTGGCCAGCAGCCCTGAGACGTTTTAGGGGGACTATGAACCTTTTCACAATTATTCAAATACAGTAGGGGGCATGGCCATATTGCTACTTACCTTCTCAAGTACCACCACTGCTTTGTAACTCTAAAAACATTTCCTGGCCGGGCATGGTGGCTCACACCTGTAATCCCAACACTTTGGGAGGTTGGGGTGGGCGGGAGGTTGGGAGGTTGAGGTCAGGAATTCAAGACCAGCCTGGCCAACATGGCAAAACCCCATCTCTACTAAAATACAAAAATTAGGTGGGTGTGGTGGTGCACGCCTGTAGTCCCTGCTACTCAGGAGGCTGAGGCAGGAGAATCGGCTAAACCTGGGAAGCGGAGGTTGCTGTGAAGCAACATTGCCCTGTCGCACTCCAGACTGGGCAACAAAAGTGAAACTCCGTCTCAAAAAAGCAAAACAAAACAAAATTTCCTCTCACACAACTTCAAACCAATTGTTTAATGCTTACGGTGTGCTACTGACTTCCCCCAACAAATTTTACAGCTCATAACCTGAGCCACTTCACACAGTAGGGAGTGTGTTTCAATATTAGTAAGGCTTGGGTAGACATGTAATAGGTGTGATGTCCTGTAAAATTCATTAAAAATGGGATTCTACTTTTATTTATGTTGCCTACAGGTTGCCTATTGTGCAATGATAAAAGGGCAGCCCATTTTTTAGTTAGTTCTTTTAACTATTTAAGGAATTTTGAAAAATATTGTCAACAAAAAAATTATTTCATCCAGTTTATTCTGCTACACTTCCATCATCATACATCTAGACTTTTACTATCTATAGCCCATACTAGAAAATATGTCCTCTTAGCTTCCTGATAAAATCCTACCTCTTTAACATGTAGATTTCTATGAAAAATTTTTTAAAAAAGAGAAAAGATACAAGACAGAATATAGTCAGGTGAATATGTTTTGAGGCCAATACTTGTCTTTTATTCCCCAAAGTTGCTTTCTTTGCCACCTTTCCTCTGCTATCCCTCCTACCCAGCAACCTTTACTGCTCTCCCCTCAAACCAGCTTATTTAAGACCCTGGTGGTGAGGGAATGTACAGTGATTAAGAACATGCGCTTTGAAGGTTATTGAGGAATATGAATTCATCCCCTGGCTTCAGTTCAAAAAACTGCTAAGTACCATTACATGTGAAGTTTCTAGCTCTGCACAGCACATAAAAATATCCCACAAATGGTGGCCACTAGTATTATTATCATCTCACAATCACATCCTTTATTGGTAATTGTTTGGGTTTCAGAACTACAAAAAAAAATTCTTATATAATGAAGAGCCTTTTAGGACCCTCTAGTGTCCAGAATGAAACTAAGATGAGAAGAAAAAAGAAAACTCTGTCTACAAAGAATGAGTCTATGACTGTCAGAACAGTAGCAACTAAAGAAAGACTCAAAGATTACATCTAATATTCTGAAATTGTTGTTCTGTCAATAAAAGGGTGATTTGACTTTTGATAATGGCAGGCCAGAAGAACAGGTGCAACAAAAAGATGGTGGCAGAAGAGAAGGGGAGAATTGGCTGGGAAGAAAAACTGTGAGAGTTCAGGCAGCCCTGCTCACAAAGGCAGAATCAGGAAGGCATGCAGAGAGTTTAGTCATGGGGAAGAAAGTGGGGGCATGACCCAGCTACCTGTCCCTCAGTAGCGCAGGAGGTCTGAGGTCATGTCAGCTGTGCGTGGAAGGAGCCAGTTGCATCGAAACACTGAACACCTAAACTCCAGATCTCTGGCAGTTACACATCCTCGGAAAGATGCTACATTTCTGAGGTTTGTGTGTGGGTGGGTGCTTTTTATCTACTATTTGACAAAAGGCACTTAATGGATCAGAAAATGGCTCTTTGCTTTCTTAACACAGTTGGAAAAGAGCAGAGGGCTAACAGATTTATGAATCACAGAAAGGTAAATGAGGACACTGATCTACATTGAAAATACTGAAAATCTGTGTTTTAAAAAGTCACACATCACTCTGCTGTTTCCAAAACTACTAGTATGAAGGTAACCATGCCCAATCTTTTGGGGTTCTGAAAGTTTGACCATTTCCCTCATATATTCCAGTGTGGGCAGATGCCTCTATGTTTACAAAACACAATGAAGTACTTCTGCCTTTTCAAAGTTTAAAGAAGCATACAGCAGGTGAACTGGTTAACATGTATTTGAGGCCAGGCATGGTGGTTCATGTCTGTAATCACAGCACTTTGGAAGGCCGAGGCAGGAAGATAGCCTGAGCCCAGGAGTCCAAGACCAGCCTGGGCAACACAGTGAGACCTCGTTTCTTTTTTTAAAAAGTTGTTTATTTTCACTTGGGCTCTTCTTTGACATACCTTTTATTTTTTATTTTTTTTGAGACAGAGTCTCGCTCTGTGGCCCAGGGGCTAGAGTGCAGTGGCAGATCTTGGCTCACTGTAGCCTCTGCCTCCCGGGTTCAAGTGGTTCTCCTGCCTCAGCTTCCCCAGTAGCTGGGATTATGGGCGTGCACTACCACACCTGGCTAATTTTTTTGTATTTTTAGTAGAGATGGGGTTTCACCATGTTGGCCAGGCTGGTCTTGAACTCCTGACCTTAAGTTATCCGCCTGTCTTGGCCTCCCAAAGTGCTGGGATTACAGGCGTGGGCCACCATGACCGGCCCATTGACATATCTCTTTACATAAAAATTTTTTTTTGGGCCGGGCGCGGTGGCTCAAGCCTGTAATCCCAGCACTTTGGGAGGCCGAGACGGGCGGATCACGAGGTCAAGAGATCGAGACCATCCTGGCTAAC
>NW_016803348.1:1533944-1539705 GCF_001698545.2 Rhinopithecus bieti
GCCCGGGCGACAGACCGAGACTCTGTCTCAAAAAAAAAAAAATTCTTTTTTAATAAATAAAACAAAACAAAAAACATATGTTCAACTCCTGACCTGGTATATTGTCTTCTTTTTTATTTTATTTTATTTTTTTTTGAAACAGAGTTTCACTCTTGTTGCCCAGGCTGGAGTGCAATAGTGCGATCTCGGCTCACCACAACCTCCGCCTCCCGGGTTCAGGCGATTCTCCTGCCTTAACCTCCTGAGTAGCTGGGATCACAGGTGTGCGGCAACACGCCTGCCTAGTTTTGTATTTTTAGTAGAGACGGGGTTTCTCCATGTTGGTCAGGCTGATCTCGAACTCCCGACCTCAGGCGATTCGCCCGCCTTGGCCTCCCAAAGTGATGGGATTACAGGCATGAGTCACCGCGTCCGGCCTTTACTGTTTTCTAGAGTACTATTAAACAATGAAAAAAGAAGAGAGATAATAACAGAAATGGCCGCAGAGGATAAACTAAAAAAAAATATATTTTACACACATATACAATCTACATATACATATATGCATGCATGCAATATATATAATATATACAGAATTGTATACTTGTGTGTGTATATATGTTAATGAAACTGCAAGCATAAATTTTCTCCGCTTAAATACTAATGCCTGGGTTTATATGTATATTTCGAACCTCCTTCCCCACACAATGGATTTTTCAAGTGCATCTGTCAGAGACAAAGGCTTCTAGGTACCTCATTCTCTTCACTATCCAGGGCTCAATCATGGCATTCACTGTTAAGTATACTCAACTTTGAAGTGGGTAGTCATAGTAACGCTGCCAGTCCTTTTCAAGATTCTTTTTCTATTCCTCTTCTAGCCTTCCTCCTATCTCAAACCAGCACTTAAAAATACAGAAAGGTGCTACTTGGTGAGTGGGACACTTTTTTGGACACTGCCTTAACTGGGAGAGAAAAGACAAGGGCAAGGATGTGGGCTATTTGCACAGCATTGCCTTGAACAGTGTTTGCTGTAGTTGTGGGAGTTGGAAGGAGAAAAGAATAACTGAATAGAAGCTGGTAACTGTGCAAACAGCAGGGTGCCTCTTCCATCCAACACTAAAGAGAAGCCATCTTTTGTCTATCCTGTCTGTTCACAAGATGATCTCTAATCGCAGGACGGAAAAGGAAAGCATTAAAAGTATTACACCATGGCATGCAAGCAGATCCTCCTGACGTACTGTAGTTGCTGAGAAACTGGCATGGAAGCTCATACATACACGAAGAGGATAAAGCCACTATGAAATATAAAAACATACATGTCTGTAAATGCCTGAAAAAGTTCTGGATGAAAACTCCCCAAACTCAAAAGTGGGCATCCTCCAATAAGGAACTGGGGGGAGGGTGCTGGAGGGCCACAAAGAGGAAAGTTCACTTTGTAACTGTACTTTTGTACCATGAAACATTTAAACAATAAGAATACATTCATGTGCTACTTGTACTTTTTATAAAATCAAATTTTAAAAGGCATGGTAGAGAGTTTTTTGAGATTTAAAGTTAGAAATATAAAAACCTAGCAGATTACCAGCACTCAAAGACTCAGAAAGAGACATAATCCCCAACAAGGCACATCAGAAGTCTCCTTTCACATTGCATTGAAGCATACTGATTTCATGGATATTATATCCTGCAAGATTTTCCAACAAAACAATTCATGTGACAAACCCTGAAAAGTTTAGGCTACCTTCTATTTACAAACTTTTTTTTGAAACAGAGTCTCGCTCTATTACCATGACTGGAATACAGTGGTGTGATCATGGCTTACTGCATCCTCAACTTCCCAGGCTCATGCCATCCTCCCACCTCAGACTCCTCAGTAGTTGGCACCAGAGGCATGTGCCACCATGCCCAGCTATTTTAATTAAAACTTTTTTTTTTTGGTAGAGACGGAGTCTGCTTATGTTGTACAGGCTGGTCTCCAACTCCTGGGCTCAAGTGATACTCCTGCCTAGGCCTCCCAAAGTGCTGGGATTGCAGGCGTGAGCCACTGTTCAAGTCGCACACATTTTTGCTATTCTTCAGCACTGTTATTTAAAAACAGAACTTCTGAACTCATATGTAAAATTTAATTTTAAAACCTCTAAGTACACTCAATATTTCTAAAATAAAAAGATAATACTACCTTAATACACAGTCTTTCAAAGCTATTATATTTTATACACTTTCGGCAAACACATTACTGAGAGTTAAAAATTGGGTTGCTAAAGAGGCAGATCCCAGTTATTGTAATATTCACTAGGCACTGAGGTTGAGTACATGTACCATTCTCGTAATTAAGAAGTCTTTTAAAAACTGTTTGGGGCCAGGTGTGGTGGCTTACACCTGTAATCCCATCACTTGTGAGGCCGAGGAGGGTGGATCACTTGAGTCTAGGAGTTTGAGAGCAGCCTGGCCAACATGGTCTCTACTAAAATACAAAAAAATAGCTGGGGTGGTGGTGCGCACCTGTAATCCCAACTACTTGGGAGGCTGAGGCAGGAGAATCTCTTGAACCTGGGAGGAAGAGGTGGCAGTCAGCCCAGATTGCACCACTGCATTCTAGCCACTCCAGCTTGAGCACAGAGTGAGACTGTCTCAAAAACACAAACTAAAAAACAAAAACTGTTTGGTCTCTAGTTTTCATGTATTTTATTTTTATTTTTTTAAAAACAGGGTTTCGTTCTGTTGCTCAGGCAGGAATGCAATGGTGCAATCATAGCTTACTGCAGCCCTGAACTTCTGGACTCAAGTGATCCTCCGCCTTAATCTCCCAAAGGGCTGGGAATACAGGTGTGAGCCACCAGCACCTTGCCTGGTCTCCAATTTCTTAAATGAGTAGTCAAGAGAATCAAAGTTCTGGTATCCAGTTATATTATAGAAAGCAATATTCCATGGACTTTGCAGGGTAACAAGGAACTTTTTATTAATATCTAGAGTGTTCCTTTCTGTAAGTATGCTTACAGTCTAAAGTACATATAAAATAGTAGGTAAAACAAAACTCAGTCCAAAGCAAAACTATTTTGAATCAATTTTATATTTAAATAAAACATGTAACAGTGATTTTTTTTTCGCTAATATGAAATGTTCTCAGTGACTAATCTTTAAAAGCAGAAGAAGTAGGACACGTATACATTCCCAGTAACTTTTCTGAACACATACACATCAACAAACTATTTCAAAAATAAACACCATGAGGAAATATTAGAACTTACATGCTAACAAAAAACACCATACTGGCTGGGCATGGTGGCTCACCCCTGTAATCCCAGCACTTTGGGAGGCCGAAGCAAGTGGATCATTTGAGGTCAGGAGTTCGATAACAGCCTGGCCAACACGGTGAAACCTCATCTCTACTAAAAATACAAAACTTAGCTGGGCATTGTTGTGGGTGCCTGTAATCCCAGTTACTCAGGAGACTGAGGCAGAAGAATCGCCTAAATCCGGAAGGAGGAGGTTGCAGTGAGCCGAGGTCAGGCCACTGCACTTCTCCTGGGCCACAGAGCAAGACTCCGTTTCAAAAACAAAAAGCAAACACCATACATTCGCTAGCATCATAAGGTAGAGACTGAGATCATGCTCATGAAACTTTAGCTTTAAGTCCTCTGGTCCCGATCTTGATCAAGCTTAAGCAACAGTATTAACTGACAATAGTAACAAAATATTGTTATTTTCTACAATAATTAAGAACATAAAGATAACCTTTAACAATGAGGGAGTCCAATCAACTGAAATTCAGGTAATTCCCACAACTGATACTGTTCATAGTTGAAAAGTTCCTGTACATCAAACTTTGTACCATAACTGTTAGAGAAATGACAGTCTTCTTTCTATAGTAGCATGCTTAATATGTAGATTACACAGAAAGAGAACATTTTTAGTACAAACAAAAAAAGAGGCGGTGCTTAAAGTACAAAGCAGAAGGATTCCTCAGAAAACAAAAGCAAAGCCTCCTTGAGAAGATCCTTATCTTTGCCTCCTCTGTATAGGAAAACTCACTTCTGCCATGAGCTGACAATCCATCTGCATATTAGTGTAAACCACTCCAACATACGAACGATGGCTACACTGAGACAGTCAATGGTCAGCGTCTGCCCACTGACTTATTACGCACTAAGTAATAAGGAGACGTGAACACTGGACAACCTCCAGCTGAATCCCATGGACCCTTACTGTTAACCTGTCATCCACCATCAGTTTTGGATCTCTTGTCCAATTAAAAAGCATGGGTTTAGCAGAAAAGGAATCTGGGTCAACTGCATTCCTTCTCTTAAGCTGTTACCTGGGATAAATCGAGACTCCTCATCTGAAAAAGTGGCTTTCAATTTGGCTCACACAAACTTATTAATCATGATTATCACAGCACATGCACATAGGAAATAATCAATAAGTGTTTTATTTTCCTAGGGGACTGATCGGGGCAGAAAAGGTGAGTCAAGGTTTCTTGGCAGTGCAGAGCAGCTAAAAGATTTGTACTTGTGCGTTAAAAAGATAGGGTGTAGGGTGGGCGAGAAGGATCCTTCCCTATCACTTCAGGCAAGTTTCTCTCTCCCTTTTCAGAACTCATACAGCAAAGTATTTGGCATTTACAGCATGTCTTGTATGGTCAGCTACATTTTCATACTGCAAGAGCTTGTATTTTAAAATTAGATTTAACACTCCTCTAAGAGTCCTTATATTCATTGACTACTCTAGGGACCTACTCATTTGCCAGTAGCAGTAAACAGTTTACTAATAAAAAAATACAGCACGGAGTGTGGGTCAGCTGTATTCAGAGCGCTCGCCATGTGCCAGGGGCTTTAAAAGTGGAGGCCTCTTCCCGACTACCGAAATAACCCTGGGAGGTATCCTTCCAAAGCCACACACTCCCTTCCTGTCTTCTCGTGCATCGCTCCGATTTCTCTTTCCACTCCGGGGGACGGATCTGTCATATTTACCGGCACGGAAGGAACGCTCGTAAAAAATTAGTTACTAGTATTACTAAGGCCGCACTGGCGGCGGCGGCGCAGCAACCACACCTACTCAGCTGCCGCGGCGCCAGGAGCCCGAAGAAGGCGGGTCAGAGGGGCCACCGGGTCTCCGGGCGCCGCCCCCTCCTCGACTCCTTAGGGGAAGGTTCCCAGCCCGGGACCCGGGGCAGGGCCAGGGCGCCCCGGGTGGAGAGGGGCAAGCGGGCCGCTTCTTGCCCCCGCCCAAGCACGTGGGAGGCTGGCGAAGACCAGCGCCCAGCCGGAGAGGGGAGAGAGACCAGGCCAGGCAGGAGTCGCGGCCTGGGGAGACGCGGAGGTAGAATCCGGCGGCCGAATCGCGGTCGTCCCGCTGCCTCCTCACCGGGCGCCTCAGAACAACAGCTTCCTGAGGGCCGCCCCTAGAGCCCCTGCCTCCCGGCCGCCCGGCTCCGGTCACCCCGCCGGAGGCGGAGCTCCGCGGAGGCCGGGACGGCCCTCCCCAGCCGAATGCCCCCTTTCCCGCGGGCGTCCCCATGCCCCTCCGCCACTCACGGTGCTTGCCGCTGCCGCCGCCGCTCGGGTAGCTCAGCAGCAGGAAGGGCAGCGGGGAGCCGGGGACGGCGGGGTCCTCCAGGAGCGCTGCTGCTGCGGCGGCGGGCGCACTCCGAAGCCGGCGCCTCCATCGCCGGGGTAGAGCAGAAAGAAGGGGCGGCCACCGGCGAGTCGGGCTCCGACTGCCCGGCGGGGAGGCCGGCGGCGGCCCCACCTCGCCCTCTCGGTCCGTGCCCCGGCGGGAGCGC
>NW_016803348.1:1539909-1555956 GCF_001698545.2 Rhinopithecus bieti
CCCGCGGGCGTCCCCATGCCCCTCCGCCACTCACGGTGCTTGCCGCTGCCGCCGCCGCTCGGGTAGCTCAGCAGCAGGAAGGGCAGCGGGGAGCCGGGGGACGGCGGGGTCCTCCAGGAGCGCTGCTGCTGCGGCGGCGGGCGCACTCCGAAGCCGGCGCCTCCATCGCCGGGGTAGAGCAGAAAGAAGGGGGCGGCCACCGGCGAGTCGGGCTCCGACTGCCCGGCGGGGGAGGCCGGCGGCGGCCCCACCTCGCCCTCTCGGTCCGTGCCCCCGGCGGGAGCGCGGCGCGGCTCCTCGGGCCGCGGCTCCTCGGGCCGCCACTCCCCGCCCCTCGCCGGCTCCTCGCTGCAACTTTCGGCACCAGCGGTGGGCGGCGGCGGGGTCTCAGCCATGCTCACTCCTTCCTTCGCCGCCGCCTCCGATTCGCGCCCGGGCCTGGGCAGGGGAGCAGAGGGTCAGGGCGAGGAGCCGCCGCCCCGTCCCGTCCGCGCCACCGCCACCGCCACCTTTCTCCTCGGCCACGGGCTGGCGCCTGGGCTCCGCCGCTCGGCCCACAGCCCGCCCCGCCAGGGTCCGAGCCAGCTGGAGGGACCGCCCCGCCCGACGGCGCGGCCTGGCTACCGGCCGCCTCCTCCAGCCCCTCCCGTCCCGGCCCCCAGCCTGTGACTCGGCTCCCCTAGGGGGCAGCGTCCTACTCCTCCCACTCCCCACCTTCCGCTTCCCTCCGGCGGGGCTGACTCCCTCCCGACCCTCCCGCCCTAGGCTTCGTCCTTACCCGCCCCCGCTTGGCCCTCTGAGGCGGTCAGGTGTGTCTGGTGGTTGAAAGGTGGAAGACCTGGCGAAATACCTGGCGGCGTTGTGTCGTGTAACCGCCAACTTTATCGGTAACACGAAGGCACAAAGATCTGGGTTGAAGAAGAGGCGAAAGCTAATTTTTAAAAAGCACCTCCCTGCCCCCGGGTATTAAACTGTACCATTTGCCTTTCACACACTGGAACTTCAACCGTTGATTCACTGTTTTGATTAATGAGCTCTTTATGTGAGAAACCAAAGGTGGGTGTCTTCTTTTCACCACCTCTTTTGTTCCCGTCTTGTGCGCTATACTGAAATCCTGTATTTGCTTTGACTTTAACTCCCTGGTTTTCTAGTGCCGCGGGTGCGCATGAGTGCATTTTAAATCACACAGCTTAGAATTTATACGACAAATGTCAATTACAGGTCGACAGTTCTGTCTTTCACAGTGCCCGTGTCTCGCTAGTAATTAGCCACCGTTGCTTTGAGTATTCGAATCAATGATTACTGATCCAGTAATTCCCTTAAGTAAACATTTCTTTCGGCAATAAAGACAATTTCCAGTTACTCTCATGGTTCTTTATCCTGAATTCCTAGCTGATTAGCCTTGTGTTTAATGCTGGCATAGAAGCCATGTTGACTCATAATTAAAAATCACTGTTGTGTAACATTTTGCCCACCTGCTTTTTCCTCTTCTCTGTTCAGCCCTTCCCTGTGTAGAGGAAGTTGTACTTCTTTGAAAGGAAAATTAAACATTTTTATTACTGTTGTTATTCTCTGTAAATCACTCTTGAAATTACTACTCTCAATTACCATGGGACTTGGAATACTACTTTTCGCTGAATCTTTTCGAAGCATTTAAAAAGGAAACGTTTACAGGGTAACTTCAACAGTCTTAGAAAATGTCTTAGCAAGGCCGGGCGCGGTGGCTCAAGCCTGTAATCCCAGCACTTTGGGAGGCCGAGACGGGCGGATCACGAGGTCAGGAGATCGAGACCATCCTGGCTAACACGGTGAAGCCTCGTCTCTACTAAAAAAATACAAAAAACTAGCCGGGTGAGGTGGCGGGCGCCTGTAGTCCCAGCTACTCGGGAGGCTGAGGCAGGAGAATGGCGTAAACCCGGGAGGTGGAGCTTGCAGTGAGCTGAGATCTGGCCACTGCACTCCAGCCTGGGTGACAGAGCAAGACTCCGTCTCAAAAAGAGAAAATGTCTTAGCTTTTCTGTTTCTGGCATTTCCCTGACCTGTTGATCCCAGTCCTACTACCTACTTGAATAAGTTATTTGTCCAGCTCTGTAAAATGATTATATTATTCATAGATACTGTGAGGGCTAAATAAGAAATAGAAATAAAGCCTTTAAAATACAACTTAACATTGGGGTAAATAATAATTGTTAAGGCCGGGCGCGGTGGCTCACGCCTGTAATCCCAGACTTTGGGAGGCCGAGGTGGGTGGATCACGAGGTCAGCAGTTCGAGACCACCCAGCCCAACATGGTGAAACCCGTCTCTACTTAAAATTTTAAAAATCAGCTGGGCGTGGTGGTGGGCGCCTGGAATCCCAGCTACTTGGGAGGCTGAGGCAGGAGAATCGCTTGAAACTGGAAGGAGGAGGTAGCAGTGAGCCGAGATTGTGCCACTGCACTCTGGGCAATAAGAGAAAAACTTCGTCTCAAAAATAAATAAGTAATAATAATTATTATTAGTAGTAATACCTCAGCAGCACATAAACTAAAATTGGAACGATACAGAAAAGGTTAACATTTCCCTGCACGAGGATGACCTGCAAATTTGTGAAGCGTTCCATATTAAAAAATAATTATTACTAGGGATATTTTATCATTTTGGCAAAATAGCACTTAAGTTACAATAATAAAACATACTGAGTTGGGGGAAAAAGCCTTTTCATTATATCTTTAGCATTTTTAAGGTGGTTTGGGCCTTAACTCTTGGTGCAGGTGAGAATCTCAATAGGAAGACATATTTGTCTTTTAGGAATTGCTAACTGTATGATACCTTCATAAGAAAAACTGAAAGCATTTGACCTGGCAGTCCCATTAACGGTATATACCCAAAGGACTATAAATCATTCTACTATAAAGATACATAGACACGTATGTTTATTGCAGCACTATTTACAATAGCAAAGACTTGGAACCAACCCAAATGCCCGTCAATGATAGACTGGATAAAGAAAATGTGTCACATATACACCTTGGAATTATGCAGCCATAAAAAAGAGTGAGTTTATGTCCTTTGCAGGTACATGGATGGCTGGAAGCCATCATTCTCAGCAAACTAACACAGGAACGGAAAAAGCAAACACCGCATGTTCTCACTCTTAAGTGGGAGTTGAACAATGAGAACACATGGACACAAGGAGGGGGAACATCACACCCCAGGGCCTGTTGGGAGGTGGGGTTAAGGGGAGGGGAAGCATTACAAGAAATACCTAATGTAGCTGATGGGTTAATGAGTGCAGTAAACCACCATGGAACATGTATACCTATGTAACAAACCTGCACGTTCTGCACATGTATCCCAGAACTTAAAGTATAATTAAAAAAAAAAGAAAAACTGAAAGATTGGATGTATTATATGGTTTTAACATTCATCCTTAACTGGATCCTTTATCTTGTTTTTACATGCAGAAATTCCAAAATAACATTATATTCTCATCAGGTTCCTTCACAGAGATGTTTTGCAATGTTTCGGTAAAGAATTTGACAAGAATCTACACTTAACCACTGCAGGTAGAAGAAATGAGAGCAGAGTCCTCCCAGATCATTCTTGAGAAAGGCCAATAATCAACCAAGGAAGTCACCAAGTTAAAATATGAAATATTATCTAGTCTGAATTGCCAGCTTTCTCCTTTCTTATTAGTCAAGATACCTACAGGTACAGAAACAATGACATGCTGTTAAATCATTCAGTGCGTTGGATTTTTGTGCCTCTATTTTTTAAAAGTTTTTTGTAAAAATATAGAACGCTTTTCGAATTTGTGTGTCATCCTAGTATAGGAACCATGTTAATCTCTGTATCATTCCAATTTTAGTATATGTACTGCTGAAGAGATTACTGTGCCTCTATTTTTAAAAAGAGTTCTATTTATGTTTTATGTAATTAATTAACTGGCAGTAAAATTAATACAGAAAATCAACTGAAATATGAGTTCTTAAAATTGATAGACAAGGCTATTTATGAACTTTTCTTTAAAGGTGGATGGTACTCCAAGTTCCTAGTTTCTTAATGCTTTTAGCTTTTGAATCAATAATATAATCACAGTTCTGCATTAGCTTTAGTGACATAAAGGGCTGATTCAGCTGCTATACACATTTAAGGAAGCCAAGATTATAAAAACAAGCCTAAACATGTTGCTCCTTCTTGAGAATGCACAGAGCATCTTCCTATACTGTTTTAACGTGACAACATCCAAGAACTATAATTAAGAATCAAGCTCTATTAATTTTCTTGTGAAATAAAGCAGGAGGTGCTTTTCAACTTTATCTGCATTTTATTTTTAGTTATCCATGTTTGGTTTTTAAAAAAATCCCTTGGTGGGCCGTGCGCGGTGGCTCACGCCTGTAAGACTGAGGCAGGAGAATCGCTTGAACCTGGGGAGGCGGAGGTTGCAGTGAGCTGAGATCGCGCCACTACACTCCAATCGGGTGACAGTGCGAGACTCCATCTCAAAAAAGAAAAAAAAAATCCTTTGGTGATCTTAAGGATGCTTAAAATATATTTAAAACTTTTAAAGATCAATGTTATGGACAAGAATATTTTTAGTACAGTATAAGCTTCTTAAGAGCTGTGAATCAGGCCAGGTGTGGTGGCTCGCGCCTATAATCCTGGCACTTTGGGAGGCTAAGGTGGACAGATCACTTGAGGCCAGGAGTTCAAAACTAGCCTGGTCAACATGGTGAAACCCCATCTCCACTAAAAATACAACAATTAGCCGAGTGTGTTGGCACGCACCTGTAGTCCCAGCTACTCAGGAGGTTGAGGCAGGAGAATTGCTTGAACCCAGGAGGTGGAGGTTGCAGTGAGCTGAAATCGCACCACTGCACTCCAGCCTGGGCAACAGAGCGAGAAACCATTTCAAAGAAAAGAAAAAAAAAAAGGAAGATACCACTTGAGAAGTGTTGATATTCTTTTTCAGTATAGTATATAGATTTATTATGATTTTAAAATAATGGTTTTCTTGAGCTGTTTATTTTACATTGTATGGCACTTGGGAAATGTCATATTTGAAAACAATCAATTTAAGCCTTTGTGTTAAACTTATTTTAATAAATGTAGAAATGTATTGATACTAATTAATATAATGCGTTATTGTGAAAGCTCTGAGTCCATTGTTCTTCTG
The DNA here is from genome assembly GCF_001698545.2 of Rhinopithecus bieti. Lineage (NCBI taxonomy): Eukaryota > Metazoa > Chordata > Mammalia > Primates > Cercopithecidae > Rhinopithecus > Rhinopithecus bieti. The sequence continues at coordinate 1,545,067 of NW_016803348.1, forward strand.
AATTACTAAATTTTGATGACTGTAACTTAATTACTTATTTTTTCAAAACATTCATTATAAAAAACACCTAGTTACAACACTGTAGCGTGGGAATAAAATAATGAAAATTTAAAATACATGTGTTTAAGGCTAGGTGCGGTGGCTCACACCTGTAATCCCAGCACTTTGGAAGGCTGAGGTGGATCACCTGAGGTCAGAAGTTGGAGACCAGCCTGGGTACATGGTGCAACTCCATCTCTACTAAAAATACAAAAAAATTAGCCTGTCATGGTGGCGGGTGCCTGTAATCCCAGCTACTCAGGAGGCTGAGGCAGGAGAATCACTTGAACCCAGGCGGCGGAGGTTGCAGTGAGCTGAGACTGTGCCACTGCACTCCAGCCTAGGCAACAGAGTGAGACTCCATCTCAAAAAAAAAAAAAAAAATATATATATATACACACACACACACACACACACACATATATATACCTAGTCAATTTATATCTCCTCTCTATATTTATTATAGATACTCTTAAGAAGTAAAAACAATATATTTATCTACCTTGAGTGGGATGAAGAAAAAAATAAATAATATATTTAGGTCAATCCATGATAGTTTTCTTTGGGTGCAGACATATGGATACATTTTTTGGTTTTTCTACTTTTCTGTATTTGTAAGTAGTCTGTAATGGATGTGTTGCTTTTAAATAGAAAATAAAACACACTGAGGGGTTATTTTGATTCATAGTTTCATAATTATATATTTTTTATGAAGACCTAACAGCAAAGTTGTGTTCCTTGTATATACTGTGGAGAAATAGAGTTCAAGAGGAGCTGATCATATTTGTGTCTTTTTTGAGGGTTTATTATTATTATTTTAGAGATGGAGGGTTTCACTCTGTTGCCCAGGTGGCAGTTATACTCCTGGCTTCAAGCAATCCTCCCACCTCAGCCTCCAGAGTTAGTCAAAATATTCAAAAACAGTATTCAAGAACAATATTCAAATAGCCTAATCATTGATGGAAACTCTAGTCAAGTTCCTACTACAATTTCCTTTGCCAAAATTTGAGATTATTCTTACTATCAGATTTCTAATTAAAATAATGTCCTTGGACATAAATAGAAATATTTAGTTTGTAATAATACCATACTTACAGGTCAATTATTTTGAGTATTACGAATCAGAGAATTGAAGAAAGAAGACTTCTCCTAGTTCTGTATTACTGACAATACATTGTTTCCACAGGTCTAAAGAGACTCCAGAGACTCTTCAGCCTACAGCATAGCTGAGATTACAGGTGCGAGCCACCAGGCTCAGCTAGTGTTTATCGTAATAATGTTGCTGGCCGGGTGTGGTGACTCAGGCCTGTAATCCCAGAACTTTGGGAGGATTGAGGCGGGTAGATTGCTTGAGGTCAGGAGTTCAAGCCCAGCCTGGCCAACATGGTGAAATCCTGTCTCTACTAAAAATACAAAAATTAGCCAGGCGATGTGGCATGCACATGTAGTCCCAGCTACTTGGGAGGCTGAGGCAGGAGAATTGCTTGAACCCAGGAGGCAGAGGTTGCAGTGAGCCAAGATCATGCTACTGCACTCCAACCTGGGCAACGGAGTGAGACTCTGTCTCAAAAAAAAAAAAAAAGGCCAGGCACAGTGGCTCATGCCTGTAATCCCAGCACTTTGGGAAGCCAAGGTGGGCAGATCGCCTGAGGTCAAGAGTTCGAGACTAGCCTGGCCAACATGGTGAAACCCCATCTCTACTAAAAAAAAAAAAAAAAAATTAGCCGTGCATGGTGGCACGTGCCTGTAGTCCCAGATACTTGGGAGGCTGAGGCAGGAGAATCACTTTAACCCAGGAGGCGAAGGTTGCAGTGAGCCAAGGTCACGCCACTGAACTCCAGCCTGGGCAACAGAGAGAGACTTCATCTCAAAATAATAATAATAATAATGTTGCTGAAGATTTCTATGAATGTATCCAGTAATTCTCATGCTCTTTCAGGTTCTTCTTCTTCTTCTTCTTTTTTTTTTTAGACAGAGCTTTGCTCTTGTTGACCAGGCTGGAGTGCAGTAGTGCAGTTTCGGCTCACCACAACCTCTGCCTCCTGGGTTCAAGCGATTCTCCTGCCTCAGCCTCCAGAGTAGCTGGGATTACAGGTGTGCATCACCATGCCTGGCTAATTTTTGTATTTTTAGTGGAGACGGGGTTTCACCATATTGATCAGGCTGGTCTCGAACTCCTGACCTCAAATGATCCACCTGCCATGGCCTCCCAATTTGCTGGGATTACAGGTGTGAGTCACTGTGCCTGGCCTGTCCTCTGCTTTAAAGCTTCATCTTTTCTTGCCAGTATTATTGCAAAGGACGCCTCACTGGTTTTCCTGCCGCTGGTTTTAATCTATTCCAGTTGCCCTGCTCTACAGCAGTTAGAATGAGTAATTTACTTTTCTGAACATTCACCTAATTATGCTACATCATTTCTTAAAAACCTGGGTTCACTTCTTTATGTCTGGTATACAATCTAAGTGCATTAACTACCTAGTAAGGTCTTTCACAATCTAACCCCTTCCTATCTTTCCAATATTATCCTCCTATCTTGTCTTACCCCTTGTTGCCTTTGGCTAAGCTTAACATGTCTGGCCTTATTCATATTGTGGTACCTACTCTACCTCTCCCAAACTCTACTCAAACAAACCTGTGATATTTTCTCTGCTCTCCCCATGTAGAAAGGTACATACCATTTTTGAGGTCCCATAGCAAATCTATTTAAGCAGTTAATTGCTTTAATTGTAATGAATTTATGCCTCTTCCCAAAGTTAGCATCATTTTTTCTTTTTCCAATGCATAAAAGATTTATTTTTTGTACTATTTATTCCTTGTACTATTCCTAAGTAGTTCTCAGCCCCCCTCACTTTATTTTTTATTTTTTTGAGACACGGCCTCACTGTCCCCCAGGCTGGACTGTAGTGGCGCAATCACAGCTCACTGCAGCCTTGACCTCCCAGGCTCAAGTGATCCTCCCACCTCAACCTCACTGGTAGCTGGGACCACAGGCACACGCAATCATACCCAGCTAATTTATGTAGTTTTAGTAGAGATAGAGTTTCGCCCTATTGCCCAAGCTGGTCTCGAACTCCTGTGCTCAAGTGATTTGCCCACCTTGGCCTCCTAAATTTCTGAGATTACAGGCGTGAGCTACCACACCCAGCCTCATTTATTTATAAGACTCTTCTTAAGATCACTTCAAAATTATTTTTTTCTGTGACCATCGGGTATCTGAATAAAAGCAATTTAGAAAAACTGGACTGAATAAGAAGCTTAAGGAATAACTTATTTAGCTTACATTTATATTTCTCTTTTTATGTATGCTCAAGTGTGGTGTGAATAAAACTGTAAGTATGTCTAAAAGAGGTCATTTAATAAATGGGAAAAAATTTTAGGTGCTAATTAAATTCTGCCAGCTACTTAATTTCAATAATCCTCACCCCACCATGGCAAAATTGCCTATTATATATATTAAAGCAGGCCATATAAAACAATGCACAAGGGTAAAAGGTACAGCCCTTCTAGCATAAAGTTTTCTTTTTTTTTCAGACGGAGTCTCGCTCTGTCGCCAGGCTAGTGTGCAGTGGCACGATCTCGGCTTACTGCAACTTCCACCTCCCGGGTTCAAGTGATTCTCCTGCCTCAACCTCCTGAGTAGCTGGGATTACAGGAGTGCACCACCACACCCAGCTAATTTCTGTATTTTTAGTAGAGGCGGGGTTTCACTATGTTTGCCAGGATAGTCTTGATCTCCTGATTTCGTGATCTGCCCTCCTCGGCCTCCCAAAGTGCTGGGATTACAGGCGTGAGCCACCGCGCCCAGGCTAGCATAAAGTTTTCTAACTGACGTCCATGGACTCCTGGCTTCAGGGAGTCTAGGAACCCACTGTCATATGCAAAATGTGATTAGGACTATGCTATGGTTCTGGGGTGGGGTGTGGGGAAGCCTATTGTTTTTAAGATTCTCAAGAAGTAGTCCCATGGTAATGCCACATCATATTTCACTCCTGTAATTAACTTCATTCATATGCCTAATGTTATTAGCTGAGAAAAACCCAGAGCAATGTTTCCCAAAACGTATTCTGTAGACGATTTGGATCAGAATCATGTTGCATACCTGTTAAAATAGAGATGACTGGACCCAACACCAGGACAGTTGAATCAGAATCTGTGCAGGTAGGGCACAGGAATCTGTACTTGACACTTACTAACTGATCCCTGGAGATTCTGGTTTAAGAACCATTATGGTTGGCCGGGCGTGGTGGCTCTCGCCTGTAATCCCAGCACTTTGGGAGGCCAAGGTGGGCGGATCACCTGAGGTCAGGAGTCCAAGACCAGCCTGGCCAACATGGTGAAACCCCATCTCTACTAAAAATACAAAAATTACCTGGGTGTGGTGGTGTATACCTATAATCTCAGCTACTCTGGAGGCTGAGGTAGGACAATCACTTGAACCTGGGAGGCGGAGGTTGCAGTGAGCCTAGATTATTCCATTGCACTCTAGCCTGGGTGACAGAGCAAGACTCTGTCTAGAAAACAAAACAAAACAAAACAAAGAAAACAAAAAACAGCCAGGTGCGGTGGCTCACACCTGTAATCCCAGCACTTTGGGAGGCTAGGGCGGGTGGATCACCTAAGGTCGGGAGTTCAAGACCAGCCTAACCAACATGGAGAAACCCCATTGCTAGCCTGTAATCCCAGCTACTCAGGAGGCTGAGGCAGGAGAATCGCTTGAACCTACAAAAACTAGCTGGGCATGGTGGCTTGCACCTGTAATCTCAGCTACCCGGGAGGCTGAGGCGGGACAATCACTTGAGACCAGGAGGCGGAGGTTGAGGTGAGCCAAGATTGCGCCACTGCACTCCAGCCTGGGCAACAGAGCAAAATTCCATCTCAAAAAATAAAAACAACAAATTTTTGAAAGATGTAAATATTATATCCAACAACTTATTTTCCTATTAACTCACATCAAAGTCATGTTTTATGTTTATAATATAGGATAGCACCATCTACATCCTAGCTACTCCAAAATGAATAATATTTATAAAGTATTGTGATGTCTCTAAAGGAATATATAACATATTTTTTCCACTTTTCTAAATGGAAGATTTTTCTTCCTTCAAAACATAATTCTTTTCTTACCAAATCCATCTGTCAATCTATTATCTCTCCCTACCACCATATAATCTCCGAGTATGGCAGGGATTTGATATAAAACACCAGATACTTTCTTTGAAAATTTTCAAAAATTTATTTTGTAGACTCTCACTATATTGCCCAGGCTGGCCTTGAACTCCTGGGCTCAAGCAATCCTCTGCTTCAGCCTCCCGACAGCTGTGACTACAGGTACCTGCCATGCCCAGTTGAACACCAAAAACTTTTTTTTTTTTTTTTGAGACTAAGTCTTTTGGTCACCCAGGCTAGAGTGCAGTGGTGCAATCTCAGCTCACTGCAACCTCTGCCTCCTGGGCTCAAGTGATTGTCCTGCCTCAGCCTCTCAGGTAACTGAGATTACAGGTGCATGCCACCATGCCCAGCTAGCTTTTGTATTTTAAGTAGAGACGGGGTTTCACCATGTTGGCCAGGCTGGTCTTGAACTCCTGACCTCAGGTGATCCACCTGCCTCAGCCTTCCAAAGTGCTGGGATTACAGGTGTGAGCCACCATGCCCAGCCCAAATACTTTCAACCTCTAACTTCATGTCCTCTCTTTTTGCCCTGTCCTAGATTTTCTATAGCTCATGTGTTTATCCAATGCTACCCTTTCCTCCCTAATTTAAGATATTAATTTATCGTTTATAAGCCAACACTCAAAAGACATACTGTTCTATGTGCTTTACATACATTAATTCACTTAATCCTCATAACTCTACAAAGTAGGTACTATCATCCCCATTTTAGATGAGATAACTGAGTAACAGAGAGATCAAGTAATTTGTCCAAATCCCAGGTATTAAGTGATGGACCTGGGTTAGAAAGCCAGTATTCTGGCCAGGTGTGGTGGCTCAGGCTTGTAATCCCATCACTTTGGGAGGCCGAGGCAGGTGGATCGCTTGAGGCCAGGAGTTCGACTGGTATTGTACTCCCAGCTACTCCGGAGACTGAGGCAGGAGAACTGCTTGAATCTGGGAGGTTTAGGTTGCAGTGAGCTGAGATCACACCACTGCACTCAAGCCTGGGTGACAGAGTGAGACTCTGTTGCAAACAAAACAAAACAAAACAAACAACTCCCCCTACAAAAGACCCAACCCACCAGTCTAACTACAGTCTGCTCTTAACCACTGACTTATGGCTTCTCTGAGGTAGGTATAATAATAGAGACTCATACAGATGAAGAAAATGAAACTCAGAGATCAATTAACTGAAAATCATCCTGTTAACTCCAAAACCTGTATTTTTTCTATTACATCAAAATAAAATAAAAGTATAGAATTGGGTTCTGAAGCCATAAAGGCTGGGTTGAAATCCTGGCTCTGCCACTTAATAGCTGTGTGACCTTGAGAAAGTTACTTCTTTTGGCCAGTTTCCTCATCTTCAAAATATGGATAACAGAATTTACCACATAAAGTTATGAGAAATAAGCACAAAGTGCTCTGAAAAGTTACCTTAGTAAGCACTGTTAATTTTTATTTCCAACCTACCTCTTTTATTTATAAGGAAACAAAATAATTTGTCCTGTGTGCTACTCTGAGGAAGCAGCTGTAAGCCAGAGGTTAAGAGAATGAATGCTCAAGTTAGTTTGGGTTCAGATTTCCAGGTGTCCCTCAGAAGGTCAACCTTCCAAAATTTCAGCATCCTCATCTGTAAGAGCACAGTATCACCTTGCAAAGTTATTGTGAAGATTAAATGAGGTGATGTACAACTAGCACATGGCAAGTGTTCAATAAATATTAACCATGCATCGTCTCTGCATCTCTAGCCGCTAGCACAATGTTTACTGAATACACAGTGACACAATGAGGAAATTACGGCTTTTTTTTTGTGGGTTTCCTTCACTAGTCCTCTCATTTTCTTCCCTGGCAACATCCTATTTTTACATTCACCACCTCGACATCTTCCCTCTACTTAAAAAAGCAGTGTAGCAGCAAAGAAAAATGGACCATTGAGCTGGGCGCGATGGCTCATGCCTGTAATCCCAGCACTTTGGGAGGCCAAGGCGGGCTGATCACTTGAGGTCAGGAATTCAAGACCAGCCTAGCCAAAACCCTGTCTCAACTAGAGATACAAAAATTAGCTGGGCGTGGTGGTGAGCACCTGTAATCCCAGCTACTCAGGAGACTGAGGCAGGAGAATCACTTGAACCCGGGAGGTGGAGGTTGCAGTGAGCCGAGAGATCCTGCCACTGCACTCCAGCCTGGGCTACAGAGCGAGACTCAGTCTCAAAAAAGGAAAAAAAAAAAGAAAAATGGAACTTTGTTGCCACATAGTTACCAATTACCTAGTAGTAATCATATCAAATTTTTAGCAAATGGAGTGCAAGCACAAGCAGCAACTGCTGCAAATCACCAGTAAAGAAGGGGAAATGGGATTTTTACCTTATTTGCACATGAAGAACTATGAGAAAATATTGACAATTGATGTAATTAAGGCATATCTCTTCCTTTTTCTACTTTTAACCAAAGTTTCATTCCTATGCTTTTAAACCACACAGAACGTATGAAATCCATGTTAACATTAAGCCCATTTATTAACAAGTAGCCCAATAATTAGTTAGGTAAATAAAATATTTCAGAACTATTTTATAGGCTGCCTTACAAATAACTGTCAAAGGTGCATTCTCTTTACGTGAAAAGTTACACATGTTCTGAGTTTAACACTGCACAATGAACTGTGAAATTTGCCTAAGCTAATACCCGTTTAACAGAATACTGAAAAACTTCAACATCATCTCTTTTCTCAAGCACCTTCATATTGCTCCCACAGTTCTTATAATCTTAATATAAATTGTCCAATAACCCAGACAAATTTCCCTGTGGACAAGAATTTTTAAAATTTAAAGTATTATATATTAATACAATCACTTTAGTTAAAAGTAAAATTTATTGATCCAAAATTGCCAAAACCTTATGCTAAGCAAAAACTTCATTTAAGCTTAATGCTCTTTTTAACTCCTGCACGAATGCCAGATAATTCACCACTATAACGTTGCTCTTCTTTACGAACTTCACGAACCTGGCCTCTTCTTCGAATTTTGGCTCTTCTGAACTTCTCCCTGTGTTTCACTCTGGGATTGCGGTCAATCTTCTTTCTCCTAGGAGTAAGTCCCCTATTTTTAGCAATTTGATAGGTAATGGCTCTCTTTGCATTTTGATCTTCAACAGCCTGTTCTTCAGTGCTATTTTCTTCTTTCTTTCTCTTTAGCTTTTGCCTGTCTTCTATTTCTTTATAATACTTCAGTTTAGCTTCTTCATCAAAATCAGAATCATCAGAAAGATCTGTAACAGCACAGGCAGCCGCAGAAGTCTTTGAAACAGACTTTGGTTTGGGTTTGGTGGATTTTGCTTTCGGAATCAGTTCTTTCTTTACAGCATCATCCTTAAGTGTCAACAGATGACGAATTTCTGAGGCCAGCTTCTGATCCACAACTGACAGCTTGTTGATCAAATTTCGGTAGGTAACAAGCCTTTCTATGACAGGATGTCCATGTGCTGGGACTCTCCTAGCTTTCAGGATCAAATAAAAACTGATGTTCGAACAATAATTCAAGTAGAGGTTGTACTTGGTCCTCAAATATTGGCTTCCTTTTCCAGGTGGAATGATCCCTTGTTCCACCAACTGTAACAATGGCTCCAGCTCATCCTTCACCTCTGTCAACTTGACTTTCAGGTCTTCTATCAGCTCCAAGAGTTCTGGTGATTCCTTTCGCACCATTTTCAGCTTCTCCTTCACTGAAACTTTAGCCAAATCCTTCACGACCCGTGTCTCAGCCTCATCTACCTGAGGCACTGGTTTTGCAAAGGCCTCAACCCAGGCGACACCAAAATCATCCTCTTGCAGCGCCTGGGCTAGGCGCCGCTGAATGATCTGTGCCTCCTCCTCCTCCTCTCTTTCCTCCTCCTCTGCCTCCTGTTGACCCTGCCGGCCTCGGGACTTGGAGCCATAGTCCGTGTCATAGTAAAGTTTTTTCCTCTGACCCCACGACAAACTGGGATCCACAGAGGCCTCAGCATCACTCTGCACGGAGCTCCCACCATCATCATCGGCATTCTCCTCCTCCTCCCCCGCACTACCCCCATCTTCGTCGTCCTCATCGTCTATATCTAGGGCTAGCACCTCCTCCTCCTCCTCCTCGCCATCCTCCTCGTCTCCACTCTGTACTTCATTCCAGCCCTTAGCTAAGGCGGCCCGGGATCGTGCCTCATGGAAGTCATCTACCTGATCTTGGTAGTAGCTGGTGTCCCCTGGCGAGGGTGGCAATCCTAAATCATCTTCATTATCGTCGGTGAGCGTGGGACCTGCCTTGGCTCGCACAGCTGCCCACTTAGCTGCTCCGCGCCGCAGGGATCTCCCCACCATGGCTCACAATCTCAGGTTTTACAGTGACTCCGGACTTTCGGCCACCTCTGACTTCGGTGCAGGAATCAGACGCTCCGATAACTCGTGGCTTTAAACAGCCGCGCGCTCCCCTGCCACCAGTTTGCAGACTCGGGATCGGCTACAGGAATTTCTTTTACCTTCCGGCCCCCAGCATGCTCTCCGCGTGGCGTACGATTCAGGACTTCCGCTCGGTCCCTGAGGCGAGGTCACGTTGATACCAACTTCCTTTTCGCTGTGCCCTTTGACGCCAGTCGATTCCGGTGAATTAAAATCTTTCCGTGTGGAAACGATAGGATAAGGAAGTCCGTTCCACAGAACCCTTTCTGGGGCTCATGCGCTTATTCTGTAGTGCCTGAGTGTGGCTGGCGGACGGAACCTTGACGGCACCTCCAGGCGAGGTCCAGACGGCCAATAGAGGGCGCTGCGCTTTACGCCCTGGAGAAGTCCCGGGGGCATTCCATTGAGTTTTAACTGCGTGTGTACCCGGCGTTTGCGACCGGCAGGCGTGTGCTAGTGTAGTTTTCCTGCTCCCTTGTTTTCTCTTTTCTGCTTATCAGGCTGGAAATTAATCAGATTGTTTTTCTCTCATATCCCCCCGCGCCCACCACCACATTTCTGGGCACCACAGTCTCAGACAGCGCCGCTGGACTCCAGAATCCCGCGGGAGGTTTCCGGGCGAGAGCGCAGGCCGGACCTCCGGCTCGGGTTTACTCATCCCCATCGCCCTCTCCCTGCTCACAGAGCTCGGGGACCCGCTCCATGGGGATCGATAAACCTAGATGACCCCGAGGCTGATGGTGGGAAGGCAGAGCTCCACTGCAGGGTCTGACTCTTCTCAAGGAGGTCTGCCCTGAATGTTAGAGTAATTCAGGGTGTAAGTTTTTAGGCATTACATATGCAAGGTTCGGGGTTAGTATTATGATACCTTTTAATGTAGGTAGTTGGAAGCTGAACTTTTGATGTGTTCCTAAAATTAATGGTGACATGGCTGGGCGCGGTGGATCACGCCCTTAATCCTAAGCACTTTGGGAGGCCGAGGTGGGTGGATCACTTGAGGTCAGGAGTGCAAAACCAGCCTAGCCAACATGGTGAAACCCAGTCTCTACTAAAAATACAAAAAAATTAGCGGGGCTTGGGGGCGGGTACCTGTAATCCCAGCTACTCGGGAGGCTGAGGCAGGAGAATCACTTGAACCTGGGAGGCGGAGGTGGCAGTGAGGCGATATCGCACCACTGCACTCTAGCCTGGGCGACAGACGGAGACTCTGTCTCAAAAAAATAAATAAAATAAAATTAATGGTGACAATTTCTGTTTTCTTTTTTTTTTTTTTTTTT
>NW_016803348.1:1559617-1595375 GCF_001698545.2 Rhinopithecus bieti
CTGATATATATATATATATTTTTTGAGATAGAGGCTCGCTCTGTTGCCAGGCTGGAGTGCAGTGGCGATCTCGGCTCACTGCCACCTCCGACCCCCTGGTTCAAGTGATTCTCCTCCCTCAGCCTCCGGAGTAGCTGGGATTACAGGCACACGCCACCACCCCCAGGTAATTTTTGTATTTTCAGTAGAGACGGGGTTTCACCATGTTGGCCAGGATGGTCTCGATCTCCTGACCTAGTGATCCGCCCGCCTCGGCCTCCCAAAGTGCCGGGATTACAGGCGTGAGCCACCGCATCCGGCCAAAGGTGACAATTGCTTTGCAGAAAGTATAGTGTCATTAGGTTAATAAAAATAATGCAAAATTTTAGAAAAGTGATACTTTAAACATTTTCCAAGTGCCTAAAGGTGTCTGAAACATTTTGAAATTTTTACAAGATTTTAGAAAATAAAATTTAGGAAGATGTGGGCAAAAGTTATGTTCTGATGGTAAGCATGAATTTATTTCTTAATGTAAATTTTAGTACATTTTGTCATTTAGCAGATATTAACTGCTTACTGTTTGTTGCAGAATGCCACAGACAGTAGTGGATCCAAAGATGAATCAGCTAGTTAAGGACTTCATAATCAGGTAGAAAATAAGACACTCATACAGATTACCGGAATACAAGGCAGTGTATGATGTAAACCCAGTGCTGTAAGAGAACGGAGGGGTAAGAGATAACCTTTAGATTGCTGTTTTGGGAATATTGCTTAAAGAATATGACATCTGTGCTAGGACTGTAGTTATTTCCTTGCTTTAAATGTTAAATTTTCATTATTTAAACATTAAGTTTTATTTAGACACATAAAATAAATACTAATTGTTCATTTTTATTGCAAATTATTTGAGAATTTAGTCAGGCTTCAAGACTAAAATGCATATTTTATTATAGATAAGTTAGAAAAATATTTTGGATATTTTAAATGGGAATGATCACATTAATATTATTTAGTTTATACTAAATATTAAATTTCGTATCAGAACAGAGTTGCAGTATTCAATGCATATTCAGAGTATTGTATTCTAACATTCTCAGATCCTTTGTTTTTAGAGACAGGTGCTTGCTATGTTCCCCAGGCTGGATAAAACTCCTGGGCTTAAGTGATCTCCTGCCTCAGCCTCGTGAGTAGCTGGGACTAAAGGTACAAGCTGCTTCACCCAGTTTTTCAGATCCTTTTGATAAAGAACAATTGATTCTCCTGCCTCAGCCTCCCACGTAGCTGAGATTACAAGCACCTGCCACCACACCTGGGTAATTTCTGTGCTTTTAGTAGAGATGGAGTTTCACCATGTTAGCCAGGCTGGTCTCAAACTCCTGACTTCAGGTGATCTGCCCACCTCAGCCTACCAAAGTGCTGGGATTACAGATGTGGGCCATCGCGGCCAGCCAATTTGAATCTTTATTATGTCATTGCAATGTCTGACTCAGGAGTTAGCCAGCTACACTAATAAGAGCCAGCAGGTTTTTTTTTTTAAAAAAAATATTCTTTTTGCCTTACTCTAAGCCCTTTATGGGATTTTCTTACTATGGAAATTAGGGAGTCTGTGAATGACACATTAGGTGATGACACATTAGGATACTTCTTTCAGGGCATTTGTTCTGGGTGTTGGAGGTATTGTATGATCACATTAGCTTAAACTAATCTTTATTCCTGGACTATTGAAGCAATTATAATTAATAATAGCTAACACTGAGAGTGGTTATTATGTGCTAGATACCATTATAAGCTCTTGAAACCATTATAACCCTGTGAAAAGTTACTATAATAATCTGTAATTGGAGATGAGAAAATTAGGCACATATAGCTGAAGTGAGGTCATAAAGCTGATAAGTGTTAGAACTAGATTTAAACCAGAGCAGTCCGGCTTCAGAATCCATGCTGTGCTATAACTAAGTACTACACTATACTGGCTTTCAACTTTTCCTTTAATAGGTCTCCTTTTAGTCTCTGGTACATTTGATCTGGTACATCAATATCTTCCTAGAATAGCATTTCTGTCACCCCATATCCTGGTTCAGAAACGTTCATTTCCTATCAAGATAGTAAAAACTTGTTTATTAACAGCATACATGGCTGTCCTGAAGTTTTACCCCAAAACAACCTTTCCAGCCATACCTTTCATTACTACAAAAACCTTCAGTGCTAACCTAAGTACTCTACTATGCTTTATTCTCATTTGTAACTTTACTAATCTTCTGGGTGCTCAGAATTACCTGTATCAGAAATTTACAAATCATTGCAGATATCTTTTTGGTTAAGAAATTCTCACGTAAGCCCATCTGTAAGAGGACCTGTCCCAGGCTATTTGAAAAGTTATTTTTGGTAGCAGCGAGTTAGAGACAACCTGGATATCCATCACTGGAACAGCGGATCGATAAAATGTTGTAGAAGAATAGCACGGAATTTAAGAGCATAGAGTGATCATATATTCTGGCTTGCCCTAGGATGACCCTGTTTAACCTGTTATCCCAGTGTAATTATTCATAGCACCTCCTTTCACTCTCATGATTAAGATGATAATTTTTTTTTGAGACAGAGTTTCACTCTTGTCACCCAGGCTGGAGTGCAATGGCACAATCTCAGCTCACTGCAACCTCCGCCTCCCAGATTCAAGCAATTCTACCTCAGCCTCCCAAGTAGCTGGGGTTACAGGCACCTGACACCAAGCCTGGCTAATTTTGGTATTTTTAGTAGAGACGGTGTTTCACCATGTTGGCCAGGCTGGTCTCAAACTCCTGACCTCAGATGATCTACCCGTCATCCTCCCAAAGTGCTGGGATTACAGGCTTGAGCCACCATGCTTGGCCAAGATGATACATTTTATAGACATTTAAACTATACAGTAATTGGAAGTAGATTATATATCCATATGGCAACATGAATGGATCTTTAAAACAATGTGTTAAGGGAAAAAAGTAAAAAATAGAATGTAATAAATAATATACTATTCACAAAAATTAAAAATGCAGGCACAATAATATAACAATACACTTTGTAGGAATATAATCAAACAAAATAATATACATTAAACACAAAAGAATAGCTGCTTATGGAAAATGAAGAATGGGATAAGGGTTGAATATTAAAAGGAATAGAAGAGGACATTTCCACAGACCCATAATAAAGTGCCAGAAACTGAGGAGAATAATTAACTGCACCTGAGATTTCATTAAAAAACAAATGAGCAAACATAAAAGGACTATATCAATTCATAACTTAAAATCCTGCAGAAGCTTCCCAATGTCTATAGCAGGGGTGTCCAATCTTTTAACTTCCCACTGTCTATAGCAGTGGCGTCCCATCTTTTAGCTTCCCAATTTCTATAGCAGGGGTGTCTAATCTTTTAGGTTCCCAATATCTATAGCAGGGGTGTCTAATCTTTGGCTTCCCTGGGCCACACTGGAAGAATAATTGTATTGGGCCACACATAAAATATAGTAACACTAACAATAGGTCACCAGGCACGGAAGCTCACACCTATAATCCCAGCACTTTGGGAGGCTGAAGTGGGCAGATCGCCCGAGGTCAGGAGTTCGAGAGCAGTCTGGCCAACGTGGCGAAACTCTGTCTCTACTAAAAATACAAAAATTAGCCAAGCGTGGTGGTGCACGCCTGTAATCCCAACTACTCAGGGGGCTAAGGCAGAAGAATCGCTTGAACCCGGGACGCAGAGGTTGCAGTGAGCCAAGATTGCGGCACTGCACCCCAGCCTCGGTGACAGAGCTAGACTCTATCTCAAAAAAAAAAAAAAAAAAAAAAAAAAAAATTGCAAAAGAACTTACAGTCTTTTAAGAAAGTTTACAAATTTGTGTTGGGGTGCGTTCAAAACTGTCCTGGGCTGCATATGGCCTGCAGACTGTGGGTTGGACAAGCTTGATCTACAGGATCAAATTCATATGCTTCATCGCCACAGTCCTGCATAGATCTCAAACTTCCTCTCTATCAATTATGTGTAATTGTGCCTGATTTGTGTTGTTAGGTGGACAGTGACTTTTTCCTTTAGCGTCCATAGCCAAGTTCAGACTCAGCCTCCGAAGGTTATGGTTTCCTAGATAGATACTAGATTATATAGTAATCTTTCTTGGCAAGAGTAGTAGCAGGCAGATAGTGTAACACTTTTGGGGTGTGAGAAGGCAGTGGAAATGCAGTCAGTCAGTCCAGGTATGTACGTTTCTATACTCTGTCAGCACTTCAAAGCAGTAACCTTTAACAGCATTGTGTCTTTTGAGCTTCCATAGTTATCAGCACAGGTCTTCACATTTAAAAGTAATTAACAAGGTAAAATATTTAATATACAGCTTTCATGAACTTAATAGTTGAGGCTTGGCATGGTGGCTCACACCTGTAATCCCAGCACTTTGGGAGGCCAAGGTGGGCGGATTGTCTGAGGTCAGGAGTTTGAGACCAGCCTGGCTAACATGGTGAAACCCTATCTCTACTAAAAATGCAAAAATTAGTTGGGTGTGGTGGCGCATGCCTGTAGTCCCAGCTACTTGGGAGGCTGAGTCAGGGAAAATGCTTGAACCTGAGGCAGAGGTTGCAGTGAGCTGAGATCCGGCCACCACTCCAATCCTGGGTGACAGAGCAAGACCCATCCCAAAAATAGAAAAAAAAAAAAAAAAAAAAAAAAAAAAAATAGTTGAATACATATTACTTTTTTAAAAAAATTTTATTATTATACTTCAAGTTCTAGGGTACATGTGCACAACGTGCAGGCTCATTACATGTGCCGTGCTGGCCCATTGCACCCATCAACCCGTCATTTACATTAGGTATCTCTCCCAATGTTATGCCTCCCTCCCCCTACCCTCCACTGCACGACAGGCCCCGGTGTGTGATGTTCCCCATCCTGTGACCAAGTGTTCTCATTGTTCAGTTCCCACCTATGAGTGAGAACATGCAGTGTTTGGTTTTCTGTCCTTGTGATAGTTTGCTGAGAATGATGGTTTCCAGCTTTATCCATGTCCCTGCAAAGGGCATGAACTCATCCTTCTTTATGGCTGCATAGTATTCCATAGTGTATATGTGCCACATTTTCTTAATCCAGTCTGTCATTGATGGACATTTGGGTTGGTACCAAGTCTTTGCTATTGTGAATAGTGCTGCAATAAGCAGCATATTACATTTTTTCCCAGCATCACCGACTAGGCTGGTATGACTGAAGTTATCAAAAGAAGTAGCTTTTCTTAAAAATGTGCATAAAGGTAGTAATAGTAAAAATAATAATTTGATATAAGACTTACAGTGGGAAAATGTATTCTTGGTGTTAATACCTATCAATATATTTAGGTAATTTAATATAACCTCAGAAACATGCTGAACTATTTTTGGACTCAAAGAAAGAAAGAAAGATTATATTTAGTTATAAGAAAGAAAATGGATGAAGTTCAGTTGCCATCTGCTTTCATTTCATCTAGTTTCATCTGTCAGAAACCACTTACTCTGAAACAAGTATGTCATAGATTCTTTTTGCAAATAAGGTCTGTATCTATTTTAAGTCACAAAAGTCCTAAAAGTGACTTGGAAGTAAAATACAGAGCTTCTACTGAAATATGTGGTAAATATTTTAGCTTTTAAGCTTTAATTTAAAAGGACTTGGTTTGGTAGCCTTCATTACAAAATGAAGAATTTAGTGAAATTATGACACTGCTTTCCCTTCCAAACTCTCATTCAACTAAAAACCTGGCAATTACTTTCTAAAGATTATTTAATCACTTTTAATTTTTTCTTTGCATGAGAAAACTTGTAGATACAATTATTTTGATATTAAATATTGACCCAGTGATAATTATAGCTTTGGTGGTGAAGGTCTTTTGAAACACAGCCCATGTTAAAATTTTTTCTTTAGTCACCCCTCATTCTCTATAGAATCAAGTTCTTATCTCTAAGCCAATATTCAGGGCCTGCCTTTATCTGGCCCCAACTTATTTTTCCAGCTGCTTTCCCACTTTCATGAATTATGTGTTCTAGCCAAACTAGATACTCATTTTTTTTTTCTCTTTTCGAGATTTTTATTATCTTGGCCTCTCTTTGGGTTGTCTCATATTTCAATACTTACATGGCCTTCAAGGCCCAGCTAAGATTGTGTCTTCTCTAGGCTGTCTTCTCTGATATACTTCCTTCTATTAACATCTAATAGTCCCTAACTCTTCCTTTCTTAGGGATTTCTAAATATTTTCTCCATTGTGTTAAGACTAGTTATGTACTTGTCTTGGCCGGGCATGGTGGCTCATGCCTGTAATCCCAGCACTTTGGAGGCCAAGGTGGGTGGATTGTTGGAGGAAAGGAGTTACAAAAATTAGCCTGGTGTGGTGATGCATGCCTGTGTCCCGGCTACTTGGGAGGCTGAAACAGGAGAATTGCTTGAACGTAAGAGGCAGAGGTTGCAGTGAGCCGAGATCGCGCCACTGCTCTGCAGCCTGGGCAATAGAACGAGACTCCATCTCAAAAAAAAAAAAAGATTTAAGCAGGGGCCAAGAAATGGGAAGTTAAGTTTTGTATGTATTTGATTTGAGGTGTCTGTGAAGCCATTTAAGTGCCTAGATGTCTTCTAGACAGTTTGATATATGGATCTCTTTAGAGAAAGAAATTTTTGATATCTTTCAAATTCAGTTGAAACATGGGACCATATTTGATATTTAACTAAAAGTAAATAAAATACAATTTTGGATTGTTCTAACTTAAGTAACTAGCACACGTGAACTAGTAGACCAAAAGTGTTATACTATCTACCTGCTACTAGAGTTACAGGACTATCTATCTCCAGGTGTCAAATTAAAAAGGCTTGGATTGACTGGGCACAGTGACTCATGCCTGTAATCCCAGCACTTTGGGAAGCCGAGGGAGGCGCATTGTTTAAGACCAAGAATTCGAGACCAGCCTGGCCCACATGGTGAAACCCCATCTCTACTAAAAATATAAAAATAAGCTGGGTGTGGTGGCCCACACCTGTACTCCCACCTACTTGGGAGGCTGAGGCAGGAGAATCATTTGAACCCAGGAGGTCTCCGAGGTTGCAGTGAGCCAAGACTGCACCACTGCATTCTAGCCTGGGCAGCAGAGTGAGACTCCATCTCAAACAAACAAACAAACAAAAACAACAACCACCAAAAAAAGTGAGCTCTGTTAAATTTCAATAAGGTATTAGAAATTATTAAAAATGACCTAAGAATTTAATAAGCTATTTGCAAATGTGATCTTGATCTATATCTATTTTGGGTAGAGATATATTATTTATGCTATGAGCAAAAGGGAATCATTAGAGGGTTTTAAACAGGGAAGGATTGGAAAATTGACAGAAGGAAGTTAATGCAAGATAGTGATAGTCATCAAAGTAATGAGTTTTTGTGTCTAAATCAGGGTCCTGGGAATATGGATATGAAACATAGGCAGATTAAGAGCTAAGCATTATGCTAAAGTAATTGTTTATGTGTTGTAACCATGTTCTAGCATGTTCCATGCTTTACACTTATCAATTTATTTCTCATCAATCTTGTGAAGTATGTACTACAGTGATGCCCATTTTATAGATGAAACAGAGAAAACAAGATTTGATAACTTGTCAGAGTCCCATTTGCACCCAGGCTATAACTGACTCCAGAGGCCTTGCTCTTTTGTTCAGTAGGAAGAGTGAGTAGAAGTGTTTCTTTAGACACATCTTTATAGTTGCATCTGATATTTTAAAAATAACTGACGGGATATTCCTCACCACAGATTTATGCTTTCTCCTTATTGGGGAAAATGAACTTAGTATGGCACTTACGTATGATTGAACACTCTGAATAGAACACTCTGTTAGAACAAGAAAATTGTATTTTCTTACCTACTTTCCCAACTAAATCTTTAGAGTTCCCTTTTGGTGTTCTTTCATATCCTTTTTTGGGTGCCATCTGAGATTGCTCTTTATGAACACCTTTCTGCATCTGGAAAACATTAATATACAAAATTATACACATACGAAGAAAAGTGCCGTAAAGTAATATGCCAGCTGAGTAAAATGGTATACAAGATACAAGATGAATTTATTAGCAAAGAAGAAACAAAGTAAAGGAGTGAACAGAATAGAATGACATTTAGACCTACTTGAATTCGTTTGAAAGATTTTAGGATTTTGATGAGGATGAGCAGAAAGGAAAGAGAAATAAATTTATGGGAAGGAAAATGATACAATAAAAAAGATTCTGAAACAGGAATTAGCAGATCATATACAGGAGAAGGAAAGCAGATATATTTGACTAGAGCAGAAGCCTCTCCCAGAAATCAGTTAGAAGTTTTCTTAAAGCAGAAAAGGACTAGACCACTGGAATGGATGAATCGAAGGGAGCATATTCTTTTTGTTTGAGGGGTGTCCTGGAAACCTTACTTATTATTGTGTCCCTAGACAGATTACCATGAAATCTAACCAGACTTTTTTCACATGAATTTTTGGAAGTAGGCCCTTTTTAAATTAGGACCTGCCCTGCAGGTGATATGGTGAAGGGAAATAGCTCTGTGTGATGGTCAAACCACTGACATGTAATATCTCAAACAGCAATTCTATGAAAAGCCACTGCAGGTGCAAGTTTATTTAAAAGCCGACCACAACACAGGTGCAATTCTCCTCATAAACATTTAACCACAGAAGACTACCCTAAAAGTCTATATGGAAAGCTGTTTGAAAAAAAGAAGTCAATTTTTTTGTTTGTATTTTTTAATTTTTAGTAAGAATTTGGAATGAAGTTTCTTCCTCATATTTTGGGATTTTAAAAAAATTCAGCTTTTGCCTTTTTTTTTTTGTTTTTTGAGATGGAGTCTCACTCTGTCGCCCAGGCTAGAGTGCAGTGGCATGATCTTGGCTCACTGCAACCTCTGTGTCCCAGGTTCGAGCAATTCTCCTGCCTCAGCTCCTGAGTATCTGGGATTACAGGCATGCACCATCATTCCCAGCTAATTTTTGTATTTTTAGTAGAGATGGGGTTTCACCATGTTGGCCAGGCTGGTTTTGAACTCCTGACCCCAAATGATCCGCTCGCCTTGGCCTCCCAAAGTGTGGGAATTACAGGTGTGAGCCACTGCACCCAGCTGACCAGCTTTTGCCTCCTGATACCTAAATATAAATTTTACATATACTGTACTTGGATAGAGATCAATATTTGAAGAAACTCTGCATATAAGAACAAAAATGTTTAGGGTTAAAAAATGCCAGTTAGTATTATCAGACATTTAATGAGGTAGGAAGTCACAAAGATTAGGAAGGAGGTTATCAAAGGGTATCAAAGTTGAGTAAAAATGCTCCGTTTGACTTTTAATCATTTAATGCTTATATAATATCAGAAAAAAATCATTCAGTGTATATCTCTGCAAAAATAAGCTAAAGTTTGTTTTTTTCTTTTGAGACAGAGTTTTGCTTTGTTGCCCAGACTGGAGTGCAGCGGTGTGATCCTGGGTCACTGTAGCCTCCTCCTTCTGGGTTCAAGCGATTCTTCTGCCTCAGCTTCCCAAGTAGCTGGGACTACAGATGTACTTCACCACACCTGGCTAATTTTTGTATTTTTAGTAGAGCTGGGGTTTTACTACGTTGGTCAGGCTGGTCTCAAACTTCTGACCTCAGGTGATCCATCAGCCTCAGCCTCCCGAAGTTCTGGAATTACAGGCGTGAGCCGCCTTGTTCAGCCAGCTAAAGCATTTTTCTTAGACAAAATCATTTTTTATTATTTAAGTTATGTATTTACTTATTTAAGTTATGGATATCTAAGTTTTTTATTATATATATTTACGGGTTACAATGTGATGTTTTGATGTATGCATACCTTGTGAAATGATTAAGTCTAATGTTTCAATTCCCCCACCCCCAAAAAATGCCAATTAGAAGAAATTTCTCCATATAGATGTGAAAAAATAGTATTAATGGCTCTTGGTATTGTGAGAGGTAAAATGGACTGGAAGTTAAGAGGCTTAGGCTCTCTACCTTTAGCTTTAGAATGACTAAGATTGATTCTGAAGTTCAAAATAGATTCTAAGCTTATACAATTGAAATGGGGGGAAAGGCTGGGAATGGTGGCTCACGCCTGTAATCCCAGCACTTTGGGAGACCAAGGCGGGTAGATCACTTGAGGTCAGGAGTTTGAGACCAGCCTGACCAACATGGCGAAACCCCGTCTCTACTGAAAAAGATGAAAATTAGCCAGGCCTAGTGGTTTACGCCTGTAGTTCCAGCTACTGAGGAGGCTGAGGCAGGAGAGTCGCTTGAATCCAGGAGGCGGAGGTTGCGATGAGCCGAGATCATGTCACTGCACTCCATCTTGGGTGACAGAGCAAGCCTCTATCTCAAAAGGAAAAAAGAAATGGGGGAAGAAAGTTAATCTTATAAAGTGCATGGTGTTGTTTATCTACTACGATTCTTCCCCTCACTCTGCTGCAGCTACAAGGGCCTTCCTTCCTGCTCCTCATCCTGTGTGGGCCAAGCTCTTTCTTATTTTGTGCTTTTTACTTGCTGTTTCCTTTCTTGGAGTAATGTTTGCCTGACTCTAGGTCAGGCAGAGTGTCCTTTCCAAACACTGCAAATATAGTTGCAATTGCTTCTGTACTCCTTAATATTATTAAACATATTTTAAAACTTTTATTTATAATGATTCTGGATAAGTCATGTCTGCTCTTGTGAATTTGGACAGAGAGTGCCCTACAGGAGTTTTAGGAAGTTCAGAGCAACCCAGCAAGGATCTTGGTAGGAGGACCGATTGTCAGATCAAGGGCTATACCTCAGTTTTGTCATAGTAAAACAACCAGGCTGGGCGCAGTGGCTCTCACCTGTAATCCCAGCACTTTGGGAGGCTGAGGCCGGCGGATCACTTGAGGTCAGGAGTTCAAGATCAGTCTGGCCAACATGGTAAAGCCCCGTCTCTACTGAAAATACAAAAATTAGCCAGGCGTGTTGGCACATGTCTGTAGTCCCAGATACTTGCGGGGCTGAGGCACAAGAATTGCCTGAACCTGGGGGCTGAGGTCGCAGTGAGCCGAGGTTGTGCCACTGCACTCCAGCCTGGGGGACAGAGACTCCATCTCATAAAAAACAAAAAACAAAAAAAAACCTCTTTCTCGTTGTCTTTCGTTAGTAACTTTATGCATGACTTGTGAAATTCTGGGATATTTGGGGACTTTTAGTTTTGTGGTATTAAATTAATAGCAGTTATATATTCATGATAAGTATATACACACACACACACACGATAAATTTTCCACTCTGAATGCTTTGTCTTGCTTCACTTCTCTTGCAGATGATTTTTGCTGTTAGCTTCTCTTGGCAGCAGATCTTTCCTCCAGTGCTAATAGAATCTTCCCTCAGTTTATTTCTCTGGGTTGATTCAAAAGTTACTTTTGTATTGTTCAGTGTCTCAAACATATAGAAGTTAGAGAGATGGTATATACGGAGAAGATTTAAAGGCTGTGCTTTTGATGGCCCTTTAACATATTTTAGAAGCTATGTTTTAGGGAAATAAATATCTCCATTTCCTCCCTGTATTCCTTGCAAGTGTGTCATTTAATTCTGGGTTTCTGGGGTTGTTATATATACCTGGTTGTAAAAGTAGTCATGGAGTTCCTCTGTAATAGACTTTGTAAATTTTTCAGATATAAAATGCTTATCTCAAGTATACATTTTACAGTATTCTTTTAAAATTATTTCCTTTTATGCCCTCTGAAATAAATAGATTCTGGAATATATCCATGAGAGTGCTAAGGAAATGAAAGATGATACTTTTTAGGGAAATCCAGGACTGATGATGCTCTTTCAATTCACTTAACACTTATAATAACACTAAAGATTCTGTCAGATATATTTAGGGTATCACACACACACAAAAGATTTCCTTTTCTAGCACATTTGGGAACACTGATAAGTTATTTCTAAATTTAAAAGATTTTGGGGTTACTTAGAATTTACAGATTGACATTTACAGGTTTGGTGTAGACTTCATATTTTCCTCCTAATTTTAGAGCTGATTAAGCAATATTGTTTATTCATAAAATTTGTTTTTCATATAAAGTTCAAGGACAAATGGGAAATGTGAATTATTACACTAAATGTAGAAATTAATCCATTAAAAGGAAAATCAAGAGATTTCAGCTGCATCTCAGATTTAAGGCCAAGAAGGCTATTGAAAAATATCATCGTCTCTTTTAAGAGTTTAAGTGGCAAAATGCCAGGCTACTATCAAGACTCCTTTTATATTAGGGAAGGCTTTCAAGGGGAGAAATGAGATGATATTAAAATAGAGAACAAAGGAGAGATTGGCCTTTTATGATAAGTATTCATGTACCTTATGGATGAAACCCAGACTTTGAGTCTGTGTGATAGTACAGATGTATGAGTTAACTTGAGATGAACTGCTGTACCCAAAATGTGCTTATTAATGGACTGGTACTGATGGAGATAGGACTTCAGATGTATGCTGCAAAAGTCTGTCTTAAGCACTATCCCATTAAACATTTTTCTTAATGACTTCAATAAGGATCTGATGGCATGTGTCAAGTTTGCAGATGCTGTAAAGCTGAGAGAAATAACTAATGTGCTAGGTTTCTGAATCTGGATTAAAAAAGAATCTAAGACATTGTAATGTTGGTCTGAGTTTAGCAAGATAAAACTTAGGGATCAATGCTAAATCTCATGCCCAAATCCTAACTTGTTTAAATATCAAATATGGGAAAGTCACTACTTTATAGAAACACTTATTTTTTTTTTAAATGAGATTGTATACTTTAATTGAAGCCAATAGTGTAACATAGCTGCCAAAAAAGAGATATTATCATCTTAAGTGGCATTTATTGAAAAATGTTAAGTTCGGCTGTTGTTTGTACTGGCCAGATAACACTTGACTATTGAATATGTATCTAGATACTACTCTTTAAATAGGACATTGACAATATGGAGTCTATCCACAAAAGAGACTAATATTGTTAGAAGACAGAAACTCAGAGGCAGTTTTCAACTCCTTGTAAAAACGTTCTCCATTCATCCTTCATTCAATCAATATACTTGAGGCAATCCTGCGCTTGTTCTTGGATACAGAAGTAAGCAACAAGACAGTGCCGCTCTTAAGGAGCTTTTATTCTAACGAGGAGGAGACAGTTACAACTAAGTAAACTAAAGAATTTCAAACTAATAAAAACTATGAAGAAAATAAAACAGGGCGATATGATAGTGATTGGTGATTGGTCAGGATGATTATCAGCCAGAAAAGTTCTCTCTGAGGCGATGACATTGGAGTTGAGACTTGGTGGTAAGGGGTCAGCCATGCAAGGCTATGGAAACTGTTGCAGGCAGAGGGACTAAGACAATACGAAGGCTTTGAGCAGAGTAGCTGGAGAGTGTTGAGTGGAAGGGGGAGTTGCAGAAAATCAGGAAGGCTAATGACTCTGAATTTATTCTAAGTGTAATGAGAAGCCACTGGAGGGTTTTAAATCAGATATGATCTGATTTACCTTTTGAAAAGATCATTTTTCATGGTAAGTGGACAACGAATTGTGGCAGGTAAGACTAGAGAAGAGTTTGGAACAGTGAACAGTTTAATGAGTTATAACATGAAACCATATTTTGTCCAATTATTGCCTCTCAGTTACTGTAATTGAATTTTCTTTGCCTTTTGGACAACGTTTTAAGAAGATTCCATAATTTTAAAATATTTTCATTATTAAAAAATCTAGTTTATTTGCTGTGATTGTAAAACTACTATAAATATTAATGCTCATTTTTTAAAAGTCTAGTTCAGTCTAAAAGCTTGTATCTCAAACTCACTCTTAATTTCAAGTGTCCAATGCTAAACAAGATGGAATTAACAGTGGAGATTTTCCCTGCCATTTGAACCAACTAGAAAAAAATGACAAAATTTAAGAAACACTGGTTTTCTTTTTATTATTATTATTATACTTTAGGTTCTACGGTACATGTGCACAACATGCAGGTTTGTTACATATGTATACATGTGCCTTGTTGGTGTGCTGCACCCATTAACTCGTCATTTACATTAGGTACATTTCCTAATGCTATCCCTCCCCCTTCCCCCACCCCACGACAGGCCCCGGTCTGTGATGTTCCCCATCCTGTGTCCAAGTGTTCTCATTGTTCAATTCCCACCTATGAGTGAGAAAATGCGGAAGAAACACTGGTTTTCAAGACATTAGGCAATGCAGGACAGTGATTTCGGAGAGACTGGAAACAAATTGGGCAGAACTCCTGACCTTGTGTTCTGTCCAATTCGGCCTCCCAAAGTGCTGGGATTACAGGCGTGAGCCACTGCGCCCGGCCTGTACTTTCTTAAAACAATTTTTATCTGGCTTCTTTCCCTGAGAATAATTATTTTGAGATCCATCCATATTGTATCTATTAGTAGCTTATTCATTTTTATTATTGGGTAATGGATATGCCACAATTTGTTGTTGGACATTTAGACTGCTTCCAGCTTAAGGCTATTACAAATAAAGCTAACATATCTTCCAAGTGTACTTCCTCCTCACCCATCCTAAGTTGGAAACTGGATATTTTCATTTATACTTTATACAGCATGATCATGTATCATTTTTGATGTTCCTACACATCCACAACCCAAGGGACCATGTCAAGTTCTCCCAGGAATGCTTTCCCCAAACTTCATTGTAGTTGGTAGCTGCATTTTCTGTAACTCCACAAGGAGTTAAGACATAATGATGACAGTGGTGATAATAATAAGTAACTAGTACTTATATAACACTGTGTGCCAAGATCTAACTTCTTCACATGATGTAATAGATGTAATAAATATTAACCCTGACAACAATCCTATGAAGCATATATTGTTATTTTCCCCCTTTTACAGATAGAGGAAATTAAGAGAGATTAAGTGATGTGTTCAAGGTTTGTCCAGTGTTACCTAGCTAGAGAGTGGTGGAATTGGGGAATAAACCCAATCAGTCAGGCTCAGAGCCCTTTCTCTTAACTATTATGCTATATTACTTCTCAATCTCCCCTTCTTTTAAGGTCCCTGATCTCTTGAGGGATTTTCTTGAAACTCTCCGTCACTTGAATCTGGGGAGAGGAAAGTGCCCCACCTTTACTCTCTACTCTCCCAAGGGTGAAGCAAGGTGGGATATGTGTGTGGGAGTCTCTTATTACAAACACTATGATTTCCACAAGGTAACAGCTGCTGCTATTCCCCCTCTTCCCTCCCTGGTCTTCTAAAGACAAGATGGGAGTGTATGGGAGTGGTGGAGTGATGGTTGATGGAAGTAGATTGAGTTTTGTTGCCTCTTTTTAGAAAAAATTTTTATGGGTACATAATAGTTACACATCGAAAACTACTGTTATCTTCCTTAGCCCGGCCTTCAATTCCTGGCCTCAAGTGATCCTCCTGCCTCAGCCTCCTGAGTAGCTGCGACTACAGGCATGCACCACTGTGTTTGGCTTTGTTGCCTCTTAACAAACCTTGGAGGAAGTATTTGGCTTGCTTTAGATTTGTGGTACTTAGTCATTTTTGTTTATGATCTGTGTGCCTTAGTCACCAATGCAGAGGGAAAGGAAAAGTTACTTTTTAATTATAGAAGCTATTATGGTAGTCTAGGAAAGAGGATGGAGGCTTGGACTAGGTTGGTAGTGAAAATGGAGAGAATCAGATGAATTTGGGACACGTTTTGGAGAGAAAGCGGACAGGTCATGCTGGTAAATTGGATGTAGGGGAGAGGAGAAGAAAGGAACCAAAGAAGAGGAATTTGGCTTGAGTAACTGATGGAGGTGCCATTTACTGAGATGGGGGAAAACTTGAGACAGAAAGAGATTGGTATGTGAGTGTGAGGGTGGATTGGTCATCAAGAGTACCGTTTTACCTGGTTAAGTTTTAGATACCCATTTAGATAGCTACATAGAGATATAAAATACAAAGTTGGACATAGGCATTTAGAACTCAATGGGAAGGTCAAAGTTAAAGTAATACATTTGAGAGTCCTCAGTGTGCCCTATGTTTAAAGGCATGGAATAAGTTAAAATTAATTAGGGAGAGGCTAAGAGAATAGAAAAGATGAGAATTAAGCCTTGATGCCCTCAATATTCAGAGGAAAATTTAGCAAGAGACCCAGAAGGAGTCACCAGTGAGACAAGAGGAAAACAGGGAGTAATATTCTCTGTGTTCCATGAGAATAAAGTCTTGTCACAGTTTGAATCCCAAAATACAATGAGCTGTGTCCACAGGGAGTGAAGCATCCAACTATTTTGGATGATTTTCAAATAAATGCTGAATTTAGTTGTATAGAATGTTGAAAAAAAATTTGAGAGTCGTGAAGGTGAGACTAAATTACCTTTAAGATCTCTTTCATCCAGCTGAGTCTATCACTGAATATCTTACTACACAAATCTTAAATGTAAGCATAGAAAAATAAGCCTTTTTTTTTTTTTGCTAAGAATTTAGAACACATGGCTAAGTTCTCAATCACTTAACACACATGTAAAGAGTTCTACTATTCACATTTTACATTTCTTTTAGTGGCAAAACATAACTAAAACTGGTAAAGAAATGGTTTAAAATTAAACTGGAACTTGCATTTGTATATAGTAGGTTAATTATAAAAAGAATATGTAACAGCTTACCTATGGCACAGAATTATAAGCAAATACAACTACAGCTAACTTTTCAGTATGACTATTTATTTAAAAATTACCTTTATTAACCTTTGTTCTTCCATAAATAGTTAATGCTGCTAGTTATTCTGCACCCCCTTACCTCCTGCTCCAGGCCAGCCTTTTTTTCCATTAGTTTGCAAACTTCAATGCACATCAGAATCAACTGGTATACTTTTTGAAAATATATATTCCAAGGCCACATCTCCAGAAATTCTGAGTGTTGCCAGGAAATCCATATTTTAACCAGTACTACAAGTGGTTCTAGTCAGATGAACCCTAGAGCACACAAGGCAAAACACTAGACCAGATCCTATGTTGCCAGCATAGGTAATTCTCTTCCAATAACAAATGTGTCACACCTTATTTTTATTAACACAATTTATTTTAGATTTATAGTTTACATAATCAAAATATAAAAATGCAAGATTGGCTGGGTGCAGTGGCTCATGCCTGTAATCCTAATACTCTGGGAGGCCGAGGCAGACAAATTACCTGAGGTTGGGAGTTCAAAACCAGCGTGAACAACATGGAGAAACCCTGTCTCTACTAAAGATACAAAATTAGTCGGGCATGGTGGCACATGCCTATAATCCCAGCTACTCGGGAGGCTGAGACAGGAGAATCGCTTGAACCCAGGAGGCAGAGGTTGCAGTGAGCTGAGATCGCACCATTGCACTCCAGCCTAGGCAACAAGAGCGAAACTCTGTCTCAAAAAAAGAAAAAAAAAGCAAGGATGGAAGAATGAAAATATCAAATACAGAGCTTTTCTTAGGTTAGTAATTATGAGTTAAACAATCTTTGCTGTTATAAGAAAAGAAACTTTTGGAGAAGCTTTAATTTGTTCCCAAGGATTTGTCCAACTTGCTTTGGGAAGGCAGTCTAGCCTTGAGTTTATTTTTCAAGAATTAAAAAGGTATCTAGCTCACTATTAATTACCCTTTTTTTTTTGAGTAATTGAATAAGTCATTTATTTAGAAACTTCAGTTGGGGGTGAGGATCTTTTAGGGTGGTTGATAGTTGTTTTGACATCCTGACCACAAACTAAAATAATGTGCTTTCAGGTCTGTTTCTTTTTTTAATAAATTCTTCATGTGATGCCAGTATATTTTACCTAAACTCAAGTAGTTCCTAAGTCCTACTGATAGTAGAAATTAACATAAGGATAAACTTTGACAGTATAGTAATATTGCATGTGATAGTGCCTGGCACTTTGTTCTTACAGACTTTCAATACATACTCTTTGAAGAAGTGCAATCATGGGCTAGCCTTTAATGTCTCTTTAATCCTGTCATTTCGTACTTCTAGCTCTGAAGTCAGCTTGGCTTACTTATGATTCTGAAGTACTCATAATTACCTCTTAAAATTCTAGGAGTCACTTCAAAAATTAGAGCTGAGAACCAAAAGTAACACAGATTTGATGCTGTTGTGTAACCAGCATATTCTTGGAACCAACCTTGCCTAAGAGAGAGGAAATTCTAGCATGTTGGAGTGGGAGTGCAGGGGGTGCTCCCCAAAAGCTCAGTTAGAAAAAAATGACACTAATTAAGTGAAAAAATTTTTACACAAAATGCTGCAGGGATTCAGTTTTCTGTTGAGGCATCTCAAATACAAATCATCTTACGGGTTTACAATTCTGAAAGCTGTAACTAGACACAAGGTCTGTCTTAATGTTATCAAATTAAAATATGGCAACTTATTTATCTAGTATCTACCAGCTTCTTTTTTTTTCGAGATAGAGTCTCCCTCTGTCACCCAGGCTAGAGTGCAGTGATGCCATCTCGGCTTACTGCAGCCTCTGCCTCCCAGATTCAAGCGATTCTCCTGCCCCAGCCTCCTGCGTAGCTGGGATTACAGGCGCTCGCCACCATGTGCAGCTCATTTTTGTATTTTTAGTAGAGACAGGGTTTCACCATGTTGGCCAGGCTGGTCTCCAATTCCTGACCTCAAGTGATCCACCTGCCTGGGCCTCCCAGAGTACAGGGATTACAGGTGTGAGGCACTGTGCCCAGCTGAGTATCTACCAGTTCCTAATTCCAGTTCCATGTTTCAGCTTATAAAATAACTAAAAGTAATCAAAATATATACAAAATATATATTTTGTAAGGTATATACAATGTATATATTTTGTAAGGAATATACAATGCATATATTTTGTAAGGAATATACAACGTATATATTTTGTAAGGTATATACAAAATATATATTTAAATCTGGTAGCTTGGTTAATTAAGGACTAGTATAAAAAATTAACATAAGGTACACTTGGGACCTTAAAAGACTTTCATTTCTCTCCCCTTCCTTCATCTCTCCTCCTTCACTTCATTTATTATTCTAGGCATGGCAAATGTCAGATGTCTGATTTGAAGACTAATATGAACATATCTAGGTAATAAAATGGAAAGTCCCTATTTCAACATTCTTAATGGAATCCTTCTTTGGGAAATTATTATTAGTCTTCTGGTTTAAACATTTATATAGTGTAAATGCAAAATAAAAATGATTGCATCAAATTATGGGTTTTTTTTTTTTTTGATGCTTTGCAAGAAAATACTTAAATGTGAGTCATACATTTTTCCAGTTCGGCATTTAAACTGCAGACTTCAACCACAGTTGTGATTGTTTTTAGTTTGTTAGCTGCCTGGAGTGTTATTTTAAGAAAGCAGAAGCACCATCATTTGCACACTCCTTATAGATCACACACCTTAACCCTGACTTTTTTTGCTCCCGTTTTCAGAAGAAGTGAAGTCAAGATGAAGAACCATTTGCTTTTCTGGGGAGTCCTGGCCATTTTGTTAAGGCTGTTCATGTAAAAGGTATGTGATATTTAGAAAATCAAAGGAAAATATAGGACAGATCTGTTTTTCAGTTTTAAACATTTATGCCTATGCTTTGGTTGGCCAGCAGGCCAGCTACTGTTTCTAACATGCTTTTATCTTTCTATGGCAGTTGACTTTACACAGATAAGAATCTTTTAATTATTTTTTCTCTTAGTTATTTGCCTACTACAAACTAGAGAATAAGAAATTAGCTAACTACAGATAGTCCTACTTATATGAACGTCCACACTGAATCTTAAAAATCTATAATCCTTCCCTTGAGTCTCTTAAATTAATATTCTGGAGAAGTGAAATAATAATTACTGTAAGTACAACATGGAATGCATTGGGATTTTATTTCCCCAAAGAGGCTGGTATTGGTTTTAACAGCTTTCCTGGATCTGAGCCCACAGATTTATTATGACCCTTTAACAATGTTTAATGTTATACAGGTTGCCTATAAATTGATGACTGAACTTTTGTTATTTTGTTTATTGATCTTTCAAACAACTTCAGAAAATGGAATACATTCTGAATTTAGAGGTACAGTATTAAATAATTTTCATTTAGAAGGGCACATTAAAATTTGTCTGGATTGTTCCTATCACTGAGTCTGTGGTTCTTATTTCAAGACAAATAATGACAGAAATGTGATTAGGAATAGACATTATATATATATATTATACTAATTTAGCATCAAGAATAACTTTCTAATGATTTAAAATATAAAATATTACTAAAGGATGTACAACGTAAGTATATGTACATATCTAAAAATATATGATATATATAATGGGGCTATTTCCCTATAAACCCTACAATGACTTTATAGGGAGGTAGCCCTATTGTAGCTGAGGAGCATACTGAATGCATATCACTTTCACAGCATCATAAAGTAGGAAAATTGTAAGTAGAACCATGGTAAGCTGGGGACCATCTGTATATAAAATAGCTATCACTTACTGAATATGATATTCTAGGTATCATGCTAATTCCTTTACATATAATATTCCATTTAATTCTCTCAGTAACCATGTGAAGATAAATACTATTATTACTTCTGACATACAGTTGAGCCAGTTGAGTCTTACAGAGGTGAAATAACTTACCAAAGTCATACATCAAGCAAGAGAGTAAGTAGAACCCAGGCAATCTGACCCTATAGCCCACACTCCTACTATCCTATTCTGCCTTGTGTAAGGCAATCACTTTTTAGTAAACTCATTATGGTCATATCTAGCATATGTTGTTAAATCTATTTTCTTATTTGTTTGAACTGAATTACGTTTAACACATATTCATTGAACAGCTACTATGTGTCAGATGCTCTTGGAATAAAGTAAAGCACAGTCCCTAATATCAGGTTTGTTAGGAAAAATACTGCCTGTTGGTGAGATCAAATGTTAGACTCTAAGTCTTAGTGAATTGAAAGTATTTGTAAATTTTCTGACAGCTATGTATTTCTGATAGATGTTAGGCTGCCTAATATTTTTATATATTAACTTCCCAGGTTTCTGGTAAGGAAATAATTATATGCTATAATAGAATATAGACATTTTCTATTTAAGACTCAATAGTTAAGTCACTCCTCAACAATCTGTATTTTTGGTCAGGCATTATGTGCTTATTTATGTTTCACTGAGAAAAAACATTTAAGAGTCATGGATACACAAGTAGAAAAGAGGACATCATTTAGGTCATTTTACCTTTTTCAGATGTTAATGAGTTATTTCATTACCTTGAATTGACTCCATAATGTTTCTTTCCAATATTACACAGACTGTGTCAGAAGATTCATTAGGAACTTATGAATAATGGTGTAATAATGCATTATAAAGTGCTTCAAACAATTACAAGTACAATAACAATGGTCTTAAAATGTTTTTGTAGTGGCTCTTATCATTAAGACTGAAATACTGCATTAGGTTCTCTCTGCTCTGGGAATCGTCACAGGAACAGACTTCCAGTTAAAATTATAACTATTCTGATCATTTAAACTTTATAACTTGAATTCATGTGCTAAATCTGTGTTTTTCTTAGTTGAGGCTTAATGAGAGGAATTGTTAAAGGTCACTTAGCTAAAATTATACGAATACAGCATATTTAACATCATCGTTATTATTATTATTATTATTTTATTTTTATTTTTATTTATTTATTTTTTTTTTGAGATGGAGTCTCACTGTCGCCCAGACTGGAGTGCAGTGGTACAATCTCAGCTCACTGCAACCTCCACCTCTGAGGTTCAAGCGATTCTTCTGCCTCAGCCTCCCTGGTAGCTGGGACTACAAGTGTGCACCACCACACCTGGCTAATTTTTGTGTTATTAGTAGAGACAGGGTTTCGCCATATTGACAGGCTGGTCTGGAACTCCTGAACTCATTATCCACCCACCTCGGCCTCCCAAAGTGCTGGGATTACAGGCGTGAGCCACTGCACCCGGCCAGCATCATCATCATTATTATTTAGCGCTCTTATTTAATAGCATTACTTATGTAAAGCTATTATTGAATTTTTAGAATCTGGTAATTTGCTGGGCACGGTGGCTCACGCCCATAATCCCAGCACTTTGGGAGGCCGAGGCTGGTGGATCAGCTGAGGTCAGGAGTTCGAGACCAGCCTGACCAACGTGGTGAAACTTGGTCTCTACTAAAAATACAAAAATTAGATGGGCATGGTGGCACATGCCTGTAATCCCAGCTACTTGAGAGGTTGAGGCAGGAGAATCGCTTGAACCCGGGAGGCGGAGGTTGCAGTGAGCTGAGATTGCGCCATTGCACTGCAGCCTGGGCAACAAGAGTGAAACTCTGTCTCAAAAATAGAAAATTAAAATAAAACCTGTTAGTCCAAATCCAGATGATACAAAATTTCCTTTGTTTATTCCTTGCAATACTTATCAAGGTTGGGTGCGGTGGCTCTGTAATCCCAGCACTTTGGGAGGCTTGAAGCAGATGGATCACTTGAGGTCAGGAGTTTAAGACCAGCCTGGGCAACATGGTGAAACTCCATCTGTGCTAAAAAAAAACCACAAAGATCTAGCCAGGCGTGATGGTGCACACCTGTAGTCCCAGCTACTTGGGAGGCCGAGGCAGGAAAATCGCTTGAACCCGGGAGGCAGAGGTTGCAGTGAGCTGAGATCGTGCCACTGCACTCCAGCCTGGGTGACAGAGTGAGACACTATCTCAAACAAACAAACGAACAACTTATCAGACCTTTTTGTCTAATATTCAGATGAGACAATAAATTTTGATATTCAAAGTTAAGGCTTAAATGGTTATATGTGTATTTATTCATTTATTCATTTTTTTCTGTATACAGGCATATTCAATTGAGATTGTACCTCATAATATTTCTAAATTGCTTTTGCAAATTTATAGCACTTTATGTCATACATACTCTTTTTAAATAATTCTTTTTTTTTTCCTTTTTTTGGAGATGAAGTCTCACTCTGTTGCCCAAGCTGGAGTGCAGTGGCATGATCTTGGCTCACTGCCACCTCCACCTCCCGGGTTCAAGTGATTCTCCTGCCTCAGCCTCTCGAGTAGCTGGGACTACAGGCATTCACCACTATGCCCGGCTAATTTTTGTATTTTAATAGAGACGGGGTTTCACTATGTTGGCCAGGCTGGTCTTGAACTCCTGACCTTGTGATCTGCCTGCCTCGGCCTCCGAAAGTCCTGGATTACAGGCATGAGCCACTGCACCCTGCTTAAAATAATTCTTATAAGAAATATAGTCTTTATTATTTTTTATTGAATTATGTACTATGATAATCTGTTATGAAAAGGCAGATAATTGTGGTAGAGAATATTTAAAAGTCATACAAAATAAGGTTATCTTGGAGGAAAACATGCCTGTTCTTAACTATAATACAATTTATCCAAAAAAAATTTTAAGTACAAATGAGAGTTCAGGAAGGATGTGAAAATCAGAATTATTTCATCCCACGTTCCCATACACTGGTTCAAGAAAAAAGTGAAAATTCCTTTTAGAGTACTTTTGGATTTCCTTCACTGTGATGTAAGATTCTGCTTAGAGAACAAATGGATAAAGTTGAGAAAACCAACCATAAAACTATTTTCTGCAGGCAAGAAAGATAAAATAACTCAATGCAAAATATATAAATTGACATTTGTTTTCCTTTCTTTGTAATACGTTTACCTTTCAAGCTCAAGAAGATGAAAGGATTGTTCTTGTTGACAACAAATGTAAGTGTGCCCGGATTACTTCTAGGATCATCCGTTCTTCCGAAGATCCTAATGAGGACATTGTGGAGAGAAATATCCGAATTATGTATGTGGCATTCCATATTCCTTTTTTTCCTGTTCTAAGCAGAGATACTTTCTGACACTAAGCATTGTTTGAATGTAATACCTACATCTTTACTCCCCTTTTTGCTGTGTAGCACTTTACATGAGTAAAGAGTTGAATCTTGTGAATGAACTTGAGGCAATTTTATTGAAATTAGAGGTAAGAATGAAAGATTACAGGCAATCTAAAATCAGTGGGCTACATCAAATTATAAACAAAGGCTGTTATCTAGTCATCAACATGCACTGTTATATGAAGTTATTTCTATTTATTTATTTTTGATTGCTTGTTTTTGAGACAGGGTCTCACTCTGTCACCCAGGCTAGAGTGCAGTGGCAAGATCACTGCTTACTGCAGCCTCGAACTCCCAGGCTTAAGTGATCCTCCTCAGTAGATGGAACTACAGGCATGCACCACCACACCTGGATAATTTTTTATTTTTCTCTAGAGACAGGGTCTCACTATGTTGCCCAGGCTGTTCTCGAACTTCTGAGCTCAAGCGATCCTCCTGCCTTGGCCTCCCAGAGTGCTAGGATTATAGGCCTGGGCCACCACGCCTGGCCAAGTTATTTCAATTTGAATCAGAACTTTCAGTTGCCCTTGATCAGTTCAAACTGAAACTGCAGATAACACTAAAGTCTTATTTTGTACCATATATAGATAACTGAGTCTTTTACACTGTAATCAGATGTCTGCATCGAGATAAGGCAGACTGATCACATTAACTAATTTGATTCGATCTCACTTTTAGATTGGATTTCAGATATTCATTTCATTTCACACACAGTCCAGAGTTATATGCTATATAGCTCTTTTTCAATAGCAAGAATGCTGATACTATTTGAGAAATTAGATTTCTATTGGATCCAATCAGTTATAAGTTTTCCTTGTAAACCACTCCTACCTTAATAGTTTTTCCCCAATGGAATCTCCTATAGAAAGAGAACAGGGCATTCCATTCCTTTCAATCAATGGGAAAAGTATAATGTGTTTAAGAATTTTGTTTTAAGTTCTGTCTGGGACACTTAATAGCTGTGTGTTCTTGTATGCAAGTTACTTATCTACTTTGAACTTCAACTTTTTCATCTTTAAATGAGGAAAAAAATCATGCTTAACTCGTAGGATTATTGTAAAAATAAATAGAGAATATTCCTTTTAGAGCTTATATATTTCTGGGACATATTAAAAAATATTTACTATTATTTATTCACCTAATCTATGTGCCAATTATTGTCACTATCCTGCTTAAAAGCCTTGTGATGGTTTCCCCAGCATTGATCTTAGGATATATTACAAATGCCTTGGCCTGACCTACAAAGCTTAGCATAACTCTCAAGATCATCCATTGCCACTTTTCTTTTACTTTATGTTTAAAAATTCAGCACTACTGGGGCTGGGCGTGATGACTCACGCCTGTAATCGCAGCACTTTGGGAGGCCAAGGTGGGCAGATCACCTGAGGTCAGGAGTTTGAGACCAGTCTGGCCAACATGGTGAAACCCGGTCTCTACTGAAAATACAAAAATTAGCCGGGCATAGTGGCAGGTGCCTGTAATCCCAGCTACTCGGAAGGCTGAGGCAGGAGAATTGCTTGAACCCGGGACGCGGAGTTTGCGGTGAGCCGAGATCACATCATTGCTGCACTCCAGCCTGGGGGACAAGAGCAAGACTTCCTTAAAAAGTAAAAAATAAAATAAATAAATAAATTCAGGACTGCTGTAATGTCTCTATTTCCCCACATTCACAGTGCTTTTATACCTGTTAGTTCCTCTGTTTGAAGAACTCTGTCCCACCCCTCTTAGCCTAGTTAACTCCTTCTCAATGTGCATGTCTTAGTTCAGCCATCACTTCCTCTAGCAGGTTTTCTTTGACCACTGAGATCCTGCCCACATAGCTTCGTGTTAGGGATAGAACAGCTGGAGTAGTGGGTAATTGGAAAGAATGGCATACATAACATTGGCACTTAAGCCATGTTGAAGAGTGTCTATCCTATGTTTAAACCTCCAGGAGGAGATTTTTTAAATGGCTCTCCATGATCTTCTAATTCATCTTTTATTTTATGAAATGACTCTTTTATATTATATTGTTTACTGAAATCAGATAATTTAGATGCTTCATGACACTTTACCTGATGTGTTGATCTTCCCTGTTCTGATTTCTGAAAGTATGTTACCATTGCTGTGCCATTATGGTATTATTATTATTATTATTATTATTATTATTATTATTATTATTTTGAGATGGACTCTCCCTCTGTCACCCAGGCTGGAATGCAGTGCTGCGATCTTGGCTCACTGCAACCTCTGCCTCTTGGGTTCAAGCAATTCGCCTGCCTCAGCCTCCCCGAGTAGCTGGGACTAAAGGCACATACCACCATGCCCAGCTAATATTTTTGTATTTTTAGTAGAGACAAAGTTTCACCATATTGGCCAGGCTAGTCTCAAACTCTTGACCTCAGGTGATCTGCCCACCTTGGCCTCCCAAAGCACAGACATGAGCCACCATGCCCAGCTATTATTTTTTTTGAGACAGAGTCTCACTGTGTTGCCCAGGCTGGAGTGTAGTAGCATGATCTTGGCTCACTGCAACATCTGCCTCCCGGGTTCAAGCAATTCTCCTGCCTCAGCCTCCTGAGTAGCTGGGACTACATGTGCGTGCCACATCTCCCGGCTAATTTTTGTATTTTTAGTGGAGATAGGATTTCACCATGTTGGCCAGGCTGGGCTTGAACTCCTGACTTCAAGCAATCTACCCACCTCAGCGTCCCGAAGTGCTGGGATTACAGGCATGAGCCATCATGTAGGTAACAATAATACCTGCCATTATGGTAGTATTCCCAACTCCATTACTTATTAAAATGATGTGACTTTGGGCAAGTTACTTAACTAAGTCTTTTTCTTAAACTTTAAAAAAAGGGATAATTATGTATGTATGTGTGAATATATACACATATACTTTATAGGATTGTGAGGGTTAAATACAATAATTCATAAAAGAACAGTGTTTGGCTTATAGTAGCCTCTCAAAAATGTTTATTACCTTGTCTTTCTCATTATTTAAAGCTTTTTCTGATATTACTGGAGTCTTTACAGTCTTATTAAGAATAGATTCATTCATTCATTCAACGAATGTTTATTTAGTAACTGCCAAATATTAAGGGTTGGCGGTGGGGATAAAACAGTTTATTTAAAATACAGTCCATTTCTTAAGAGAATTTATAGTCTAACGGGAAACCTTAAACAATTAAAAAGGCAATTACAATTCTGTATTGTAAGTGCTATGATAGGAACGGGCATGGGTTGTTATAGGAGCACTGAGGAGGGGTACCCAGTCCAATCCTCAGGGAGAGGAGAAGGGTGGCAGTGGGAGGCAGGAAAGGGTGTTTGGAATAAGTGGTGGGATGGATGATGGCTGTTAGCTCAATAGGAGTTTGCTGGCTAAATGTGTGTGGGGAGTGAGAGAATTAATAGGTGGGGCAGGTCATTCCAGGAAAAGGAAATAGATTGCTGTGAGGATTAGATGAGATCATCACGTAATATGCTTAGCATAGTACCAGGCACACTGTAACCAGTATTATATGTTAGAACTGTTATTGTTAAGATGGGAGATGAGAAAAGCATGGTACGTTTGTGGAACTGCAAGTGATTGTTTACAGCTGGCATGCACTGTGGAGCGTGACATTGTGAGAGATGAAGCTGGAGAGTTAGGGGCATATTAGGATGTGCCTTCTATGCTATTTTGAGGATACCCTGTTATCTGTGGAGAGACGCTAGAAGTTTTAAGCAGAGAAGGAAATTAAGCTTGCATTTTAGAAAGGACGTTTGGCCATAATGTGACCAGTGCTTTGAAAGGGGCAAGACAAAAGGAAGACAGTGTTATAATCTAGGAGAGGATAGTGGTGTCCTGAATTAAGGCAGTAATAATGAGAAGAGAGGCAAGTGGATGGATTTCACACATGAAAATAATTAGAATCAACTGGACTGTGAGATTGAGTAGATGTGTGACGGGGGAGGATTCAGGTATGATAATCAGGTTTCTGGCTTGGATAATATTGCTAAATACTGAGTTAGGAAACAAGTTTTTTGTTGTTCCTTTTGGTAGAGAGGGGTGCATATGAGAAGGAATGATGACTTACATGAAAAAAATTTTAAAGTTAATGAAATCACCTCAACTTGTTGACAATCATTATC
Organism: Rhinopithecus bieti; assembly: GCF_001698545.2. Lineage (NCBI taxonomy): Eukaryota > Metazoa > Chordata > Mammalia > Primates > Cercopithecidae > Rhinopithecus > Rhinopithecus bieti. The sequence continues at coordinate 1,587,594 of NW_016803348.1, forward strand.
TAATTTTTCACAGGACATCACATGAAAAAGTTCCAGCTTTGCTACTTAATTTTTGTGTGAACTTGGGTGGACCACTAACCTCTCCTATTTATGACTTCCTCTCCTCTAAAATCTGGATAATAATATCTGTCTGTCCATTTCACAAATACTGAACATATTCCATATGCCACATACCTAGCTAGGCACTGGGAATACATAAATGTTTTTACCTCAAGGAACTTACATAGCCCAGGGAAGCAACCACTCTGTAGACAAGCAACTATGATATGGTATTCAATATAATAAATATATATGAGCAGTAATGAGACTGCAGAGGAAGAAGTTTGTTGAAGGGTGAGGATAACATCAATATAATTATTACAGAGGTAAAACCTGAGTTGAGTTTTAAAGGAAAAGCAAAAATTTGCCAAGTCAGCAAAGATAGTTGACAGCGGAGTTGCTGTGAGGTTTATTTTGAATGAGACATATTTAAAACATAGCAAGTTACCAAAAAAATCTGAGTAATGGTATTACTCTAGAGTGCTTATAGAGTACTAAATGCAATGATAAGTACTGTTCTGATGAAATAGTGGCAGTATACCTATTACCAAAAACAACAATATCTGTATTTCATTGTTTTAACTTTGTTTTCTTTATTTTCTTTTAGTGTTCCTCTGAACAACAGGGAGAATATCTCTGATCCCACCTCACCATTGAGAACCAAATTTGTGTACCATTTGTCTGACCTGTAAGATATATTTTTTTCCATAGTAATATAGATGTGGAAGTTAATAGCTTTTAATTTTAACCTTGTAAGATTTTTTTCAAAATATGTTGGAGTATAAACATTTACAAATGTAATCTGAACTTTTGAATACATTAATTCCTATGTTAATTATTAGGTATCATAAATTCATAAAACTTTGTCACAGATAAAATTTAGCTATACATTTTTTCTAAAGAAAAAATTATTGGCATTCATAGAAAGGCCAATTTCTCTTAATAGTTCAATAAGTAGATTTGATCTTATGAACAGGCAGGTGTTTCTTTGGAAATGACAGACTCCAACATCAATTTTTTAAGAAAAATTCTCCCTTTCTTGTCACTATAAATAACTTGTTTAAACAGGTATACAGTTGGGAATAAGCCTAACATGGTAGAAATTGCTGTGTGGTATAGATAAAATAATCATATTATCACATCATTAATCATATTGCTTATTTTCAACTAATATATATTAAAGATTGGAAAATCCCATAAGCTCTTCTGTATTGTAGAGCTTCTTATGTCTGAAAGGAGTCATCCTTTGCTGTCACGGCAGAGCTGCAAGAACTAATTGATTTTGGATTGAAATGTGTAGTCGCATTTTGAGACAGCATTTGAGGGGATTGTCTAATGCATATGTTTGCTTTTCAGCTGTAAAAAATGCGATCCTACAGAAGTGGAGCTGGATAATCAGATAGTTACTGCTACCCAGAGCAATATCTGTGATGAAGACAGTGCTACAGAGACCTGCTACACTTATGACAGAAACAAGTGCTACACAGCTGTGGTCCCATTCACATATGGTGGTGAGACCAAAATGGTGGAAGCAGCCTTAACCCCAGATTCCTGCTATCCTGACTAATTTAAGTCATTGCTGACTGCATAGCTCTTTTTCTTGAGAGGCTCTCCATTTTGATTCAGAAAGTTTGCATATTGATTACCAATGAATTTGAAACCAGGGTTTTTTTTTTTGGATGATGTAAAACCAACTCCCTGCCACCAAAATAATTAAAATAGTCACATTGTTATCTTTATTAGGTAATCACTTCTTAATTATATGTTCACACTCTAAGTATCAAAATCTGCCAATTATCCTGCTTACCTGAAAGAGGTATGCTTCCTTAGGAATAAAACAGTTTCTAGCATTAAAAAAATAGACAAGGGGAGAAAATAAAATGCAAGGAGTAAAATCAGGAGGCATAACAAAATGTTGCCCTTTCTCTGCCTTTGACTTGGAGAGCCAGAGCTTTTGAATTTTCCATACTATTCTCTCTTTAAAAGTTTCACTATATAGAGAACATACATGTGTAAACATAGGTCAATTATATGTCTTCATTAGAAAATAATAGTTGAAAACATGTTTTGAGCCAGGCACGATGGCTCAATCCTATAATCCCAGCACTCTGGGAGGCTGAGGCAGGCAGATCACTGGAGGCCACGAGCTTAAGACCAGTCTGGCCAACATGGCAAAACCTCGTCTCTACTAAAATACAAAATAAGCCAGGCATGGTGGCACACACTTATGATCCCAGCTACTCAGAAGGCTGAGGCACAAGAATCGCTTGAACCCGGGGGGCAGAGTTTGCAATGAGCCCAGATCCCGCTGCTGCACTCCAGCCTGGGCAACGGAGAGAAATCCTGTCTCAAAACAAAACAAACAAAAAAACAACAAAAAAGCATGTTTTGGAACTATTTATAAAATAATTTAAAATGAAATCTCTACTGTTTATGAAATCCATTAGCTGAATAATTAAATGCATAATTGAAAATGTATTTTGACATAACACTAGACTTGAAAGCAGATGATACATTTTCACCTTTTTTTGATAATCAGGTTAGCGTAAGAAATTCCCATTGGAAACCATCTATGTTGTAAATGAATCTAATGAAATATGTATTCCAAAATATTTATACTCTAGCACAGTTTGAACAATTAACTAGATTCATAAGCATAGAAAAGAATAACACTTCTATGCAGATGCTCATAGTAAATAGAAATCAAGGAAATTATTTTCACATAGAACATTGGTCAAGTTGTATAATTTCCATTTTGGNCAGGAGGTGTAATAAAATGTTCCTCACATTTCCCCCCCCTTCTTTTTTTTTTTTTTTTTCCTTTTCCTTGGAGAGTCAGAGCTTCTGCGTTTTCTTTACTATTCTCTTTGAAAAATGTTTCACTGTGTAGAGAATATATGTGTATAAACATAGGTCAAATATATGTCTTCATTAGGAAAATAATAATTGGAAAACATGTTCTAAAACTATTTACAAAAATAATTTAAGGTGAAAATCTCTAATATTTATAAAACTAGCTAAATAAATGCATAATTAAAAATATATTTGGACATAACAGACTTGGAAGCAGATGATACAGACTTCTTTTTTTCGTAATCAGGTTAGTGTAAGAAATTCCCATTTGAAACCATCCGTTTTGTAACTGAATCTTATGAAATATATGTATTTCTTGGTACATATTCTCTAGCACAGTCTGAGCAATTAAATAGATTCATAAGCATATACCTGTGTGAAATAATTTGTTGGACAAATTTTGCTCATGTTAACTTTATGTAAGTTAACTTGCTATTGATGAACGGTTTGTAAGTATGATATAATGATGCATTAATTACAGAACTCATACATGTACATATTTGAGGTGGCTTTGCCATTTTATACCCATAATTAAATAAAAGGGCAAAAATCCCTCCTGATAAATACCATGTTTATCATGGTACATAAAACTTCTTTATGGCAGAAAGCCAAGGCCAATTGACATATATATTTAAGGGTACTATGGAAAGTAAATGCTAACTCTGAATTTAAAACAGTGGGAGAATGATTAGTAAGAGTTGGTTTCTTGAAAAGGAATTGTTCTGTTTCCTTCTTTTAAAAAAATGGTAATAGTCATTTTTAGTGACTTCCACCGATTATTCAGTGTTTCTTTAGGGATATGCATAGGACACTCTGGTGCTTCAGTAGAAACCCCAGTTTTGGCGTATTAAAGATACATCCATTCTTGACTGATCTTTAATCTAGAGTGTGGTTTTAGCCAAGTCTTTGAATTTCATTTAGTCAGTAAACATTCATTAAATATTAACCAAATGCACAGGATTGGTCTGTGGTGGTGAAGTTATGGTAAGCACCCTCGAGAAAGTCACTATCACTGCTCACTCCCCAGAACTGTGCTTAGGTGTCATCTTCTCTGTGAGACCCACCCTGACTACTTTTTAAATATTTCAAACTCGATTTCTTTTTCTTAGTCTACTTCCCCCCCCGTGTACTTACCTCCCTCTAGCAGACTATGTAATTTAGTTATGTGTCATGTTTATGGTCTGTCTTCCCTCACTAGAGTGTAATCTCCACAAAGGCATGCACTTTTGCCCATTGATGTGTCCTCACCATCTAGAACAGTGTCTGGCACATGGAGATACTTAATAGATATTTGTTGAATGAATGAACGTGAGTATAGCTTAGGTGAAGAGATAAGACATACACATAAAGAATTATTATTTGGCAGAGCCTGCTGAAGGCAAAGAAATAGCTTCCAAAGAGCTATGATAATTCGTGGGAGACTGCTTCTGAAGAGACCCCTTACTTTCTCCTCATCTTTGCCTTAGTTTCTTGGTGTACCCAGTAGAAAAAGTATTGTAGATCCACATCGCAGATCCTTATAGGAGAGACCCCTATTCCAGCATTATTACCTCATTAAATGCTAGCTGGAAGAAGGCTGCAATTTGTAGTCCCACAAGTCTTCCTTCTTTCAGAAGTTCAGTTAAACTCTGATACTACCATATTAGTAACAATTTAGTACTTACTATGTTAGGTACCAATGTAAGTGCTTTATAAATATTAACTTATTCAATATAAATCCGGAGTAGCTGGTGATTCTTAAATGAGAGTTATTGAGGAAACATTAAAGCCTTTGTTAAGTTGTATTCAAACATTTGCTGGTATTAGTGGAATATTTAGAGGGACACACTAAGGAATCAATGTAAGATGTGGTGGCCATGAAAGGAGCCTCTCAGTTCTCTGCAAGGAATGTGATTGACCTATAGTTCTGAGATCCACTGTGTTTGCACAAGGGACACTAAGGTCAGTTCCTGGGAGACACAGGACTCTTCTGATGGGGCACTGACTTGGGGGCTCATTATCTTTGCTGAAAATTTCTTAGCACTGCACCTCTAGACATTATCTGTCCAATCATCCTTCCTATCCTCTTTGCTCCACATGGGTAAGACCTGCATCAGGATCCGATGACTCAACCTTCTTCAGCTCCCTTCCCGTTTTCCCTCAGAGATGTTTTCCTAATAAATCTCTTGCACCCACTAATCTCATCTTGCAATTCCGCAGAGTCCAAATTAACACAATACTAATTATGACGTATCTGATTTAGTGATGATAATGATGATAGCATTCTTCAAGTACCAAATGACTTATCTATGTCATCTCATTTTATCCTTACAATAAGTTTTTGGGTATTTCATATTATAAATGAGAAAACCAACTAAGTGGATAATTAGCCATTTGAGTGGTTCATTTATCTAGTAAATGGCAATCAAAAGTCTGAATTACTCTGCGATAGTCTTAACAAATATCAGTTGAGGTTCTTAGAGAATCATGTTCACTGTAACATTTTCTTAAACCTCATGAGATATTTTGAGGTTAATGTGACCAATTCATTGACCTGTCATAAGTCTATTATCATTTTGTACTTTTGCCCCGCTTTTAAATTTTAATTAAATGGATGACATTTAAAAAAGACAGGCATAAATAGGTACAATTGGTAAGAAATGTTTTTGTTCTGCATAGTTCTTGACAAGTTAGCCATTTGCTCAGGTAAGCACACTCAGCACCAGCCAGATTAAAATTATATTAATTAGCATTAAAAGTAAAGTTCTTTAATGGAATTTCCAGGTCTTGGCTTTGGGGTGGCAGTATAGTCTAGTGAATAAATCCATGGTCTATATTGAAATACATACTCTAAGTAACATTGGGCAAGTTAATTCAAAGATTGCTTCCTCATTTGAAAATGGGAGCAAAATAACTACATAGATTTTGTAAAATAAGGATGCATGCTGTGTATATCACTTATTACCACTGTGGTAGCAATTAGCAACAATCCATAAATTACAGTTATTATGTGTTAATTTTCTTTGGCTCTTCTCCCTGCCTAAGCAACAAATAAGAAAAGAATGTAAATATATGTGAATATATATTGGATCAGTGATTTTCTGTTTTTTTTTTTTCAGACGGAGTTTTGCTCTTGTTGCCCAGGCGGAAGTGCAATGACACGATCTTGGCTCGCCACAACCTCTGCCTCCTGGGTTCAAGTGATTCTCCTGCCTCAGCCTCTCGAGTAGCTGGGATTACAGGCATGCGCCACAACGCCTGGCTAATTTTTTGTATTTTTAGTAGAAGACGGGGTTTCTCCATGTTGGTCAGGCTGGTCTCAAACTCCCGACCTCGAGTGATCTGCCCTCACCTCGGCCTCCCAAAGTGCTGGGATTACTGGTGTGAGCCACTGCGCCCGGCAGGATCAGTGATTTTCAAACTTTAGAGTATATGAGAATTACCTGGAGGACTCATGAAAGTAGATTGCTGAGCCCCACCTCAGAAATACTGATCAAGTAGCTCAGAGATGCAGCTGGAGACATTGCAGGGCTCACAAATTCCTCAGGTGCTACTGAGGCTGGGAATTGCAGGAGAGCCACTACTTTATAATCATAAACCTCCACTTCCATCTAGTGGTTGAGTTACAAAATACAATGAATATACATTTTTAACACGCATTGTTTTGTTGAATTCTCCTAACACTCCGTGAAGTAAGTACTGTCTTCACTTTACAAATGGTAAAACTGAGCTGTGAGGGTGATGAAGTACCTGCCTAATGTTTTTCAGGTATCTGGAGAACTGATGATTAGCTCCAAGGCTGTCAGACTCCAAAGTCAAAGCTCTCAGTCAGTATGTTATCCTGTCTAAATATCCTTCAAACTGTCTTTCCTCGGTGATTCCACTTCTGAGGAAATAACCAGAAATACGGACAGAGATCGAGATATCTATTACGATATGATTTATAATAGTGAAAACTCATAGGAAACTTTAAGTCCATCATCAAGGGATTGGTAATACAGGTATACTTCAAAATATTTTAAAGACAACTGAAGTATCATATGTTTTAAAATTTATGGAAATTGATATACGATGTGAAGAGGAAAATGTAGGATTTTGCATAAAGGAATGACTTTAAGAAAATTCCCGGCCGGGCGCGGTTGTTCAAGCCTGTAATCCCAGCACTTTGGGAGGCTGAGGCGGGCGGATCATAAGGTCAGGAGATCGAGACCATCCTGGCTAACACAGTGACACCCCGTCTCTACTAAAAATACAAAAAATTAGCCAGGCGTGGTGGCGGGTGCCTGTAGTCCCAGCTACTTGGGAGGCTGAGGCAGAAGAATGGCCAGAACCTGGGAGGCGGAGTTTGCAGTGAGCCAAGATCTTGCCACTGCACTCCAGCCTAGTGGACAGAGCCAGACTCCCTCTCAAAAAAGAAAAAAAGAAAAAAGAAAATTCCCTACACATACATAGGAAAAGACTTGAGGGAAATAGGCCAAAATGTTATTTTTTTGTTTCCTTTTACATTTTAGTATAGAATGTTCCAAATATTCTACAAAGACTGTATATTTTATAATTAGAAAAGTGTTAATTATTAAACTTTTAATATTAATTAATAAATTAATACTAATTTTGGTGAAATTCTAAATTTTTATTCATTTGCATAAGATAAAGAGAGTGGTATTTACTTAAAATCTACTCTGTACTCAGCACAGTGCTATGAGGGCCACATAAGAAGAATAAGAACTGGGTCTCACTTTTTCAATTTTCCTATTTCTTCTATAGGCAAAACTAACACAGGAAAAAATTAGCACACAGTATAAGACACATTTGTGATTAAATATTAAAGATCGGCTGGGCATGGTGGCTTACACCTGTAATCCCAGCACATGCGGAGGCTGAGCTGTGTGGATCACTTGAGGCCAGGAATTC
>NW_016803348.1:1597966-1615439 GCF_001698545.2 Rhinopithecus bieti
AAGAAAATTCCCTACACATACATAGGAAAAGACTTGAGGGAAATAGGCCAAAATGTTATTTTTTTGTTTCCTTTTACATTTTAGTATAGAATGTTCCAAATATTCTACAAAGACTGTATATTTTATAATTAGAAAAGTGTTAATCATTATTAAACTTTTAATATTAATTAATAAATTAATACTAATTTTGGTGAAATTCTAAATTTTTATTCATTTGCATAAGATAAAGAGAGTGGTATTTACTTAAAATCTACTCTGTACTCAGCACAGTGCTATGAGGGCCACATAAGAAGAATAAGAACTGGGTCTCACTTTTCAATTTTCCGATTTCTTCTATAGGCAAAACTAACACAGGAAAAAATTAGCACACAGTATAAGACACATTTGTGATTAAATATTAAAGATCGGCTGGGCATGGTGGCTTACACCTGTAATCCCAGCACATGCGGAGGCTGAGCTGTGTGGATCACTTGAGGCCAGGAATTCAAGAACAACCTGGCCCACGTGACAAAACCCCTGCTCTACTAAAAATACAAAAATTAGTTGGGTGTAGTGTCCCTTGTCTGTAATCCCAGCTACTCAGGAGGTTGAGGCATGAGAATCACTTGAACCCGGGAGGCGGAAGTTGCAGTGAGCTAAGATTGCATCACTGCACTCCAGCCTGGGCAACAGAGTACGACTGTCTCAAATAAATAAATAAATAAATAAATAAATATATAAATAAATATTAAAGATCATGTACTGTGAGCCTTCAGGGAAGCTGGGTTGTAAGGAACTCATATCTGGTATCCAGGCTTGCAAATGCATACCTGTGCTGATGACATCAAGAGTTTTCTGGGCCGGGCACAGTGGCTCATGCCTATAATCCCAGAACTTTGGGAGGCCAAGGTGGATGGATCACTTGAGGTCAGGGGTTTGAGACTAGCCTGACCAACATGGTGAAACCCTGTCTCTATTAAAAATACAAAACTTAGCCACGCGTGGTGGCACACATTTGTAATCTCAGCTACTCAGGAGGCTGAGGCACGAGAATTGTTTCAACTCGGGAGGCAGAGTTTGCAGTGAGCTGAGATCGTGCCACTGCACTCCAGCCTGGGCAACAGAGCAAGACTCCATCTCAAAAAAAAAAAGAAAAAAGAAAAAAAAAAGAAAACAGTTATTTTCTGGAGAGACATTTTCCCTTCTTTTTACTGTGTGTTTTCAAATTCAAAATATGTGTTCTTTTGGTCACACTGTACTTTTTTAGAAAAAAATATTTACCTATGCTCAAGACAGCTTGGAAGTGTCATACTGTACTTTTTACATTTTACATTGCAGCGATCTCAGATGGCAGTTTAAGCAGCAGTGTCTCATAAATTCAGATATGTCAACATATCTGCCAAAACAATTATGTGAACCCATACATTTTGGTGAAATATGAAGTGAGTATCTTGTAATGAAAGTACTCATATTGAGATTTCAAAAAAATCATTTGGAAAAATAAACTAGTGAAACAATAACATTTTTATTTTGAAAGGATAATTCTTAAAAGACAGTTTTATACAGAATAAGTTAATGAATTTTCAATGTGTGATTAAAATATAAAACTGGCCAGGGGGAGGGGAATGTAAGCACTAGGGGATGGCCTGGATAATGTACCTCTAAGGTCCCTTCTTAAGCTGAAATTCTAGGATGGAAATGTTGCTGAATATATAAAGCTACAGAGTGGTGGCTCATTCAGCATCCCAGACGGTCGCCTTTCAGGAAAAGCAGACTATGGTGTTTTCATGGGAGTGTTGAAATTCATTAAAAAATCAATTGATATATATTTATTGGGTACCTTCTGTGTTCAAGACACTGTTCTAGGTGCTTTAGAAGCTTCAAGGGCAAGATTCCTTTTCTCAGGAAGTTTTCAACATTGTATTTCCCCAAATGTTTGAGATCTTCTTATGAAAATCTGCCCCTGAACATTTATCCTAAGAAATCTCTTAAAGTTATAAGGTATGTTTTTAGGCAATTCTGAGAATGTTTCCTGCTCTAGGCAAGGGATATCCAGATAATAGGCCAACATGTTATTAATAAGAATAATAATCACTGATGTATTATAAGCAAGGTATATAGAAATACCCAGTTTTCAAAATAATTTACACAATTTATTCAAGATACCAAGAAAGAGTGTCTGTAAATAATTCTGCACGGACTTGAAGAAGATTTAGTAGTAGCACATACTGGTAGAATCGCTTATGTTGAACTAGTAAAACAAAACAAAACAAAACAAAAAACCACAACTAAACCTTGAGTTTTTATTTAAGACAGTGTTTCCCAAAATGTCTTCTACAGATCCTGTGGATTATAACTTGGCGGTGTGTGACAAGTCCTAGTCTTTTTTCCTGGATGTGCAGTCTCAGAGCAGCAGTTTCTTCAGTTCCTCATTCTCCACCTTCCTAAGCCTTTTCCCTAGGCTGCTAGTCCTGGGTATCCTATCTTCCCTTCTCCTTAAATACGTCTCTTTAACTGAACTGTGTCTACTTGGTAGAGACCCTAAGATAACTATAAACAAAGTAGCTATCAGTGTCTACCATTTCCAAAATAAATTCTATAATGATGGTTAAGCTGGGTCAATAAAAAAATTAGAGTACGATTTAGAGAGTGGATACAAAAAGGAAGAGAGTGACATGCAGTCTTAAGATGAAAATGGTGTAGCAGGGAAAAGGATAAACTGAAGGGAAGAAAGGAGTCAGAGAGGAGAGGGATTAGTTGACAAATGGTACATTGGGAGACAAAACAGGTGGGAAGAGAGGAAGACATAATGAAGGAGGTAGACATAAAGAAAAGACTATTAATGGTTAAAATAGTGAGCTTAATATGTAAGAAGTGCTACATAGAAAGAAAAAGATGAGGAATAGAAAGCTAAATACAGAAAGTTTGAGGGAGAGAGAAAAGAAGGAAGAAAGCTAAGAAAAGGAAATGATAAAGGTAAAGAGAGTGGCAGTGGAAGAAAAAAACGCTTGAAGAGAATATTGAGTAGGAAAAAAACCTGACAAGATCAACACAAGAAAAAAATGTACAGTGCATTAGGACTATACTGATTTGTGGATCTCCATGTGTAGAATGGAAAGTTAATCTGCCTTTCAGTCTTGAAAAACCAATTTTGCAAGAATGGAACTTTGAGAGCAAAAGGAGAAGTCATCAAGCAAAAGGAAACTAACTCAGACAAGTGACTTCCAAGTTTCGAGGCAGGGATGGTCATGACCTTCTTGCTTTTTTAAGGTCTGCACTAATTTGTGAAAGTGCTAGATCTGGTGATCCCCAGAGGCCCAATCTCAGCTCCACCTGGGTTGCTACTCCTATTGCTGAGAGGGGAGAAAACTTAAGGATCACCAAGACAGTCAGATACTTAATTAAGTCTTGGGGAAAAAATTTTGGGAACCATTGGTATAGAATGTCAGTGATTTCTCTTCCCCCCAAGAATGCTTGGTTGAGATAACCCCTAGGCCTGAAGTAGTAAGCAGTCTTGTACCTGGTCCTCTGCATTGGTCCCTCTTTGAAGGAATTCAAATGGACTGTGTTCACCTGCATCAAGTGGGTCTGCATTTGTACTCTTAAATTGTTCCCCAGTAGCTAACTCAACCAATGTGTTAGGATTTTCAGTAGGCATAATTGAATCCCCATCAAATGGGCTTTGCCTTCCATTGCTAGATGGAGTTCCAGTGCTGGAAGAGTGATGCTTTGCTAATTTGGAACCAAAGCATGGCAAATGCAGGATGTTAGATGGTCTTTGTTGCTGTGTCTCACTCTCATTTTCTTGGACTTGACTTTGGATGCCTTCTGGATTGGAGCCTTCATCAGGTGTACCAATAACAAGCTGCTCAGGAGTAAGGTCAACAGTTCTTTCATTGAGCTGGTTGTCTTCAAAAATTTGTTCCAGAATGTTGTTCCCATCTCCTCCAAGATCATTTTTGAGACAAGGTGTATTCTTTGCTTGAAGGGAACCGACTTCAGGAAATGGCATAATTCCCTTTTGGCCCAGTTGATTATTTATAGAACATGGTGTGTTCCTCCTCAGAGTGGACACATCATCTCTAAAAGGGTTTTCACTTTCCCTCTTCTCTGAGCTGTTTCTTTGGCCTGGTAGGGTGCTTGTTGGGGAGATGATATGTCTTGTGTGCTTGCTATGACTACCTTCTGTATACAGAGGACTGGTGTCTTGGTTCTCCCCAGGTGCAAGACCATAGGATGGAGTGTAGTCTTGTAGAGCTAGTGGATTGTCCTTGGGCCCTGTGGAGCTACCAGTACAGCAAGAGCCTCTCTGGGTTAGGTGAAATAAATGTGCCTCTTTTGGACCTGATGGGTAACTTTGTGGGATGAAGTCAGGGAAAGATGAATGTTCTCTCTCTGGAGAATTCATCCTAGTCATTTGCATGCCATAGTTCAAATTCTCACCTTCATGCCACATTGGATTTTTCTGAAGCCCAGCTGGGGTGTTACTGGAATAGGGCTGGTTACCTTTCTGGTCTGGTGGCCTAGCTAGGGCTTTTTGTAAATGTGTTGCCTGATCCCAGATATTTCTGTTAAAATATGGCCTTCTTTCTTTCTGACCTTGGGCTTGTATCCTGTGGTCCCAGGAATTCCATGAAGGAAATAGATTGCTTTCTTCTGGTCCAACGGCATTATTAACATAGTAACCCCTGCTCTCTGTAGGTGGTGACATAGTAGGAGCTGTATTATATGATGGAAAATTCTCATCCGGGCTCCATGGGTAGAATTCACTATAATAAAAATCCTCCCTTGGTTTTGATGGATTGTCTAAAGAATAGGGAGGATATTCCTTTGGCTGATTTGAGGTATGTTGTTCACCTTCATAGTGCCTAACTGTTGGGCCCCCTTTGAAGCTCAACTCTTCACCCCATCTATTTTGTCCAGGAAGGACTTCATCTCCAGTTGGATCAATTGGGTCCTCTTCATTATAAGGGACTGTCTCCTTGTGGTCTGGGGTATTTATGGGGTAGAGTGGACTTTCTTTTTGCCTCATAGTATTGGGAGAATCATCTCTCTCATCCCATGTATTCCTTCTAAGGTATGGTGAGTTTTCCCTGGGATCATAGGGGTTATATTCAGGGTAGAAAACACTTCCTCTAGAACCATGGGAAGGATGGGGTAAATGTTCTTCTTGCCTCCCAGGATGTTCCTTAAAAGGTGGAGAGATTTCTTGGTGGTCCCAAGTATTTCTTCCAGCAGGAAAATGTTCTTTTGCAGGAGAAGGGATTTCCTCAGGGTACACAGCAGGCTGATATGCACTGTGCTTTAAATCTGGCTGATTAGTTTCTGATTCATATGGGATCCTTCTTGGCGCTAAAGCCATCCCTTTGGGCAAAATCTGGCTTTGGGTTTGTCCATCAGAATTTGGTACTTTTCTGGAATCTTCTCTTGGGTAATAGGAGTTTTCATGTTGATCAACAGAATTAAAATTTGGGACTGGCGTATAACCCTCAGAGTGAGGCAGTTTATAATTTGATTTATTAACTTCATACTGTTGAGAGTTTCTCCCGGGGCTGGTTGGATTCTTTGTAGGAACTATTATTTGTTCTTTTGGACCCAGGTGCTTCTCCCTTGGATTTTGGATTTTTTCATTGCGAACAACAGGGCCTTGTTTGGGACCAACTGGGGCAACATTAGTTCCCATAGGGTGTTTATTTGGCCCCTGAGGCTTTCTTCTGAGATTTGCTGGATTTCCTGCATAATTGGGATAATTGCCTCTTGAAGTAGAAGGGTAAGCTTTGTGATAAACTGGATTTCCTGGACGAACTACTTGTTTACCTTCCCAAGCGAAGGAGTTCCACCAAGGACCCCTTTGAACTTGTTGATTTCTGTAAAAAGGCCCATTCTGTCTGTGCCCCATGGCAGTACCAGTGGGATACCACCGTCTTCCTGAAGGAAAATTTCTTATATTAGGATTTGGATGATTTTCACGAATATTTGGCTGACTTGGTCTCCATGGGATTTGACTTCCTGGCCCTCCCTGGCCTGAAGCGTTGACTGCAGGGAGTGGGACAATCCCATTTTGAGCTGGAGGGTTGTTCCCAGTGTTCGGTCCTGGGATACTGTTTCCTGTGGGGCTGGTGTCATTTCCGCCCTGACTCCCTTTAGGATTTGGTTGGGTAGAATTCGTCTCAGTAACTGTTGAATTAGCTGTGGGTTCTGTGCCTGGACTTTCTGCTTTAGGAGGATCTTCTTCTTTGGGTTTTTCAAAATCTTGTTCATACATTTCTTCTGAATAATAAGGAGGGCGGCCCCCAAAGCCATGATAGCCAAAATATCCAAAGTAAGGATTCTGTAGGAAAGAAAATGGAAATCACTATTACCCTTTGTTTCCCACCATGGTGTTGCTTGGAATTTTTTAGTATAACAGGGAAATCTTATCGGTCACATGTTTCTTTTAACATCATTAGCTTTACTTTCTTTCTTGAAATTTGATTCCTCCTTGGTTTCCATGACCATACTTTTTCTGGTTCTCTCTTCTGGTATTTTTTTCTGACTACTGCTCAGCTTTCTCTTTTAGGCCTTATACATCTGAGGGTTTTGTTTTGTTTTTAATGATTTCATCCTCCATCCTCCTAATTTTTCTGTTTTCTTTCTACATATCTCTTTTAAGATTTCTGTTGCTCCTGTAATGCCAGCACTTTGGAAGGCCGAGGCAGGCGGATCACGAGGTCAAGAGATCAAGACCATCCTGGCCAACATGGTGAAACCCCATCTCTACTAAAAATACAAAAATTAGCTGGGTGTGGTGGTGCGCGCACCTGAGGTCCCAGTTACTCAGGAGGGTGAGGCAGGATAATCACCTGAACCCAGGAGGTGGAGGTTGCAATGAGCCCAGATAGTGCCACTGCCTTCCAGCCTGGTGACAGAGCAAGACTGTCTCAAAAACAAAAACAAACAAACAAACAAAAAAAAAAAAACAAGGAGAATTCTGTTGCATCAGCCCATGCTTTCAATAGGCATACATGCTAACAACTCCCAAAGGCATAATTCTAACCCACAACACTCCCACCCAAGGTTGAGGCAGCAAAACATCTCCACTAAAGGTTTCATGAGTACCTCCAACTGAATGCACCCAGAACTGGGCTCATCTCCTGCGAAATCTCCTCCTCCAATGTTCTATATTTGAGCAACATTCACCACTATCTGTACAGTTTCTCAAGTTTCTGCTCTCTCTTAGTACTCCAGACTATTAATAACCAGGTCCTATAAACTCTAAGCTTTCATCCTTGTTCCCACTTCCTTAATCCACAGTACCCCTGAACTGTTAGAATAGTTTTCTTACTGGCTACTCTGGATGCAGTCTTACTTTCCTTTAATCTTGCTTCTACATTGCCATCAGAGTAGTAGAGGCTGAGAGTGGGTATATGGAAGTTTGGCCCCTTTCCTCTTTAAATTTGTATTTAAAGTTCTCCTTTACAAAATAAACTCTAAATCCCTTAGCATAACATACAAAGCAGTACAACATGCTGCTAAAGAGTGGGGCTCTAGGCAGATGTGCATTAAAATCCCCATTCCACCAGTATTAGTAGTATGACTCTGGATTAACCTTGGTTTATTTGTTTGTAATACGGAGATGATAACAAAATAACGTTTACCTCACAGGTTGTCATGAGGGTCAAATGAGACAAAATGAGTACATTCAGCCTCATTTCCTCCCCCTTGCACTTTATGCAGTTGCAAATCACAACTACTCTGAATTCTCTGGGTTCTCTATTCTTTTTATGTTTCAATGCCTTTGCACACAGCTTATTCATATTGAAACTTCTTCCACCAACACATTTATTCCCCTGGCAAACTTGACTCGTCCTTCAGAGCTCAGTTTGACTTCTACCTTCTGTGTCTTGACTTCCATGGGCAGAATTAGGTCCTTTTCCTAGGAGTCCACAGCAGTACAGATTTCTGTCATCACAATCATCCCACTGAATTTCAGTTGCCTATTTTCCTGGGATTCTTCCGTTTAATTCTCTCATGTGAAGATTTGGAATGAAAACATTGTGTTTCTCATCCTTGTTTTCCAGTACTGAGGAGTGGGTAATGTTCTTAATAAATTTTCATTTAATGAATGATTTAATCATCATGAATTCTGTCAGTCAGTATGTTTGTTAGACATTTGTGTGGCATTTAGATCATTTGATTTTTCTTTTAAAACAAATGAAATATAAAGAAAAAAAGTATTTTAATCCCCATTTGTTGATGGAGATGAGACAGACAGGTGAGGAAGTAACAAGATCATGCAGGAAATCAGGTAGTGCCCTCAAGAGGTAGACTACAGCATCTTAGTTTTTGCGACAGGGTTTCTCTTTGTTGCCCAGGCTGGAGTGTAGTGGCAAGATCAGGGCTCACTGCAGCCTTGACTTCCCAGGCTAAAGTGATCCTCCCACTTCAGCCTCCTGAATAGCTGGGACCACAGGTGCATGCCACCACATTCGCCTAACATTTATTTTAGTCTCCCTATGTTGCCCAGGCTGGTCTTGAAATCCTGGGCTTAAGTGATCCTCCTGTCTCAACCTCCCAAAGTGTTGGGATTACAGGTGTGAGCCATTGTGCCTATCTAAATTCAGATTTCTTTCCTTTTTTGTTTTTTGAGACTGAGTCTCGCTCTGTCGCCCAGGCTAGAGTGCAACGCTGAGATCTCAGCTCACTGCAACCTCCCCCTCCTGGGTTCAAGCGATTCTTCTGCCTCAGGCTCCACAGTAGCTGGGATTACAGGCCAGCACCACCACACCCGGCTAATTTTTGTATTCTTAGTAGAGATGGGATTTCACCATGTTGGCCAGGCTGGTCTCAAACTCCTTACCTCAAGTGATCCACCCGCCTCAGCCTCCCAAAGTGCTGGGATTACAGGTGTGAGCCACCTGTGCCTGGCCTAAATACAGGCTTCTTAAAGCCTATGATAACTGCCTGGATCTTTCTGCTTCCTTTCTTATCTTACGCATATGAAAATTTGAAGTGCCAGTTTCTAGGTTGCATACAATTATCTGAATCATTTTTATTTGGGGTTATTTCATGATACATTTGAGAGCGCCTTATACCATTACTGACACAGTCATCTTCAATGTTATTTTATGAACAAGAGCCTTATACCATTACTAACACAGTCATCTTCAATGTTATTTTAAGAACAATCTCTGCCAGGTGCGATGGCTCATGCCTGTAATCCCAGCACTTTGGGAGGCTGAGATGGCTGGATCACTTGAGGCCAGGAGATCGATACCAGTCTGGTCAACATGATGAAATCCCATCTTTACAAAAATACAAAAATTAGCCAGGTGTGATGGCACACACCTGTAATCTCAGCTACTCGGGAGGCTGAGGTATGAGAATTGAATTGCTTGAACCCAGAAGGTGGAGGTTGCAGTGAACCGAGATCGTGCCACTGCACTCCAGCCTGAGTGACAGAGCGAGACTCTGTCTTACAAAAAAAAAAAAAAAAAAAAAGAAAAGAAAAGAAAGAAAGAAAAGAAAGTGGCAGTCATTGCAGGGACTGAGCAGAGGAGCGACAAGATTAGACTATTGTTTTCACAGGGTCACTCTGGCTGCTATGCTAACAATAGATTGTGAGAGATGAAAAGACTTACTTACAAAATGTACATATACATAATCTTAAAGCTGAAAGGGACCTCTTAGAGCAAGTAATGCCAACCTCTCTTTTGTTTGAGACAGTCTCGCTCTGTCACCCAGGCTGGAGTGCAGTGGTGCTATGGCTCACTGCAACCTCCACCCCCCAGGCTCAAGTGATGTGCCACCTGTCTCACACACAAAAAAAGAAAAGAACAATCTGTCCCCCACCCCCCAGTAAAGCTATTAAGTTACCACAGTTCACTGAGGACATATCACATATTCAGGGAAAAAAACAGTAAGTTCCAGGGGGGTGGGATGCTATCTCACAATCACTAAAATGACTTTTTAGATGACATAGTGCTGGAATATTAAAAGTATATCACTCTGTGATATACATTTGGTTCTTCTCCTAGTGTGGTATAGTAAAAAGGCCATTGAGCAGAGTAACAGAAGACTTGGGTGCTGGGTTCAGTTTATCCATAACTTAAAAGTGAAATTGAGTAGTAATTGATCTTTTCTTGGCTTCAATTTATTTGTATTAATATAATCAGGAAGTTAGACATTACTTAATTTCCTCTTGAGGATAACATTCTAAGAAACTCTTACTTTTTTTCTCTTTTTATCACTGTCTGGAGTCCAGCATCAATCTTTGGACCACTAGCTTGATTTGTTTCACTTTTTTATTTTCTAAAAATCACGGAAGCTTGAGTTACAGGTTCATGTGTTGGATTTTAACTTTTTTATTAGATGTGGATAAAAAAGCAGTGGCGAATAGATTGTAATTTCTAGTGGAGGATATAGTTTTACTTGTACTTACCCCGCCTTCTTCATTGCTGGCTGGTGGGCGTCCATAACCTGGTGGCGGTAACCTCTGAGAAGTGAAAAACACAGTGAACACAGGAGAAAACCACTTTTGATGCTGCCATTTGTAAGACTCAGGGTGTCTAAAAATAGCTCAAGTCAGTGATCAAGCTCAGTTAGTACTCTGAGCTTTTAGCTTTTGAATTATTAGCTCTCACAGTCCAGCTGCTAAGAATTATGATCTAACAGTGAACACTGGTAAATACAAAGACTTCAGCTGGATCCCAGATTATCCTACTTAAAATACTCTGTATGGCTGCATCTCCTGGCAATCCTCCTTACCACCTCTAACACTCAAAACATACCCTCCACAACCCCCAACAAACACACACCATGCACACACATACAGACAAAGGGTGAGAGAGAGAAATTTGAGTGCTGTTAGAATCCAAGCATCCATATTAGAACATCTGATAATAGAGATTAAGTAACAATGTTATTTTTAGAATGTGGCTCCATGTTTAGGGAGACAAACTGCAAACTGACAATCCTTGGATTATTACTATGATATTTTTATTTGACTAAAGTTAATTCTCCTAATCAAACTTGGAGGCCGAGTTTCTGCCTCTCAAGTTTTATGTAGATGAGATTAATAGTTACTTCAGCATTAGAATCATGGTTATCTGTTTTTAAAATCTTTACCTTATACTGCCTTAATTTCCTTAGTTCAGCATAGGTAGTAAAAGAAAGTCACTCTTTCAAGGAGGAAAAATGTAAGGAACTCTTACTCTTTAAAATGAATTGTTCCTCATTGATAAAAAGCCTTCCTAGTTATAGAGTTGTAGACAAGGAAAACCTATGTCATAGCTGAATGAACAGTCAACAAATATTTCCTGTTGTTTTGTTTGTTTAGCAGCAACTGGTCGTTAATATTTCTTTAGTTCGAAAAGTTTATTTTGCCATTCATATTTTTAATGCCTATGATGCAATTTCAGTATTATCTTTTATTTTAATGATTTTAAACGTTTAAGATTCTTTGAGGCTTCTTGTAAATAATATTTCGCAAGATTTTTTTTATTTTTTTTTTTTTTTGAGGGAACGGAGGTCTTGCCCTAGGCTAGAGTGCAATGGCACGATCTCAGCTCACTGAAACCTCTGCTTCCTGGGTTCAAGTGAGCCTCCTCCCTCAGCCTCCAAATATCTGGGATTACAGGTACCTGCCATCACACCCAGTTAATTTTTGTATTTTTAGTAGAGATGGGGTTTCACCTTGTTGGTCAGGCTGGTCTTGAACTCCTGACCTCAGGTGATCCGCCTGCCTGGGCTTCCCAAAGTGCTGGGATTACAAGCATGCACCACCATGCCTGGCAAATTTTTGTATTTTTAGTAGAGACGGGGTTTCACCATGTTGGCCAGGCTGGTTTTGAACTCCTGACCTCAAGTGATCACCCACCTTGGCCTCCCAGAGTGCTGGGATTACAGGCGTGAGCCACCGTGACCAGCCCCAAGATTCTTTATAATGATATATCTGTGGCTAGAAACAGTAAGATAGGATGAAAATGTCTTAGTCTAATTATAGCTCACCCTATGGTTTTCAAACTCCATTTTGTCCTGTGTCCCAATTTCCCCATTACATTAAATGAAGATAATTTTTAAAAAAAATTTCTTAAGGATGTGGGGAAATAGTAACGAAGTAGCACAACCTTTTAATATTAATTTATTAGCTAAGTTATTTGTATCTGCTTGGTGATTTAGGTTGTATTTATGTCACCAATTTGAGTATGAAATTCAAAATTCTCTGTTCTTTTCTGCATGATTACTGATGCACTGGTTTTGTTTCATACCATCTACTCTTTGGTATATGGTATTCCATTAGAATGTATGAATTTATATTAATTTGAACTATAACATACTAATATTATTTTTCACTTATAGTGTAAAGAAAAAAACAATTTATCACCTGTGGAATTTGCCATGGTGGTGGTTGATAGAGGAATAGCCCATTTCCAAATGGTGGGAATGCCTAGAGAGAAAGAAAGAATCAGAGTGATGTGCTATTGAGAAGAATACATAAAAAAAATGAAGCAAACCAACTAAATACAATTGAAACTTGGGAGTCTACATTTCACTTTGCATTAAACTGTGAGTTTTTTATAGGGCAAAGATGACAATGATAATAACAATTAGTATTATCGGACACACGTTCCAGGCTCTGTGCTGAGCATTTTATATTGTTAAACTCATTTCATTCTCGTATAACCATAGAAGATATAAACTATTACTATTCCCATTTGACTTAAGAACATGAAGTTCAGAGAAGTTTGGTCACTTGCCCAAAATCTCGTAGCTTGTAAATGATTGAAGCCAGGATTCCAATCCAGGATTGTCTTTTCATTCAATTTTGTATTCCCTACGTCTGTAATAGTGTCTGATAATAAGTGTTAACTGACCAAAAGCCAGTGTTTTCTTTTTAGTTTTTGAGACAGAGTCTTTCTCTGCTGCCCAGGCTGGAGTGCAGTGGCATGATCTTGCCTCACTGCAACCTCCACCTCCTGGGTTCAAGCAATTCTCCTGCCTTAGCCTCCTGAATAGCTGGGATTACAGGCGTGTGCCACCAAGCCCAGCTACTTTTTGTATTTTTAGGAGAGACAGGGTTTCACCATGTTGGCCAGGCTGGTCTCGAACTCCTGACCTCAGGTGATCCGCCTACCTTGGCCTCCCAAAGTGTTGGGATTACAGGTGTGAGCCACCGTGCCTGGCCTATAAAAGCCAGTATTTTTGAAGCTCCCCCCACACTGGATGAGATCTTGAGAAACCATTTGCACATCTTCTTACCTTATGTCATACTAGTACTGGAAGCAAAGTTAATTTAAGAGCAATATTTTAGAGCATCAAAGCATAGATCTGGATGAAACTTGGAAACCATTTAGTTTACTCACAGGGAAACTGAAACCTAGAAAGGTGAAGTAACTTGTTCAATATCATACGACTAATAAGGACCAGGTATAGGACTTGAACCTTTGATTCTCGACTGTTAGATTAGTGCTCATGTTATTACACCATGTTGTCTCTGTAATTTAAAAGGAGCTTTTAAAAGGCAACAGTATTTGGGTAATTTGAACCAAACAAGATTGGAGTTGACTTGCCATGCAGTTTTGGATGCATGTCAAAACAAAAGATGGTACTGCAACATAGCACCTGTACTGAAGTGTGTATATGGGGGTGGCATGGCCCTCCAAATCTCTCCGAGGCCATTTACAGATATGGAATTTTTCTGTGCAAGTCTCACCTGAGGTGGCTGAGCTTCCTCTTCGGGCTGGGCTGGAGTATGCGATGGCTGCTTCAAAGGCCGCTTTTGTGGTGGCTTTTTTGACTGAGTCTGGTTGGGTTTCTGGGTTTCTTGGGTCTGATCAGTCTTGTTATGACGTTTTTGTGCTGAGGGTTTCTGTGGGTGCCATGGTGGTGGCTGAGGCCACATGGGCATCTGGTACTGTGGAAATTGCTGAGGGAGACCGTTTCCAAAGAAGGGCCCCAGGTGTGCCAACTGAAAGGGTAGCAAATAATAGTGAAATCGTAATAGAGTTGAGGTTCAGGCTCTCTCCATCCTCTAATGTCATCGTCCAAAACTCAAAGAGCTTAAAAGTCCTATGGAACTTGACTTAACTATGGAAGCTTCAAGATCTTTAGTTAGATTTTCCTTACACACAGTCTTACAGAATTAACTTCAGTCTTCTAGAAAGCCAAACAACCAAAACAAACTAAAAGGCAGAACTAGGTGAGAAATCTCAGCTTAAGAATTTGACTGATGATTTTCTGATTCTGAAACTCTAACTCAGGTCAGAAGTATACAAGTCAGGTTACAGAAAATTTAATGTTGTATTCAGAACCCATGTGATTTGTTATAAGGCTGGATGAAGAAGAGAAAAAGCAAAAATAAGATAAAGTGAGATTGTAAAGCAAAAAATAAAAAACAAGAAAAATAGGAAAAGAGACGATAAAAATTCGGTCTGTGTAAACACATTTATATGGTGTCTATGTTTCTTGGTTACAGGTGGAGCCTCATTAAATCCATTTTTGTTATCAAAATCGCCACAATTACAAGGCTGGGCAGGGAAGCAAAAGTAGTTATAATCTAAAAATGTTAATTTATAAATTTATGATAATTTATAAAAATGTTAATTTCTAAATTTATGATAATTTATGAATGGTCAGTCTTGCGACATCAGTTCTCATCCAAATATTTCCTCCCTGGTTTAACACCTGTCTCTATCCCCAGTCTTCATTAATTAGTTTCTTGCTATCTCTTGGTTGATGTACCCATGCTTTGTGGATTGATGAAATTCAAAATTGCAAACAACTAAGTTGGTAAAAATTTCAAATCACAGGCAAAGTCACTAAAACTAAAAACAAGGGTATGAAAAAGTTGAGCCAATCAAAAGCTGAGGAAGAGGAAATTTACAATGATTATTTTAATCAAAGAGCTTTAAAAGAGAATGACTTGAATAAAAAGGATTACAAAAAAATGGATATAGTCCTTGATTTTCCCCTCAAAATGGCCCTCATGATCATTTCACGGAAATCAAAAGTGATGTGTAGTGTTATTGTGCTAACATAGAATTTTACCAGAAAAATCGTGCCAAAGAACCACCTGATACTTGATTTATTAGTTTGTTCTGATAATTAGCATACAGTGACAAGAATAACCTATATTTATTTAAAGAACATTAAACTTGCTTTGTAATTGTAGTGTTATCTTTCAAGATAATCCAAGTAAAATTTACCCCCTACCAGTACTTACTCTGTTATTTTTATTGTCACTATTTGTGACATCTTATGTGATATTTTCACAGAACAATTTTTTCTTGACTATACATTTGAGACTCAGTCTCAAATAAATAACATTTCTAATTAATAATTATTTGGATTTACACGAAAGAACAATAGTAATGAATAAGAAGAAAATTTGGTGTGAGAGGATGGAGCAATAATTTTTCCATCTTGAAACTTTTGTAATGATTACATTATACTTAAAACATGTGGATTGGTGTCTCTATTGGCTAAGGCAAACTTTATAATGGAGTTATCTAGATAAACAAGAAATCATCAGAAATAACGTAAAGAAAAACTTACATGTGGGAGGGTCATAAAGTTGAATTGATTATACCGCATCATCTGCAACCAAAGGAATCCATTAATATGATACAAAGTGAAACTTTTATTAAATCAATGCACAAATCATAAAAAAATAAGTAAAATTTCTTTTTCAACCTGAGAACTTCCCAGTGTAAAAATTTCTGATTTTAATGCACAGCAGTCATATTATCTTTTACTACTTATGCTTGAATTTTAAGTAAGTGTACAATTAAATTTTAAGAAGCTTCTCAGGCACTTTAACTTTTAAGTCAGAATTTTATTTTGAGAAGAATCAATAAAGAATCACAGAAAATAAAATCTGGTCTACTCTAAAGTTTTGAATGTTCTGTTCTTTGAGAGTTCAGGATTTGAGAACATGAGAATTATGTGACAAGATGATTCATCTTTCTGATATGTATTGAATTTGATTAATGATCTGGGCTATGAGTCATGTAAGGGATATTTATATTTTTAAGCATCTACCTTCTAATAACCCTTGATACTATTGGTCACTTTCGCTAGCTAAAAAACTTAGCAAATAAGGTAACATCAACTAGATTTTAACACAATTCCACATTTACGTTGAAAAGGAACATTGAAGTACATAGGTAGGCTGATGGCTGGGGAAATTACTACTTTGCCTCAATTTGAGAGTTTAAGACTTTCACCTCTCCCTCTTTTTACCTCTTTCATAAGAAATATTATATATCAGACAATTTTCCAATATTCTCCTTTTTACTGAACTTGTGAGATAGGACTCTGGATAACTTCTCCCCTCAGACTGAACATACATACCTCCTCACTTTTACTGCTAAATCCAGGCATTCGGGGCATGTGCATCTGGAAGTAAGAGAATGTCAGTGACAAATGCAGAACATCAGCTGAAATAAGCTCAACAATTGTTCCTAAGCTATGCAATGATAGAACACAAAGAGAAGAGCTAACATTTAAAAAATACTCACTGGCATAGCAACAGAATTACCAAGAAGCCCTAGAAAGACCAGGAGAATCTTCATTTTTCCTTTTGGCACCTAGAATAAAAAACTGATTTTTATTTTTGGTCTGTGAAATAAGCATGCTTAGGGCACTCTGCACTTATCTAGCTACTAGCCTACTTGTCTGTCAAGGAGTGTATGGAAATAGATAAGGTCCCTGCTGCCATTTTTATTTTATGTCAAGAAACTATTAGGTAGTTATCACCTGGTACTTTTCAAGCTGCCAAAAGAGTCAGATTAAAAGGAAATATAAAGTGTGTGTGTGAGAGAGAGAGAGACAGAGAGACAGGGAAACAGAGAGAGACAGAGAGAGAGAGAGAGAGAGAGAGAGAGAGAGAGAGAGAGAGAAAGAGAGAGATTTCATAGCACCAGAATGTGAAAATTAGAAATTAGGAGGTTATCCCCAAAATAGGAATATTGATGGGGTTGAGTTTCTAGTTACTAGTTGATTTGTAAAGGAATAGTGATGTCCAACTAGATTCATTGTACCGAATAATCTTAGTTTCAAGGAGGGCGCACTACAAAATCAAAACTTTGTGCTACTTTCTAAGACGTTGTACATAGAGACTAAGTAAACTGGAATATTCAGAATTATTTTTTTTCCTGGTTTCCTCTATTGTTCCTATTGTTATTATTATCATCATCATCATCACTTCCTTTAAAAATCACTTATGTGACCAGGTACGGTGGCTCACACCTTAATCCCAGTACTTTGGGAGGCTGAGGGGGGTGGATCACCTGAGGTCAGGAGCCCGAGACCAGCCCAGCCATCATGGTGAAACCTTGTCTCTACTAAAAATACAAAAATTAGCCAGGCGTGGTGTCTCACACCTGCCATACTAGCCACACGGGAGGCTGAGGCAGGAGAATCACTTGAACCCAGGAGGCGGAGGTTGCAGTGAGCCGAGATCGTGTCATTGCACTCCAGCCTGAGCAACAGAGCGAGACTCTATCTCAAAAAA
>NW_016803348.1:1620345-1623918 GCF_001698545.2 Rhinopithecus bieti
AAAAAAAAAAAAAAAAAATCACTTATGTTCTAAGGTGGTTAGGAAAATAGGAAGAAATAGGAAATAAGCAGAATAGTAAATTTATCTCTTTATTAGATACCTTGATTAAACATATAGACTTATGTATGAAATTTGGAGATTGTTTTTAACGGGGTTCATTCACTTATCCCACTCTAGTTAATTATGAAAGACTTGTAAAATTAAGTCTTGTATTTACATCTTTGAACAAGGTTTATTCTGAAACACTTACCTGAGTAATTTCTTAAGAAAACTTTCTATTTGCATATACAATAGAGGAAAATAAAAGATTTTAATCAGAATGATTCATTTTCATTGTATATCAGATGTAGCCCATTTCCTAGCATAGTAACCAACAACCAACCCAGTTGTTGTTCATTCCTTTCGTTCTTTCTTCCTTTTCTGGACATAAAATGCATCTAGCACAACTGGAGCCGATGCTTACCCTTCTGTTTACTTCCTATAGGAGCAACATAAATGATGCTTTAGCATTTTTATAATGGACATTTTCCTAAATTGTGGGTGTAATGAGTTTTCTTTCATATATTAGAAAAAATGGTAGAATGTAATTAAACAAAGGAAGCAGTAGTATGTAAATACCTTTCCTACTGTTTAAAGATTTTCAGAGTTAGAACATCATAGAGAATGAAAAACAACAGCTGAAACTAGTGTGTTTAGTATAGGCTACAACAATATGTGGAAACTAATAAAGAGAATACTGGTGAAAGTTTTCTTTGCTAAATGTTTCTAAGATTATGGCCCAAGATTTAAGGGTGCTTTTGGATGGTTAATTTCTGCCTTGCTTAATCATTCATCTCATCTCTCTAGTAGCTGTCACAGTGATTCTTCATAATATATATAGCCTTTATATTGGCAAATAGAAAACTCATTTTCTCTTTTGTAAAATTAATTTATTATGTTGGATGACTGAGATCCCTTCCATCTCTAAAAGTTCATGACTAAAATCTATAATTAGTTATTTTTTGAGTTGAAAGTAGCACTCATAATGATTGCCACAAAGTACAATGACTTCGTAAGTTCTTCTTCCATTCCATCTGTGAAAGCAGATGCTCTTTAATTCTTCTTATATATTTCAGTAGTGTTTGGCCCTCTCAAGTGTATTTCTGACAGTATCTAGTTTGAGAACCTGTATGTATCAAAAATAAATGAAAGTACTCACCAAGTTGTCTAGTTTAGGAAAAGAGGTTCCATGCCTGCACCGAAGCACCAACATTTTTTTTCAGCAAATTTTTTATAAGCCTTTAAGAAAAATACAGCTTTAGCGTGAGAAGAAACTAAATTATAGAAATGGAACAAATAAATGAAATGAATAGCAAAGCTTCAGTTCTAAGGCAGCACATGTCATGTTAATTATTTTATCCAGTCATACCTGTATTAGGGGGCCACAAAATCAAGTTTAATCTTCTGTTCCTTTAAAAGTAGGATGAAAGCTAAATCAGAGAGGAAATGACACTGTATTTTGAGATACTTCTAGGGCAATGTTGACAAAACTAGACTTCACTATGGGGAAATGTACAAAGTCACAGTATTAAAGGAGGTCTAAGAAGGCTGGAAAAAACTTATAAGAAAAATAAATGCACCAAATAAACCGAGGAGTTTAAAGTTTTATCAGAAGATTAGTCTGCATACAATGACTACACAACCAACAACAATGAAAAAATAAGGAGAATTAACCAACATCTATGAATTAAATTCATTATTTGGCACTATATGTAATTTATGTTGATAATCTCTAATACTTACCCAAAAGCCAATTAGAAGCTTAATATATAAAAAATAATTTTTACTTGAACTTTGTTAGCTTGCCTTTGAAATATATTCTTAACGGTCTATAGTGGAAATGACTACAAATTGCTGAAGCCAGGGAGATCTCAAGAAGCAAGACACATTTATTTCTTAATGATAAAACAAAAATTCTTCAGTCAGATATCATGTGCAGCATCAAACAGGCTCAAAATAAAAAGATTCCTCCTTGTCAGAAAGCTTGGCCCAGCAAAGTTCCATTTAAGCACTGTTGTAGACCTGCATAACCAATCAGCTTTGAGGAAAATGGTTTTGCCATCACAAGAGTTTAAAGTAAAAAACGCACATCAAATTTAAAATTTAGAATGTGTTATTATAGGAGCTATCAAGTCAAGTCTCTTATTATGTATAATAACAGTCCAGGAAAATGAGCTTACAGCAGTGAGATTTAGAAGATGCTTCCCTTGGTGAATTTGGGCTTTGAGGTATAGAAACTTTGTTTATAACAAAGATATTTGGGGAACAAAGGCGACTATTATCTGTATGCTATTTACATAAGTCAGTTGCCTTCATCAAAAGACAGACTAATATATATATTTACTTAATATACATTTTTTATGTAATTAAAATGAACTGGAATGTTATACCCATGAATGGCAACTCAGCGACTTGATTTAATTTGTATTACATAAGGCTAGCAGGACATAGTGTTCTTTTTGAAGTCAAATATAATCCAGTCACTGGGGATTCAGAATTTTAGATCAGTTGGGTACAATGGCAAATGAACTCTCGGCTATCATGATAATACAACCTAATGAAAACAGGACTTGAGAAATTCACTGAAGTGGTCATGTTATGGATTTTTTTCCTGAAATCTGACTTTCCATAATAAAGATTTCACTTTCAAATAAATGTGCCAATTACACTTTTAATTGACAAGAGCAAGCTTTGCTATCTTTGCTTAACTTGGATTCTCCTGTTCTGTTATGGCTTTACAAGAGAAAACATTTGTTGTGGTGATGTTTGCTTATTTTAATGTTGGGATTTAAAAACCAAGAATGATTGAATTTGATGGCGAAACTTGGTTCCTACCTGGTATGATTGTGTATGTATGTTAATCCAGTGGTTGCCCATGGTGCTGTTCTTCCAAGTATAGAGAAGTGCTGTGTCATTCGTTTTGGGCCAAATAACATTGTATTTCTTAGTGCCTCCCTGCTCCACGTATTTAGTGCCACAAATAATAAAAATGTACTAGAATATTTGACTTTAAATGAAGCTAGGACTATCTTTTAACTCTACGTGTATCCAAGACGTACAAAGTTAAAGGTGCTTCAAGTACCTGCTTGCCTTCGTCAGATTTTGTAGAAATTGAGTAGTATTTATCACACTGTGTGCACATTGAGATGAATTTGCAAATGGTAGGACACTTATGGGACAGTGGCCTACAGTGTGTCCTTGGAAGTTCTGATGCTGGATGACCTGGCCTATCCTGTGCCCATTCATGTAGAGGGTAATTTTTGATTTTGGCCTTACCCATATAGGTTATTGGGAGTTGCCACTAAACCTCACTTTTGATAACTTTCCTCTATTTATCCTTGTTCTCTTGGCCACAAGAGTGATTAGTTGTCATGAAATAATTCATGTTTCTAAAATCCAGCCAAGCTATTCAATGAGTGAATTCTTAGTAGTGTTGGATTGGATTGGGAGAATTACCAAATTTTCTTTCATTAAAAGAAAAAAAAAAAAGAGAGAAGTGCTCAAACTTTATACTTTTTTTTTTTTTTTTTTTTT
>NW_016803348.1:1624062-1641562 GCF_001698545.2 Rhinopithecus bieti
TTTATGACTTTTTTCCCCTTTACTTTATCTCTATTTACTCTGTAAATTATTTTTCCCTTCAGACAATTATAACTGTTTGTGAAACGTGTTTATGATTTGGCTTAAATTTTTAAAAAATGTATCTCTTTGATTTTTTCTCTACATTACCCTTCTCAGTCTTAAAATAAGACGTGTTAACCTGGGAGCTGAAACCTAAGAAATTGCATATAAGAATTTGTGCATTTGTGTGTAAATGTTCCTTTTTTTCTCCCCTGAAAAGAACCCGTATCTCCAGGGGCCTGTGAACTTCTTACTTCTCTTTGCCTCCACTTTTAAGATCCTCTCATTGCTCTAGATTTTAAGCCAGCAGGAGCAGAAAAGTCTTTTAATTTCATACTCTAGATGTGAGGGAAAGAGGCTGGGCTTTGGAATTGCCAGATCTAAGTTTAAACCTTCCACAAATTATCCAGCTGTTCAATTTCCTGTTCAGTAAAATGAGGGTAGTATTACCTTCCTCATAAGTTTCCTCTAAGAAATGAATGAAGTAATAAATATAGCTTGGGCAACAAAGTGGG
The DNA here is from genome assembly GCF_001698545.2 of Rhinopithecus bieti. Lineage (NCBI taxonomy): Eukaryota > Metazoa > Chordata > Mammalia > Primates > Cercopithecidae > Rhinopithecus > Rhinopithecus bieti. The sequence continues at coordinate 1,624,617 of NW_016803348.1, forward strand.
ACTCCATCTCTACAAAAAAAGATATTAACCAGGCACAGTGGTGTGTGCCTGTAGTCCCAGCTACTCGGGAGGCTGAGAGGGCTCCTCAAGGAGCCCAGGAGGTCAAGGTTGCAGTGAGCCATGATCGCACCACTGCCCTCCAGCCTGGGTGAGACAGAGAGACACCTTGTCTCAAAAAAAAAAAGTGAAATGCCTAGCTCCTAGTAGCTGACTATCAGTGACTGATCAATACACAAAGGTACTTTATTGTTCCACATTACACCTTATAATTATTTACTAAGGATTTAAGAACAATAAATGCAGCCATAGTTCTCATAGCTCTCAGAGCAAATAGATCCTCTTCTAAGAACAACTATGAAGGTAAAGTTCTGTGGATTATTATTAGCAGAGCACTCCAACACTGCAGGATCACTGAATGAAGCACCTGAGATAAAGTAGTGTCTTAGGGATCCATTACTGGTGCCAAATAGTGTCTAAGCATCCACAACCTTGAATTCTTTCTGAAATCATTCATTCCTATAGCCTGTTCTCAGGCTGTAAATGTGAGAGATCCTTCTATCAGAAGAGAAGAGGAGGTGCAGTTTAATCCCTCACAAATTAAAGGGTTAATAATGCTTTATTCCACAAACATTTCCTGAGCTTTCTCTTCATGCAAAACCCTGACTTGGGTGCCCACCCAGCCTGCATAGAATATTAGGATAGCAAATTTTCTGAGTCAGAACACAGTGGTGGGTTCAAATTCTGGCTCCTACAACTTACTTGTTTTAGAATCTTGGTCAAACAACTTAATCTCTTTAAACCTCAGTTCCTCATTTGTAAATGGGAGATAACATTCTCTTCATGGGTTTGTTAGGCAGATCATGAGGTCAGGAGATCAAGACCATCCTGGCCCACATGGTGAAACACTGTCTCTACTAAAAATATCAAAATCAGCTGGGCATGGTGGTGGGTGCCTGTAATCCCAGCTACTTGGGAGGCTGAGGCAGAATTGCTTGAACCAGGGAGTCAGAGGTTGCAGTGAGCCAAGATGGCGCCATTGCACTCCAGCCTGGGCAGCAGAGCAAGATGCCGTCTCAAAAAAAAAAAAAAAAAAAAAAGGAATTTAGTGGGATAACTTATTTAAAGTTCTTAATATATACTTCAACTAAATATTATAAATAAATTGATAAATGTTCAATATTATTATCATTAGAGCTTTCTCAATAGTTGTTTTATTACTATTTATTACTATTTATTACAATAGTTGTTTTATTACTGCCCACTGTCACATTTCCTAAAGATTTCTGAAGAATGTTTCTCATCATTGTACTTACTTATTCATTAAAAAAAGACAGCAAACAAAAAGCCTCCCAAAGAAAAACTGAGCATCTCCATAGAGTATAGAAAAAAAGAAACTAGGTTGGGCATGGTGGCTCACACCTGTAATCCCAGCACTTTGGGAGGCCAAGGCGGGTGGATTACCTGAAGTCAGGAGTTCGAGACCAGCCTGGCCAACATGGTGAAACCCCATCTCTACTAAAAACACAAAAAAATTAGTCAGGCGTGGTGGCAGGCACCTGTAATCCCAGCTACTCTGGAGGCTGAGGCAGGAGAATCACTTGAACCTGGGAGGTGGAGGTTGCAGTGAGCTGAGGTTGCCTGGGCATCAAGAGTAAAACTCTGTCTCAAAAAAAAAAAAAAGAAAAGGAAAATAAAAAAGGAAACTAGATCACAGTGTTTATCAGATTTTATTTAATTTAAATTCTACTTTTTGTCTACTAATAAGAAAGTTGCTCAGTGAAGTCAGTGAGTAACTATTGTTGGGTGGTGATTATTAATATTTGGATCATCCTTAGAGGTGGTGTTTATTTCCTGGGCTTCTAGCAATAAGAACTCTCTTATATGTACTCAAGATCAGCTTCTTTCTCTCTTCACCTTGAGGAGAAAATAAAACCCTGTGGTTAAGAAAACAGGCGTTGGGGTTGGAAATACTCAATAATGTATACACTGTGCTTACAACAGTGCCTGACTCAGTAACTGTTTCAGATGGGTTAGGTGTCATCTCATCATGGAAATAATACATTATATCTCATTACATTTCTTACAACAATTTTATGGTTTATTTCTTCCTTTGCCATAAAAAGAAGTATGTGACATTCTGTGTTTTCCTGTCACTCTGGTTACTAGGAAACTCAGAGCTAAATTTGATGCCTAATTAACAGTGGATCCAGGTTATATGAGCCAAAGCTAATTAGATTTTAAGGGATCTCTTTAAGAAAATGAACACAAAATTAGGTACAAGTGTAAATATTTGTTTTGATGAACTATAGAAATGATCCCTGAAAGTACAGTCTTAATATTTGTTTTCATACGACAATAAATTGTAACAAATTTCAGATTTTAAAAAGGTGACAAATAGTACAAATATCACAAAATCCAGAAAAGCAGCTTAATATTTTTCCTAACTGTCTGATGCACCTCTATAATAACATCTGATTGTATACGTTTCAAGTCTTATTTTCCCTCTACCTCACATGTTTTTAGTGCCAGCTACAACGAACACATTCATAGGGAAATATGAGCCCTGATCCTGCACCTTCGGGATGCATGTTGAATGAGTAGGCACTGAAAGTTAGGCATGGGAGGTAGAAATATTTCTGGAAGCCATTCCTAGATGAGGAGGGCCAGCAATATTTTAACTATATACAGAAGTTGACTGTGAATTGCATAAATATATCCCACTAAACCCAAACTAAATGTCTCCCCATCTCAACTTTCTATTATTATTAATAAGTTATATTATTAATAATATAACTTATATTAGGTACATGCATATGTGTATATACATGTATAATATAATTTAATTAATAAAGCTGTGACAATAAACCCTTCCTAATTACTATTGTCCTATAGAAAAGCACCTTGGAATGCATAACAAGAATAACTTCATTCACTATGTGGTAGGCACTGTGCTCAGTGCTTAGAAGAGTTATTTAAAATTCACAGAAACCCTGTGGGATAGGTACTGTGATCCCCCACCAACATTTTGCCATTGAAAAAATAGAATCTTAATGAAGTTAAATAACTTGTTCAAGGCTAAGAGGTATAATGGGAATTTGAACTCAGATCCGCATGTGCATTCTTCACTATCAATAGTGTAGACATATACAATATCTATGTTTTTCCAGGTGTCAGGACACCAGGACCAATATTCTATAAAGTTCTTTTTTGTAAAAATCAAGTGTGGTATGAACTTAAATGAAATGGGTTTGAGAAATTTCAGGTCTGAAGACTGACATAAATTATGATTTTTTGAAAGTCCAGTTGCATGGAAAGTAGAAAAAAAAAGCCTTGCTTGTCTTGAAGTCAAGAAAGTACTCTCTTGGTATTGGAAATGAAGTGCATGCTGGGCTGGATGAATCAACTTTTAAATAAATAGTTACAGCAGACTAGATAATTGAGTAAGTTGAAGCTTGTTGAGTTAATTGCATCATCTCTTACCAGACATCATCTAATCATTTTTTCCAGAACCGTTAGCACCTATACTGACACATCCACATTCAAACAATGCATACATTTCAAGCCCCTCTTCTTAAACAGGCCCATTTATAGTGGGAGCAGCCCTCAGTTTATGGCTTTCACATCATGTGGGTCCTTTCGCCACTGTATTATTCCATTTTCACGCTGCTGATAAAGACATACCTAAGACTGGGCAATTTACAAAAGAAAGACGTTTAATTGGACTTACAGTTCCATGGGGCTGGGGAAGCCTCACAATCATGGCGGAAGGCAAGGAGGAGCAAGTCTCATCTTTCATGGATGGCAAGAGGCAAATAGAGAATAAGGAAGACACAAAAGCAAAAACCTCTGGTAAAACCATCAGACGTGGTGAGACTTATTCACTACCACCAGAACAGTATGGGGGAACTGCCCCCGTGATTCAATCATCTCCCACCAGGTCCCTTCCACAATACGTGGGAATTGTGGGAGTACAATTCAAGATGAGAATTGGGTGCGGACACAGAGCCAAACTATACGAGCCACTAGTAATCGCCTTAGTTAATCCATTCACAGGGAATGGACCTCATAAGGTCCCTCTCAGGATGTTAGACGAATGTATTCTTAGACTCCAAGGTTTCATACTTCAGATATGTTGTCTTTTTCCGCATAATAGATATTTAACACATGTGGAAACTGAGGCTCAGGGTGATGACGTAACAAACGTGGGCTTAGGATCCATGGAGCATGGGTTTGTACCAAAATCTGTCTACCTCTGCTTTCTACTTGTTATAAAATACCTTCAGCACAGGGCTAGGCAAGCACCAGCACAAGGATCATTGCTTGACCACAGAGTGCTGCAGCTGGCTGACAGTTTCCCTGTTTCTGGGCTTGGGCCCCTCTCAGTTTATCTGCCTTCTCTGGTGATGGGACCATTCTGAGCTCACCAAAAATTCGATAACTGCCTTATCCACAAGAAATGTGGGAATGGAACACAATTTAGTATTCAAAAGATAAGTAACTGGAAAAGATTAGGTTTTAAACAAATGCACATTTTTTCAGTGGTTTTCTTAAGGATTTTGTCATAGATTTTCCCTTATTGTAAAGCTATCTGAGGAGAGAAAAATATTTAAAAGAGGTAACATATACTTTTAGTTTTTTTTCTTTTATCTCGACTCCCTGCAATCTCTGCCTCCCAGGTTCAAGCAATTCTCCCACCTCAGTCTACTAAGTAGCTGGGATTACAGGCACACACCACCAAGCCTGGCTAATTTTTGTGTTTTTAGTAGAGACAGGGTTTCACTATGTTGCGCAGACTGGTCTTGAACTCTTGACCTCAAGTGATCCACCTGTCTCAGCCTCCCAAAGTACTGGGATTACAGGCGTGAGCCCCTGAACCCAGCTACATTTCTTTTTTTAAGAACTAGTATCTAAATGAGTGGAGGATTCCACCAAAAGAAAGAGAAAAGCTTCTCCAAATTGTAGAATCTCAGAGTCAGAAGAAAATGTAAAGGTCATCTAAAGAGCCGTGTCTGTCCTTTCAGTTCCACAGACTTCAAACCTTGAGGCCATCCTTGACTTCTTTCTTCTGTCATTCCTGGGCAATCCTGTTAGCTCTGCCTTCAAGATCAGCTCGTTTTGCACATCTCCATGCATTGTAGTTCAATCTTACCACCTTCCTGGTTCCTCTGCTTCTTGCCTCTCTTCAGTTTATTCTCAAATCCCCAGCCAGTGATATTCTAAAAACATAAGTCAGATCATGACTCTTCTCTGGTGGCTCCTTGTCTCAGCCTGTGTTAGAGCCAGTCCTTGCCGTACCCACAAGACCCTGTGGAATCTGATCTCACCTCTCTGATGTCCAGCTCCTGCTACTCTCCATCCCTCCTCTGCTACAGCCACACGGGCCTTGTTACTTTGGATCATACTAGGCATGCAACTGCTTCAAGACGCTTGCACTGGCTGTGCCCTTTGTCTGGAATACTTTTTCTCAAAATCTGTATGGCTCATTACCTTGCCTCCTCCATGTCTTCACTCAAATTTACCTTTTCAGCGAGGGCTTACCTCATGAAAATTATAGCTTCATCATCTTTTTAAATCTCTTTTCCTACTTTATTTTTCTCCATTGCACTCACCATCAATTAACACATATTTTCCTAGCTTAAATTTTGTTGTCTGTCTTTTTCCACTGCAACATAAGCTCCATAAAGGCAGGGAGTTTTGTCTATTTTGTTCACTATAGTATCTCTAGCACCTAGAGCACAGTAGGTGCTCAGTAAATATTTGTGGAATTAAATAAAACCTGGTAACTCAGCCCTTTTATTGTGTAGATAAGGAAGTGAAGGCCTAGAGAGATTAATTTCTCTAGGGTATGCACCACTGATCAGGGTTAGTGGGGATATTGACTTTCAATTTATTGTTCATTTCACCACATGATATCTTGTTTTGAGAAATTCCTAAGAAATATCACATTCTATGTTTGAGACTCAGTACACTAGGTGATAATAGAGGGAGAAACAGAGAGAGAGAGAGAGAAAGAGAGAGAGAGAAGGAGAGTGAGATAGCGAGAATAAGAGTGTGACACACACACACACACAGAGTCAGGGAGATAGAGAAGACAGAGACAAGAACAAAGACACAGAGGATAGAGACAGCCCTAACTGGATTCATAACTCTAGCTGTGGCTCATCCAAGTACACCCTCCAGTCCTCCATGTACCATCAGGATTAATTTTCCCCAAACCAGTAGTAATCCTGTAACACCCTCGGTGGTTCCCTGGGAGCTATAGAACAAAATGCAACCTTCTTAGCTTGGCATGCAAGTCACCATCGGCCTCCTCCTATTTTCCTCAAAATAATACCACATATTTTTCCCTGATACGCTGATACTCTTGTCATAGTGTTCTGTTTCCCCTCTCCAAATTCTCTGAATCTTTCTACATATTTGTCCGTCGGCATTTGTGATTTATTGAGCCTAGAATTCCCTCTTTACTTCTTCCACTTGGAATACTCCCCTGTATTTTTTATGAACCAGCTCAAAAATCCGCTCCTCTTGTGAAACTTCCCCCTTCTTTCCCAGCAGAGTCAACTTTTCTGTCCTTTGCATGTCCTTTCCACAGTGTCTAGGTTTCCTCATCATTATGGTATCACTTTGTCTCTAGTGGCTAGTACAGTGCCATACAGTGCCAGGGCCTGGTGGGTACCCAAAATGTGTTAGCTGAATGAATGAAGATCAATCACAACAACTTAACTAACTTTGGTTCTTATGATAAGTGATTATGGACAATCAGTAGTAGGAGAGCATTTACTGGTTATACAAAGTAAAGTTAGGCTACTGCTTACGTAAAGCCCTCTCTTATGACAACAAGCACTAAATTCTAGATTAAAGCCTCATCAAGTCAGTGCACGTTGGAGGTTTTCATAGGCAAAATTTTCATCATCTTTGCTTTCTTTTCCATGACTATGGAAATTAACCATTTTTAGTTCATTAACTGATTTAGTAAATATTTATTAGCTCATATTCTGTGTCAGGCACTGTTCTGGGGTCTAGAGATACTGAAGTAAGACAAATGTCATCCCCGCCATCACAGAGCTTATAGGCTAGCAGGAAGGCAGATTTTAAACAAATATTACACAAATAATTAATTTTTTAATAATTATAATGACAGCTGATGTTATATACATCAGTAGCCTAAAAAGCACAACAATGCCTAGTATTTACTGAGCTCTTAAAATGTGTGAGTCACTGTTGTAAGTTTTACATGTTGAATTTTATTACTTCTCTTAACCCCGAGTGCTGGGGTTATTATTTTTTTGTCTTGTTGTTTCCAGATAAAGAAGCTGTGGCACAGAGAGATTAAGTAACAGGGTCACAAGCAAGAAAGGGCAGAATTGGGATTTAAACTGCTGTCCTATATTGCTGTTTGGCACTTTTCAAGTTCTAATGAAACCAGGGATGGAGTGCAGGTTAATTTACATTAATTTACATGTTTTCCCCACCCACCTGTTTAATTAATTAATTAATTTTGGTTTATTTTTATTTCATTGACCCTGGCTCTGAACTGACACCCCCACCTGTTTAACACCATGACTAGGAAGGTGCTTCAGAATGTGGCAGAAAGCAGTACGGAATACCAGACTGGAAATGTTTCAGTCAGGGAGGCATCAGGCCTTCTTCTAATTATGGGTCGCATATTCCCCTCTGAGCAAACGAGTAAGTTATTTAGTTTATTCAGCACGCAGTTTTTTTTTTTTTTTTTAATGTGTGTGTTTGGCAGTTCTCAACTTCTCAGTTTCGAAATCTTTGCATTCAAATGTCACTTCCCCAGAGCGCTTTCCTTGACCCTCCCAACATCCCTTCTCCCTCTCTTACTTCATTCGCTTTAGTTTCTTTATAGGGCTTATTATGACCTGACATGGAACACTAGATCTGATGTTTTTTTACTGTTTTCCTGATGCCAGGAACAGTGCGTGGTACGTGTGTTCACGTCAATCTTTACTGAACAAATGTATTCTCTGGGAAACTGGGATAGGTAACAACTCTTAGAACCAGGATGGGATCTATCACAACAATATATACACTTGGCACTGACAATTCCAAAACTGCCAAACGGAAGCAAAAGCTATGTCTTCTAGAATCTGCTGTTAAAAGGGAAAGTTACATTTCATAAACTTGGCTTGAAAGTTGCTGACTTGGCATAGTTGGGCATTGGGTGGATATGAAAGAAAGCCCTAGAGATCCAAGACAGTGAGATAGTCTCTACCAGGATTTCTTTCTTTCGTTTTTCCTGAGGAGGAGGTTTCCTGAGGAGGAGGAATAACAGCAGCCACCCATGGAAGTGCTGAAGCTTCTGTCTTCTGGGAAACTGTCCTCCTTGCTTCTTGGAGGGAGCACAGCCCTAGACAGTCACATTGAAATGATATCCAAAGCGTGCTAGACATATAACTTCAGGGTTGATCTTTTTTGTGTCAGTTTTTCCAAAACACATCTTTAAATAACACCCATACGTTTCTAGTTTGTGAATAAATTAGAATGCAAATCCACATCCACTCCCAAAAACCCACAGTCATTTCCTTCTCTGTGCTCGCTAGAGCTTATCTTTAAGTAATTATCAAACCGGTTGTTAGGCGGGTCTCCGGGTGGAAAGCTGCTGAACCCAGGGGAAAGATGAAAGATGAAAGGGAGACAGCTGAAGGCATCAGCAAAAGTTATGACAAACAGCTTTATAATAATCATTCCTCAAAGCTGGGAATGTGTGTTTCTAATGTCTGGCTTCTGTGAAGTGTGGTTGCTGCTGTTTCTACTTTACCCCCAGTCTCTAATGTTTATGGAAGAAAGAAATCATCTAAACTTCTGGTTTGGTCTTTCTCTTTGTGAAATGCAGCAGTCTGTCTGTTGATGTCACTTGACTAGTAGCCACATACTGTCTACAGAAGTCAACATTTTTAGTACCGAGCAGTTTTGGAAGGAAGAGAAACACACTTAGAAGCTCAAAGCTTTTATGTATTTGAGACTCATTTGCCCAAAGACAAGGTTATTGAGTTCTAGAAAAATTCAGACACAGCCTGGGTCAGTTTAAATATTTGCTTCATTTTGTATAACACTCCACGCTGGTGGGTATTTAAATGATTAGATGAGGGGTTGTTAACTTTAGGTCCGTGAATGAACTTTAGGCCGTCTGAGTAATCACTGACATTGTAGGCAGAATTTTACATGTTGTTTCCATTTACGTTTTTGGGAATAATAACTCACAGCTTTCATTAGGTTCTCAAAAGAATACTTCAGTGCCGTGGAGGATCTGTGTGGATGAGTGACAAATGCGAAATCCAGAGACTTGGGTTCTTCTGCCTCCAATAGCAGCCAAAACTTCAAAAAAGACATTACTGTTCTGGACTTTTAGTCTCCTCACCCATAAATGAGGAGGTTGAATTAAATCAATCAATGTTTTCCCAAAGTTCATTCATGTACCTAGTCATTTATGGACTGTCTTTATGATTATTGCCATATCCAACCACAACCTCTTTTATTTACTTAATATTTTTTCTTACATCTCATCACTTAAAAAAAATCTATTTGAAAAGAAATCTGTTTTGTGCATCTATAAGTGGAAAACCAGCATCACGTGATGTAAATTTTAAAAAGGTTATTAATTTACTACACAAAGATTATTGTCTTTACACCAGTGGTAGGTGTGCCACACCTGACACATTGGCATAATAGATGTACAGTCATACCTTGGTATCTGTGGGGGATTGGTTCCAGGACCCCTCTGAGGATACCAAAATCTGAGGATGCTCAAGTCCTTTATATAAAATGAAATAGTATTTGCACATATCCCATGTACGTACTCCCAAATACTTTAAGTCAACTCTAGATTTCTTGTAATAATACAAAGTAAATGCTCTGTGAATAGTTGTAGCACTGTATTGTTTAGAGAATAATGACAAGAAAAACAGTCTGTACTGTTCATTGTAGGTCCAATGACATTTTTCATTTGCAGTTGGTTGAATCCACAGATGAAAACACCCAGATATGGAGGGCTGACTGTATTGCACTTAACCCTCTAGATTCACTCTTCACCTTTTTCTACTCAGAAGAGCCCAGACAACACTTTCTTCACTAAGGCATTAAGAAATGAAGACTGTAGTTTTTCTCTGTGGGCCAGATATGACAATGAGGGATGCTGCTTCTGAATTTCAATGGGAAAAATAGGAGCCTGAAATAGTAGACAGAGGCCAGAGGGTGGTGCTTATCTTTCAGAGACAAGGATGCAATGTCCAATAAGCCACAGGATGGAATGCTAAGCCGCATGTTTTGACCAATAGGGTTCTGTATGATGGCTACTTGATCACAGGTCTATAGGAAAAAATAGATGGACATCCTATCCTACACTGATTGTCCACTTTCCGCTTGACATAAAGGTGCTGCTTGACACAAAAGGCAAAAAAAAAAAAAAAAAAAAAAAAAAAAAAAAAAAAAAAAAAAAAAAAAAAAAAAAAAAAAAAAAAAATTCTATCTTCACTGAGCCTAACTCAAATCACTGTGGTGGGATTTACAGTTTCTTACCTGGTTTCCAGACCTAAAGCCCCTCAACTGAGGGGACATCAGGTTCCTATGAGGAAGGAACCTGAAACATGGCCAAATTGTATGCCATGACAGTTTCCCTAAGCCACTACCAGAGGGACCTGAAGCAAGTAAGTAGGGAGAATGTGTAAGGTGGGGTGGGGGAAGGGAAACACCCAGACTTTCTGGGGGGTTATTAGGAAGTGGTTCTGAACCTTAAAACCTTCATAGTTTACTTGTTAAAGCTTATAGAAGTAAGATGAGAGATAGATTTCTTTTTTTTTTGAGATGGAGTCTCGCTCTGTCACCCAGGCTGGAGTGCAGTGATGTGGTCTCGGCTCACTGCAACCTCCACTTCCTGGGTTCAGGCAATTCTCTTGCCTCAGCCTCCTGAGTAGCTCAGATTACAAGCACGTGCCACCAACCCCAACTAATATTTGTATTTTTAGTAGAGATGGGTTTCACTATGTTGGCCAAGCTGGTCTCAAACTCCTCACCTCAAGTGATCCACCCGCCTTAGTCTCCCCAAGTGCTGGGATTACAGGTGTAAGCCACTGCACCTGGCTTTTTTTTTTTTTTTTTTTAATTGAGACAGGTCTCACTCTGTCACCCAAGCTGGAGTGCAATGGTGTGATCCCAGCTCACTTCAACCTCCACATCCCGGGCTCAAATTATCCTCCTGCCTCAGCCTCCCAAGTAGCTGAGACCACAGATAGGCACCACCATGCCTGGCTAATTTTTGTATTTTGTTGCAGAGAAAGGGTTTCACTATGTTGCCCAGGCTGGTCTCTAATTCCTGGGCTTAAGCAACCTGCCTGCTTCAGCCTCTCAAAGTGCTGTGATTACAGGTGTGAGCCACCACATCCAGCCCAGGAATAGATATATGTGTAATAATCCCACAATGATTCTTATACCAATGGAATGAAAGCTATAGTAGGAAAAGCCAAGTATAAGGAAGTCCCTGGAAGTCTATACCTTCTTCTTCACTCCCAACAAGATAGCAAGTCTTGTAGGGAGAATTGCAGAGATTAGCATTACCATAGAAAAATTGGAAGATATAGAAAAGGTGTCCTACCACCTCCCCATTTAACTCACCTGTCTGACTGGTGGAAAAGCTAAATGGGTCATGAGGAATTACAGTGGATTGTTGCAAACTTAATCAGGTGATGATGCAAATGTATTTCCAGACGTGATAACTTTATTGGAGCAAATCAGCATAGCCCATGGCACCTAGTATATGGCTATTGATCTGGTAGCTGTTTCTTTCTGTTCTAATCAGTAAGAAACATCAGAAGTAATTTGCTTTTAAAAAACAGGAACAATGTAAATTTATACTCTCTTGCCCTAGGACTATGTCAACTCTCTTACAATCTATCCTAACAGTCCTGAGGGTCCTGGATCATCTTTATATTCCATAGAACACCATGCTCATCCAGTACATTGAAGATACAATGCAACAGGATTTGATTAACATGAGGTAGCAAGCCAGAGGGTAAAAGATAAACACCAAAACATTCATGGTGCTAACAACATTTCTAGAGGTCTAGTAGCATAAGGCATATTGGGATAGCTAAAGTTGTTTGCAAGTTATTGCATCTTGCACCACCTTACAAAAAGAAAGAAGCACAATTCTTGTTGGACTTCTTTGTGTTTTGAAGGTAAAGTATACCACATATTGTATAACTCAGAAGTCTGGACATTTTGAGTAAACAGAGCATGAAAGGGGTCCATCCTTGTCACTTGGGCATTATGACCCAGAAGACTCAAATGTGTTGGAAGTATCTGCAGCTGTATGAGACTCGTGGCAATCCCTGATAGGAGAATAATAGCACAGAACCTTAGGGATTTCTTTGTGAAAAGTAGTTTTTGCCTTGCTACTGGATTCCAGTAGACACAATGTGCCTGACTATGGGATGTCAAACGATTATGTTATTTGAGTTGCCCATCTTGAACTGTGTGATATATGATCAACTGAACCATAAAATGGAACATAACAACGTTTTATTTTAGATGGAAATATATATGATATCGGGCTCCAGCAGGTCTGGAGGGCTTAGTTAGATTGTACCAGTAAGTGGTTTTGACTTCCATGTACTTCCTCTTGATGAGTATATGCCTGGCCCATGGATTTCTGTATGGAATTCTAGCATTGGCAGAAAGTAGACAATCAATGTACTACAACCCCACTCAATGAGGAGAACTTTAAATGGAATTTCTGGTTGTCTATTTTGTATGGAAGGAGACGATGGCCTGTGATACAGATCTACACTGACGCAGGGTTGGTACCAGATGGGTCACCTTGTCAGGGACTTGGAAATAATAAAACTGAAAGATTGGTGATAAGGAGGGTCTAGAAGACAGGTTATCTGGATAGTCTTAGAATGGGACATAGTATGAAGACTTTTTTTTTCTCATGTAAATGCCTGGTAGAAGAAAACCAAAGTAGAGGAAATTCTCAATAATCAATATGGCTTCTTCTGAGAGTGACATTTAGCCTCTATACCTGGCCACCTTGGTGTTTGCCCAATGGTCCAGTATTTGAAGTGACAATGGTGGCAGGGATAGATGTTATTCAAGGACTCAACAACATGTTGTCTCCACTGCAAAGTTGACCTGGCTATTGCCATTATTATTGTTATTTTTTGAGATGGAGTTTTACTCTTGTTGCCCAGATTGGAGTGTAATGGTGCGATCTTGGCTCACTGCAACCTCTGTCTCCTGGGTTCAAGCGATACTCCTGTCTCAATCTCCCGAGTAGCTGGGATTATAGGAGCATGCCACCACTCCTGGCTAATTTTTGTATTTTTAGTAGAGCTGGGGTTTCATCATATTGGTCAGGCTGGTCTCAAATTCCCGATCTCAGGTGATCCGCCCACCTCGGCCTCCCAAAGTGTGGGATTGCAGGCGTGAGCCACCACGCCCAGCTGCTATTACCATTGTTAAGTGTCCAGATGGTCAGTAAGAGAGACTAACTTCGAGCCTCTGCTACAGCAAGACTCACCGGGGGAAACCGGCATGTGTGTCTCACAAAAGCATGCTCTGAATTACAAAGAAGGACAAGCAGGGCGATGGTTGGAGTGTTAATGGAAAAACACAAACTCATCAGATAATGGGAACAATTCCATTCTTCCACTGTTGCTGCTGCTGTTTTGCTTAAATCTCTTTACCAAAAGGATCAGTTGGAAAGGAAAGAAACTGTTATGATTCAGCAATTTCATCTGTGAGCTTTATCTCATTTCATTCTCATAACAACTCTCCATGCTAGGTCATAGCCCCATTATAGAAATGAAAACACAGGCGCAGAGAGATTAAGTTTCACATCTAAAGTCCCATGGATAATAAGACGTGATACCGAATTTTGAACTCAGATCTGTTTATATGTATTGTACCATACTGCTTTTTAGGAAACTGTCTGCGATGCTAAGATAGATCTCAGTGGGTATCTGCTGGTTACTGTGGAGGTCATTCTACCCTCACACCTTTGCCAGGGACACTCGGGGAGGCAAACTGAAATTTTTCTTCTGTATCTCTCTTTCAGCTGCAGTCAATGGAGTGAGGATGAGCAGAACCCTGCCTGAAGAGAGGGAGGCAATAGGTGGCAGCTACATGCTCCTGGTAAGGCTCCTGAAGTACCCCAGGTTGGGAGGCATCTCAGGGCTCTTTTTCCTGGGTTGCATCTACAGAATCTCCATCAATGGATGGAGAGAAGTCTGAGTGTCATGGAGTCGAAGACCTGGGTTGAGCCACTTAGGAGAAGGTGAAGAGAAGGGGGTAGGAGCTACTTTGTAGGAGTGACCAAATCTGGGCTGGGAGCCCTTTAATTTAGGTGTATAGCTCTGCTCAATACACACCTAGCCCTGGTGACAAGCAAGGGTCATTTTCTGCATCCCTCTTTCCCACATTATATTTCACAGGAATGAGCTAATTCTCACATGACACCCATATGGCTCTTTTTCTGTTTCTTCCTCTTGGAGAGTGAGACCTCTCACTCTTGAAACCGTTTCTAGAAACTGTTCTGAGACAACTTGTCTGATTCCTCCTAGACCCTCTGATGCCCCTCAGGCTGGGTTAGGTACCTCTTCTCTGTGGCTCCAGGGGCACCCTGTGCTTGGCCTTTTCATAGCACTTTTCACGTGTGCTGTGGGGTTGAGTGTACCTATTTTACAGTATTGTTGTGGGATAATATATGTAAAGTAATTGAGCTTGGTCTAGGGTTTTTTTATGGTGATTGTCTACTTGTCAGTCATGTTCATCGTAAGCTTTGAAGGAAGGGACTGTATCTCTGATACCTTGCACTGCACCCAGGACATGAATATTCAGTAAAGTTCTGATGAAAGAATGAATGAATTGAATACAATGAGTTAAAGAGTAGCAAAGGTATAGGATGAGTATGCTTTTCTTGAACCGTTTAAATATATATAAATAATAAGCATACAATTCCTGAAAATTTCAGTGAGAAAAATTCTTTATTTAAAATAGGCTAGATTTTTTATACTAGATTAAATAAAACACTCTATAAATGAGAATTTTAAATTCAATTATACCAACCTCAGTAATACCAGTCAGGAGTTTTCCACCAATCCCCATTTAATAAAGTTTAAATGAATTAGCTTAGAATTATGAGGATATTTGCCTTTGCTTAGAGAAAAAAGCAGTGCCACATTTCCTGAATATAATAGTGTCATGCTAGTAAGAGAAATTCTGTAATGCTTAAGACAGCTAAGAAAAAGTGATGATCAAATGCTGAGACCCTTAAGCCCTTGCTCTGATGTTATTAATAGTGTTTCTAAATCACAGAGACAATTGACAGATTTTATTTCAACAAGATATCGAAAGCAAGAAGGGGACCTACACTATTTCTAGCCACTTGTATTTATTAATAAATGCTTAGCGCTTTTAATGCCTTTGCTGCAGAAGGGTAAAAAGTGTTTTAGCAAAAAGGTACACTGTGGGGACAAAGCTGGGAAGCTTGTGCATACAGAAAGTAGCTAATATCTTAGAGCTGTCAGGGCTCTTGGAAATGCCACGCATCATACATCATCTCCGGCTCCTGGGCTCTGTTTCCTGGCATGGATGTTTGCAGAGAGTTTGGGGCCATTGTGGTATCCATGGTTACTTCGTCCTGGAAATCCACGGATGTGGTCATGTCAGCATCGTAGGTCCTATAAACATCAGCTAATTCAGGGGTCACCAGTGGGTCAGCAGCTGCTGGGGTGACGCTGGGGAGTCCCTTCATCTTCCAGGAAGGGCTCCTTGGCAGGCTGGGAACATCATCCTCAGGGAGAGCAAGGAGCCCTGCATGGGCAACAGGTTCTAGCTCTGGAAGGAAAGCTGGGTTTTCTGGATTGTCTGGGTTGGCCTCCGGCATAGGGGAGCCTTGTGCACCTCCTTCTCCCTTCTCAGGGCCTTTGGTCGCAGCCACTGGGGAGTCAAATTCCAGAGTGAAGTCACCGCCCATAGCTGGCTTGTGGGGCATTCCCCCCAAGCTGGACCTCATGCCTCCAAATCCTGGAAATACGGCTCCATAGGCCATTGGGTCTCCTCTCCCGCCCTGGAAAAAAGACATTCGTTGAAGATGCCATTATCACATGCTATTAACTATACCATGCAACTATACCTGGTCACATTCACCAAGGATCTCTAAAAAACTGGTAGAGGATAGGAAGTTGGCTGATAGCTTTGTGTAAGCTCATTTCTCACTAAACTGGCTTTGAAACATAATGAAGAGGATTCTGCACTTATCTGGGTAGATCTTGGCATGATCTCCACAAAAGGGAGATAACAGGGCAGAAGCAAGACTTGAGGCAAAGTGAGTTTGAATTTAATTTTAAGAAAACAAGTAGTTGAAATGAGTACTACCATCACAAAACAAGTAAGAACTGAAACTCATAACTGCATTTGTTGAGGGAGAGTCTTGTCAATGGCATTTTCAGTGTCCCCAAATGAAGTTCCATGTAGTTTTTTTTTTTTTCTTTTAGGGGCCTCATTATATGGCCCAGGCTACTGGTCTAGAACTCCTAGGCTCAAGTGATCTTCCTGCCTCAGCTTCCCTAGTAGCTGGGATTACAGGGGCGAGACACTGCACCCAGCTAAGACTTAAATTTTTTTAAAGCACAAAGTTTAAGAAAAAAATCTGGCTTCCATGGAGTAACTAAAATATTTTCTTCCTGCGGACAAAGAGAATTCCAGAACTGACCATGTTTCTTTTTCTACCTTTGCTGCCAGAAATATGGGGTCCAAAATCTTAGGCTGTTTGTAGCAATTGAGCAGGACTGTGTGACTTGCATATCTGTATTCTGATTTTCTTGAAATTATGACTCATTTAATATCCTACCTTCAATTTTTTGGTTATATTTATTGTGTGTTTTTCATAAGCTCTGCAAAATCTTTTGGGAATGAGGCAGAATAGA
>NW_016803348.1:1643621-1653712 GCF_001698545.2 Rhinopithecus bieti
GTGTGTGTGTGTGTGTAGCCAAGATTATCCAAAAAGGAAACTTGCCTCCTTAATATTTCAGTTACTAATGTAGGCATTCAGAGAATGTTTATTTGGAATCTCTTGTGTGAGACCTAGATTTTATAATTTTAGCTCTTAAGATAAAATTTAATTAAAAACAATACTTTTTATAGAATATGGACTTACCAATTGATTTGCTCCAAAAGGCATGTAAAACATTCCTGGATAAAGCTAAATAAAATACAATCATTATCACAAAATGCATTTTCCAATGGAAAAACTTTTAAGTAAATTGCAAACAGAGATGTGGTATTAAAAAAAAAAACTTACTGGAGATTGTTTATTTTGTGGCATTGGTCCCCGAGAAATCAAACGGGCTATTTGGAAAATCTTTAAATGGTGGAAAGCAGAATAAGTAATTCACATAGGCAAATCCCCATTACAGTAATTTTTGAGTTATATGAAACACATTTTCAGATGGATTAGTATAGAAATAAGTATTTAATATTTAAGAAAACAAAGGAACCCATTATACTTCATATTCATGGATTAATGGGACAATGAAAAAATTCGCTCTTCTTTTTTGAAATGTAGAGACAGTTTTTACTACAAAGTGTCTCATTGAGATCTGTACTTACTGATGGACCTTGTGGATCAGGAAAATCCAATCCTGGGAGCTATATTACAGATAAGTATTAAAATTATCGGTCAAAAAATGAACAAAATAGATAAAAGCAAATAAAAGATAGACAAAGTGAACAAATAAAATAAAAATAAAAAATAGAAGTGTCTCATTGAGATCTGTACTTACTGATGGACCTTGTGGATCAGCAAAATCCATTCTTGGGTGCTATATTATAGGTAAATATTAAAATTATCATAAAAATGAATAAAATAGATAAATACAAATAAAAAATAGACAAAGTGAACAAATAAAAAAAGTAAAATACAGAAAGTGTCTCATTGAGATCTGTACTTACTGATGGATCTTGTGGATCAGCAAAATCCATTCTTGGGTGCTATATTATAGGTAAATATTAAAATTATAAAAATGAATAAAATAGATAAATACAAATAAAAAATAGACAAAGTGAACAAATAAAAAAAGTAAAATACAGAAAGTGTCTCATTGAGATCTGTACTTACTGATGGACCTTGTGGATCAGCAAAATCCACTCTTGGGAGCTATATTATAGGTAAATATTAAAATTATCATAAAAAATGAATAAAATAGATAAATACAAATACAAATAAAAATAGACAAAGTGAACAAATGAAAAAATACAGAAAGTGTCTCATTGAGATCTGTACTTACTGATGGACCTTGTGGATCAGCAACATCTACTCCTGGGAGCTATATCACAGATAAATATTAAAATTATCAGTCAAAAAATTAACAAAATAGACAAATAACAATAAAATAAAAAATAGACAAAGTGACATTAAAAATAAAAAATTGACAAAGTGAACTGATCACATAATTATCTTGTTTGCAATGACAGTAAAACAAAATGAGTTTCATTATTTTACTTTCTTTCAGTGTTTTGGGAGGTATGACCCGAGAGTTTGCAATGGTCTTTTACTAACATTATTCAAATATACCTGCAGGGGGATGAGGTACATCTATCATGACTTTGCTATCTCTTGCAGATTAGAAAGTAATGAATTTTGGAATGGGAGCATACCTGGTTGGTTTGAACCCTGGCTCTGCCACTTAGTTTTTGTGTACTCCTGGGCCAATTTTGTAACTTCTCAAAATCTGTCTTCCTTTCTTTAAAAAGGCTGATAACATGTATTTTTATAGGATTATAGGCAGGATGATATGGGGGAATGATACATGCCCACATAATACTGGTTACATGGTACCTTCCTTTTCTTTTATCCATTACACTTTTCTCTACATTATTACAAGACACTTTTTGCATAGTTGTCACCTTTCTGTCAGACAGATAATAATGGAAAATCCTACTTGTTATGCTGAGGGATCAATCACTTTTCTCAGTCTTTCCAACACCAAAAAAAGACCAGTGATAGGAAACCTGGACTTCTCTGGGGTTTTATTCTATTTCCTATGGAAGTTTTCATCTTTTGCAACTAAGAAACCCAGTTTTATAGGCACAGGATCTTTTAGAATCCATGCCCTGTCTCTGATGGCAAAAGATAGGAATGGATATTTATGTTTTACTCAAAAAATAAATCTCAGATATGGAAGACTGATTAAGAATATATTTATATCATGTATTATGCCTGAAGGCTACGATTATTTAAAAGGACCCTGCAAATTAGTTTTCTTCTATTAGGTTAGCTGGTGATTCTGATCTGACTTCAAGAGAAAGGAAGTACCTCAGGCTTTGGTGGCTTATCTGATGGTGCCACCTGCTGCTGAACCAGAGGCAGTTCTTCCTGCAAGAGCAGCTGTCCCAGGTGAATTGGAGGCTGAAGTGCTTCTTTCTGTGCTGTGGCCTCGTCGGCGGTTGCAGCAGCGGCCTGGAGGAGAGGTTTCAGTCCTGGCTGTTGAGGCTTCAAGGATGGCTGTGATGGGAGAGGTGGGGGATGCACAGGCAAAGAATATTCATACTGCAGAGAAATTTGAAAAGAGTGTCAGAAAGGGATGGCTCATTAAACAACGGTGCCTAGAATTTCTAAACAAAGGGGCTTGGGGCGCTTTCTATCTGGAAGGGAGGCTAGGGAACTTGTCTTGAAGTTGAGTTTACATAGGAAGCACCAGTTAGCGTTAATGTTGTTTGGGGAGGTCTTGCGTGTGCCTCCCCTACCTGCTTTGGGACCACCATTGCTCATGAAGGTGAAGCTACATGAACCTCCTGGTAGGATGAGACATGTCCTTCTCTAACTTCTCATAGCTGTCTGTATGTATCTGTATCTTTATTTTACCACTTTCTCATTGGATGGCAATTATTTGTTATAAATCTTTGTCCCCCAGTCAATGGAGAGAGAATGATATGTCTTGTTTTTCTTTATAGCCCCTGTACATAACATAGCTCCTAACAAGTGCCTGGCCCATGGTGAGTACCTAGTAAATTTTTCAAATTAGTGAAAACATAAAGCATGATTAATTAAAATGCCAATCAAATTCTTGCATCATGGAGTCCACTTTGGAAACAAATGAAGAAACAGTCACCATTAACATAATTTATTGTTCTACTAAATGGGACCTCGTGGTAATGCTCCTGCTGTGGAAGACCACCTGGAACTAAAATTCCCTGTTAATCTTGGTTCTGAGTCCATACATTAAATGAAAAAATTTCCTGTTAAAATCATCATGTTTTGTTGCTTTTTCTAGAAATTACTTGTGGCGAATGGCTCCCTATTGTTTGTAGAATGATTGCAAACTCCTCAGACCAGCAAGGAAGTCTCACAACAATTCGGGGCTCTGCTTTGCCTCTCCAGTCATCACCCCTCTCTGAACTCACATCTCACAATTCAGCACTTTGAAATATGTTGTCTTGTCCTGTCTGAATCAGATAAAATATGAAATTTCACAATCCTTAGAGCCATTCGTAAATGTCTTCACTTTTACTACCAAACCACAATTTGGTTTATGTATTTATTAGGCACCTAAGCAATAACGGTTAACAGATCGATATATTTATTGACTTCTGTAGGGTTCTTGATGTTTTACTTTTTTAAATTTCTTAATTTTTTTTTTGAGACAGAGTCTCACTCTATTGCCCAGGTTGGAGTGCAGTGGCACAATCTCGGCTCACTGCAGCCTCTGCCTCCTGGGTTCAAGCGATTCTCCTGCCTCAGCCTCCCGAGAGTAGCTGAGATTACAGGTGCCTGCCACCATGCCCGGCTAATTTTTGTATTTTTAGTAGAGACGGGGTTTCACCATGTTGGTCAGGCTGGTCTTGAACTCCTCACCTCAAGTGATCCATCCACCTTGGCCTCCCAAAGTCCTGGGATTACAGGCATGAGCCATCGCACCTGGCATTTTGACCTGGATTTTGACCAGGATTATTGTCATCATTTGAAATTAGCCTTTGAGTAATTATTTAGGAAATCTTGATTCAAATGAAAATTGTCCAGGATGTAGCCTGCTTCGATTTTTGAGGACTGTTTGCTGCTATCTTTAACATAGGTCTCATATTTTGTTGGCTGTATCTTCCTATTTTAAATAAATATGCAAATAGTTTCAAATTTAAAAATATTTCTTAAGCACTCAAAGCAGTTATAGGCTTTGATTTATTTGGCATGAGAATAATTTTTTGTTAATGCTAGGACTTGGCTATTGCTAATTTATCACAACTCAAGGAAGGCAAGTAAGAAGAGGTTTTAAAGCCTGAGGTTTCAAACATATTGACGCTATTCACTCACCTGTTGAGTTTCATGTTCCCTTGGCCTCATCCATGGAAGAGAGGAATGTGGTGGGAGGAGACCATGCATCCACAAAGAATTAAATGATTTCCCAAAGCCAAATCTAGAATACTAAAGACATGGATAAAAAAAGGCATGCTTATATTTAAATGTTAAATATAACATTGGTTATATTTGGTTTTCTTTTCTTTTCTTTTCTTTTTTTTTTTTGAGATGGAATCTCTCTCTGTCACCAGGCTGGAGTGCAGTGGGAGATCTTGGCTCACAGCATCTGCCTCCTGGGTTCAAGCAATTCTCCTGCCTCAGCCTCCTGTGTAGGTGGGACTATAGGCACGCACCATCATGCCCAGCTAATTTTTGTATTTTTAGTAGAGACGGGGTTTCACCATGTTGGCCGGGATGGTTTTGGTCTCTTGACCTCATGATCCGCCCGCCTCGGCCTCCCAAAGTGCTGGAATTACAGGCGTGAGCCACTGCGCCCAGCCTGGTTTTCATTTTCTAAAAAATCAACAGATAGCGTAAATATAGCAAAAGCAAAAGTGGTGTTGCTTAATTTAAAATGGATAGGTATGGCTGGACATGGTGGCTCACGCCTCTAATCCCAGCACTTTGGGAGGCCGAGGTGGGTGGATCACCTGAGGTCATGAGTTCGAGATCAGCCTAGCAACATGGCGAAATCCCATCTCTACTAAAAACCACAAAAATTAGCCTGGCATGGTGGCAGATGCCTGTAATCCCAGCTACTCGGGAGGCTGAGACAGGAGAATAGCTTGAACCCAGGAGGCGGAGGTTGCAGTGAGCCGAGATCGCACCATTGCACTTCAGCCTGGGCCACAGAGCGACACTCTGTCTAAATAAATAAATAATAAATAAAAAAAAAATCAAATGGATAGGTAAACTCTTCCTTTCAGTGAACTTAAATTTCATTTTGAGCTAGTCTGCAATATTTCCATAAACTTGTTTGAGATTTAGATTTTTTAAGCACTTACGTTTTGTGCCATATAATAAAATGAATAATGCACAAAATATTCTTTTCTAACTAAATAAAATTCAATACTATTTTATTTTCCCTGTCACTCTATCTTATTTTGTTTTAGGCTCTCATTCACTTCTTGGTTCTTCCAATATTTAGTATATTGTCTATTCATAAATAAATTTGATGAATTATAATGCTGCTGCTAATATTACCACTAGCATCACCATGAATACTTGCAATAAGAAATATGATTACCTGAGAAAGTGTGTTTAATCCCTGCAGACTTCCCAACTGTCTCATTGTCTATCAAGAAAAAAAGTGGGTTACTGTTTATCACATATGCTGTGTTTGACACAACTGATTTCTCGTGATATTTGACATTATCAACACAAAGTTTGATGTGGATAATTTAACAAAATGAAAGTGGACACAAATCATCATCGAAAGGTGGAAATATTAAATTTGGTTCTGCCATTGTTATTACTGCTATTAAAATAATGCAGTTGCTTTTATCATTAATTAAAGGAGAAAAAGTATTATTTAAGTGGAGGTTACATTGAAACATGGGAAAATAGCTCATTCCACTGAAATATAAATGTAATTGTGAGGAATTTACTTCATTGACTCTTTTCTCCCCATTTAATTTACTTTGCCCCTTACAAGTTCAGCCAGAAGAGGAATTTGAAACAAACAAATAAATAAAACTTTTACCTCTTTCTCAAACAATAAATCTTTCAAAATATTAAATATAGAAACTATTGAAAGAAATGTTAAGTATCTGGATAGATTATCGAGAATTCCACCATTTCAACAGAAAGTCAATTTCACTTTTTTCATGGGAAGAGATTCAGAACGCTTTGGATTGAGTTTAAGCTAAAAAAGAAAAAAAACCCTCAGTGAAATTAGCTTCCATGTGAAGTAAGCGTCTAGCTCAAATAGGTATTGATTGCCCCCAGCTTACCATGACACATGGGAATTTCACAAGACCTTGTGAAAAATTTTTAATCTTATAAATATCTTTCTATATATAGCTGTCAGTATTTTTCATTGACATCACCAAAATTTCTGTTTTGCTGGGGTTTTCTAAACAGAATATATATTACATGAGAACTGCAATGAGACAAATACACTGTACAACTTATACAGGAAGTATCATAGTACAATGTTAATGCTATTTGCCAGACTTATTAAAAATTAAATTTTGTACAGGTACATTTATTTCATGAGAACTTTATCATGTAAGATAGTATAAGGAGCAGGACTAAAAGTAAACTGTGAGCACAGAGCAATGTATTTTTAATTAATGTAGTAATTTTATTAATATGTATATTCTATATAAGGCATTAAGTATTAATATTGCTTTTGTTTGCATGGAAATAATGTTCTAAAAAGTAAAACACCTGAGAGTTTAAAATTGCAGTAGAATTATAAGACAAAGCTCTAGTAAATGCCATAATTTTTCTAGCACTCCTCAGGATAACAGCCACAAACTTCTGGCTAGGAAAACTGAGAAACACACCACCATATTTCTCCTGTATCACAAATATACCAGTGTAAAGTTAATATGTAAAAAACTCTGACAATACATACCTCAAGGCTCAAACTAGCCATACCCGGTGTTCCAGTTTGCTGAGGAAAGAACTGAATGAAAATAAGAATAATTTTGAGTCTCATTGGTACAAAACTTCCTTCAATGCCTATTGGGCATAGGATATTGCTCCAGTACATAAGGGCTACCGGAGGGGCCACCATTTTGGTTTATTATGCAAATAACTTGAGTGCTTGGGCAGAATGAAGAAGAGCATAAGTTATTTGGGAGAATCAACACAGTATTTGAAAATTTTGCTCCCACCTGCATCATCTATCCTTTGTCTGCATCTTAATGCTTCGTTGCTTTAAAAGCAAAATATGATTTAAAGTTACACACAAGGAGAAGTAGAATAAAGCAACAAAATAGAAAACTACTAGTACTTTATATTCTTAAAAAAATTACCACAGAAAAAAGTAAAGGGGACAAACTCAAGCTGAATTTTCATGTGCTTTTGACAAATCTACATGATTTTGGTTTACTAGATGTGGCATGGGATCATGACATTCAGAAAAATCATATGCAAAATCTAACTTGATTCCCATTCAAAGGACTTCAGCAAATTCTCTATGATTTTAGTGAAAGATTATTTTATGTATAAACCTACTATATTTTGGGATCATATCAAAGATTTTTTTTCCTTAAATAAAAGCATTCTAGCATAAAATACTATTATACTTAACGTGTTCACTTAAAAGTTGTTCAAAAATATACCTATCTATACAATTAGTTTTTTAAAATGTAAGATATTTTCCTTTCCCTTTTTTTTTCCCCCAAGACTAAGTTTCACTCTGTCACCCAGGCTGGAGTGCAGTAGCGCGATCTCGGCTCACTGCAACCTCTGCCTGCCGGGTTCAAGTGATTCTCCTCCCATGTAGCTGGGATTACAGGTGTGCGCCACCAAGTCTGGCTAATTTTTGTGTTTTTAGTAGAGACGGAGTTTCACCATGTTGGCCAGGCTGGTCTTAAACTCCTGAGCTCAAGTGATCCGCCCACCTCGGCCTCCCAAAGTGCTGGGATTACAGACATGAGCCACTGCACCTGGCTTCCTTTTTTAAAAAAATAGGGATAGGGGTCTCACTATGTTGCCCAGGCTTGTCTTGAACTCCTGAGCTCAAGTAATCCTCCTGCCTTAGCCTCCAAAAGTGCTGGGATGATAGGCATGAGTCACCATGCCCAGCCTTTCCCCCCCCCCCTTTTTTTTTTGTTGTTGTTAAAGATATTTTTCTTTTGAAACCAATCCTTATTACTTTACACAAATACCAGTAGAAAACATGGAGAATGGAAGAATAGGAATTAGAGTAAATTGGATTTTGGAGTCTCTGGTTCTTCGGATACTCTCACTTTCTAAGACCAAGGGGTTGTAATGCCATCTTTCCTTCAGTTATACCACAAGGATTTATGGAATGTTTACTAAATATATTGGTATTATTTTTCCTTTATGAGTAAGAAGTTAAAGAATTACACCCTCTACTTTTCACCCCTCACCTTTTCATATAAGTAAAATCCCACCTTCTGGGTCATGGTGAGAATTTCCTTAAATAATTCAGTTTTGGACAAGAATGGAGAGAAAGGGCCAGGCATGGTGGCTCACATCTGCAATCCCAGCACTTTGGGAGACCGAGGTGGGCAGATCATGAGGTCAGGAATTTGAGAACAGCCTGGCCAACATGGTGAAACCCTGTCTCTACTAAACATACAAAAATTAGCTGGATGTGGTGGTGGGCGCCTGTAATCCCAGCTGCTTGGGAGGCTGAGGCAGGAGAATCACTTGAACCCAGGAGGAGGAGGTGGCAGTGAGCTGAGATCTCAGCATTGAACTCCAGCCTGGACAACAAAGCCAGATTGTTTCAAAAAAAAAAAAAAAAAAAAAAAAAAAAATAGAGGGAAAGGCATTATAAATGTGTAGCAAATACTCTGGGTAGGAAAGAGGTTAGCTGTATAGGCAGGAAGGGTGATTGTGCATGTATGTGTGTATGTGGTGGGTAGCTTGTTGAGAATTTGGGGGAATCGTGAGAGCGGGACTTTCCTCCCCACTATTTGCCAGTGCATAAATAACACATCTTGGATTGAACCACAGAACAAAGTGTACTTTGCTTTCCATCTGCTCTAAGTCATGAATTAAAGAATATTTACACGAATGTATACAGACAGGGGATACATTTCCCATGCAGAATTAATAGGAGAAGAACATCTGATTTGACAAGCAATTGGTTGGCAATAATAAGCAATTGTTCTAGTCCTCAGAGCGGACCCAGTTGATTCAGGTGTGGATCATTACAGGTTCAAAGAACGCCAGTGTGTTAGACTGATGGTGAATGACTGAGGCTGATCTCAACGTCAGTATCATACAAAGGTAAGCTAGGGTGGCACCCTCAATTTTTCTTTCATTTAAACTTCATCTTGTGTGATGAAACAGAGACTCTATTTTTATTTGTGGAATTAAGGTTTTCATCATTATAATCAGGTTTCATCCTCTTTCTCCATTTCCATTCTCTTTCACTAAAACACTTTAAGAAAACCAAATAGCTAACCTTTTCTTTCAGAGCATTAAACTATTCTAAAGTTCATTTGAGGCCAACTATGAGCTCCTGGAGATAAGAGATCATGTCTTATTTACTTTCATTTTTCCAATGCCCAGCACATTGCTGGATGCATGGCGGCTGCTCAGTATATATTTGCTAAATGCATATAGCAGCTAAATGAAGTTTTTGCGATAACAGAATTGCATGCTGTTGGCTGGAGTAGTTCAGTGTTTAAAAGATTGTGTTTGTATGAGATCAATATATACTAGAATGGATCAGGTGTGGTACTGTAATACACAATTAGCCCCATCACTATGATATATTTTGATTTATGAAACTTCAGCTCTCAGAGTCACACAATTTTTGCTTACAAGGTAAATTTGCTAGTTAATTACTAGCTTCAAATGTAATTCTCTAGCTGAGTTTCGTAACCATAGAAATTTGGAGATGGTTCTTTTTGAAATGAAGAAAATGTACTTTTCTTTTCAGAGAAATTTCCTCTTTCCATTTCAACTTTATACTGATAGCAAGAAGTTGATAATAAAATTTCGCCGTGCATTGTAGAGACTAAGTCTTTTAACTTTGAATGAGTGGAATAAGATCTAGAAATTGTTTTGGGACTATTTTAAATAACTTTTCAGTAGAAATATCATAAGCTTCACTTACT
>NW_016803348.1:1655026-1677428 GCF_001698545.2 Rhinopithecus bieti
AGAGGAAAAGGGGGGGGGGGGGGGGGGGGGGGGGGTTGGGGGGGCGGGAATCTCTGCTCCTGCAATTAGTCTACACCCTTTTATTGCATGCAGGGACATTGGCCCAGTAGGGTCTCATTATTTTTAATTGTACTGCAGCCCCTGTACTTATTCAGAGAACTTGATAGCAGGGAAGGCAGTAAAGGAATAATGGACATAGGCTCTGAAGACAATGATTTTGGTGAGCTGGGGGAAATATATGTAAAATAGATGCAAAACAAGCCATTATCTGTTTTGTGCTGGTTTTATCTGTAGATAAAGCTAGTGACCCAATGCTAGCATTATTCAGATTTTCACCCTCCTGTTTGTCGTAGTAAAAGTAACTACCCTCCTTCCCCCCCAGCACACACAGAGTCTGAAAGAAAACACTAAAATGTTAGATGGATAATGAATGTGTGTGATTTCTTTCTTGAATTTCCTAGATATTTTCATTTCTGGAGATACCTGATTAGAGATAGCCAAGCTTTTGTAAGAAACTACAACTGGACCCTCTGCAAGAATCAGGTTTACTTCAGGTAAACCTTTGGTGCATTTACAAAAAATTTGTGGGGACAGGGACATAAATCAGAACATTCTCTATGAACCAAATCAATGGGCACAAGCGTCAGTTCACTCTTTAGATAGACACATTTCCAGGCAGGCATTAGTATCAAGCCAGGTTAATAAGACATATTTCGATCACTTAGAAAGTTAACATCAACACAGACTGGTTTTTCTCCATGAACAGATAATATCTTGAATGTGGATTGTGTATTAGCTGCTTTCGTTACTTCTCTGCCCATCCTTGTCTTTCCAAAGTTGTGATTTCAGATATGGTAGGGATAAGCATTTAAGATTAGTTTCTGAAGAAGGGATGAGTCAGTACACTCTTTAGAGAAGTAGGGATCTTGTCAATTACAGGGAACATGGAGGAAGCCGGTATTTTGAGAGAAAGGTGTATCCATACCCAAATGTAGGCCTAACAGCTTCAAATAATGTTATCTTAGAAGCTGCTCCTGAAAACCTCTGTGTTCCACTGATGCCAGAATTATCTTTAGAATAAAAAGAAATGAAGAATGTGAATGTGTTTTGCAAACAGCAAAATGTTATTGAAATGAAAAGTATTATTTTTGCATGCTGTCTACGGTGCTTGATGCAGTCCCTTAATCTCTTTCTTTCGAGCCCCAGTTTCTTCTTCTGTTTTGTAAGGATAATAATTAATCACCAGAAGCTTGTCTTTTTTTTTTGAGATGGAGTCTTGCTCTGTTGCCCAGGCTGGAGTGCAGTGGCATGATCTCAGCTCACTACAACCTCTGCCTCCTGGGTTCAAGCAACTCTACTGCCTCAGCCTCCTGAGCAGCTAGATTACAGGCCCGCGCCACCATGCCCGGGTAATTTTTGTTGTGTTTTTAGTAGAGGCAGGGTTTCCCCATGTTGGCCAGGCTGGTCTGAAACTACTGACCTCAGGTAATCCGCCTGCCTCGGCCTCCCAAAGTGCTGGGACTACAGGCGTGAGCCACTGCGCCCAGCCTGAGCTTGTCTTAAAGATTGGTGAGATGGTGAAGATGCAGCAGCTGCCGTTTATTGGGTGCTGAATGAATGCGTTGATAATCCTTTTGGTAGGAGAAACTACATGAAATATGAGACCGCAAGAACACTGTGTGTGTGTGTGTGTGTGTGTGTGCGCGTGTGTTGGTGGAGGAGGAGGAGTGCTGGCAGCTAGGTTCATAAGCTCCAATGAGGTAGAGAAGGGACCTGATGGAGGACATTTTCTCTGCGTGGAAGTCGATGCTGAATCCATAGGAACGAGCTTCTTCGTTGGCTACAAAACTGGGAAACAGTGTGTGTATGTCTTCTAAAGTTTATAAACATGATCGTGACACACTAATAACGATGTTTTGTTAGGATTCCTATGTTCTGCTTTGCTTTTAAGTCAAATATCCAGTATATCATATACACTGTTGCTTCTTCCTTTGTTAAATGTCACACTCCATTCTGGCTTATTGACTTCCAGGTGTTTATCTGGTAGTTTATTTCTCCTCCAATATCCTGCACACCAACACTAAAA
This sequence comes from Rhinopithecus bieti, assembly GCF_001698545.2. Lineage (NCBI taxonomy): Eukaryota > Metazoa > Chordata > Mammalia > Primates > Cercopithecidae > Rhinopithecus > Rhinopithecus bieti. Next base: position 1,657,113 of record NW_016803348.1, read on the forward strand.
TACCGGTTTTGGCATTTCACTGCCCCACTCAAAAACTATGTAAGGATCTCTAAAGCTATCAGATAAAGTTCACCCTCTGTAACTAGACAGTCAATTTAACATTTCAGTTCATCTTTCCAATCTTGTTTCCCACTTTGCATGAGACAGTGTGCATTCATATTGTAATAATGATTGTAATCAGTTGGAGTTGGTTTCATTTCTTCAGCTAATAAACAGTTTTTTTTTGTCTGATTTTATGGGATGTATGTTATTGGGAAAGTTGGTAAATATAGTACTAATTTATCCGATGAAAAATTTTTCTATTCCAAGGAAATCTGGAAATTAGTATGAATGTATGAATGAGTTTTTGACAGTGATTATAGGTATTAAGGAAATTACCATAGCTGATGGAAACCATGTTATGTTGGCCAAGACCATACCTGTATGAAGAACAATCAAAGAGTCAGTCTTAAGAAAATGCTTGTGTCTGGAGTACAGCAAAATAAAAAAAAAAAAAAACTCGAGGTGACAAAAGATGTGAGACACATGAAGAGACATAGGCCGTAGAAAAGTTACAATGAAAATTTACAGCAACAAGATTTGGCAGAATATGTCAGTAAAGTGGTTGAGAGCACAGCTGTTTAAATCCCCTCTGTAATACTCACTGGTCATATGACATTGAATGAGCCACTATATAATCTTCATGTAGTTCTTTTTTTTAAATTTTTTTTGAGATGAGTCTCACTCTGTCATCCAGGCTGGAATGCAGTGGCACGATCTTGGCTCACTGCAACCTCCGCTTCCCAGGTTCCTGCGATTCTCATGCCTCAGCCTCTTGAGTAGCTAGGACTATGGGCACGTGCCGCCACACCCAGCTAATTTTTGTATTTTTAGTAGAGGTGGGGTTTCACCATGTTGGGCAGGCTGGTATGGAACTCCTAGCCTCAAGTGATCTGCCCACCTTGGCCTCCCAAAGTGTTGGGATTACAGGCATTAGCCACTGTGCCTGGCCTCCCTTTTTCCATGTGTATATATATTTATATGAAGAGAGAGAGAGAGAGGAGAGAGATGGAGTTTCTCTCTTGTTGCCCAAGCTGGAGTGCAATGGCGCGATCTTGGATCACTGCAACCTTCGCCTCCCGGGTTCAAGTGAGTTTCCTGTCTCAGGCTCTCGAGTAGCTGAGATTATAGGCATCCACCACCACGCTCAGCTAATTTTTTGTATTTTTAGCAGAGACGAGGTTTCACCTTGTTGACCTGACTGGTCACGAACTCCTGATCTCAGGTGATCCACCCACCTTGGCCTCTCAAAGTGCTGGGATTACAGGCATGAGCCACTGCACCCAGCCTCATATAATATTTTTATTTGTGAAATGTGGTCTACTGTAGGTCAGCATTAATTTAATTTAAATACAAAATACAAAGTGCTTAGCACACTAGCTGGTAGCCAAGAAATGTTCAGTGATCATGAGTTATTATCATTCTTGTGGAAATGAAATGTGAAGGCTGAAAAATCTGCTTCATGTTAAAATATTTTCTCAGCTTTATTGAGGTATAATTGATATACAATAATTGCACATATTTAATGTTTACATCTTGATGAGTTTAAACATATACATATACCCTTGATACCAACATTACAACTAAGGTAATAAACATATCCATTACCTCCAAAAATTTCCTTGTGCTCTTTTGTGTGTGTGTGTTTTTTATTAAGTAGTAAGAACATTGAACAAGAAATCTATCCTCTTAACAGATTTTTAAGTGCACAATATAGTATTGTTAACTATGGGCATATTGTCGTCCAGCAGATCTCTAGAACTTATTCATCTTGCATAACAGAAATTTTATACTTATTGAAGAACAGTTCTCCATTTCTACCTTCCCCCAGCCTCTGGCAACCACTATTCTTTGCTTCTGTGAGTCTGACTATTTTAGATACCTCATATAAGTGGAATCATGCAGTATCTGTCTTTTTGTGACTGGCTTATTTCATCTGGCATAATGTCTTCTAGGTTCATCCACATTGTCACAAATGGCAGGACTTTCTTCTTTTTAAGGCTGAATAGTATTTCATTGTATATATATTTTCCATTTTCTTTATCCATTCATCTGTCGGTGGTCATTTGAGTCATTTCCATATCTTGGCTTTTGTAAATAATGCTGCAATGAACAGGAGGGTTTTGTCTAGATTTTTTTCTTGCCTCTTTACAACTTGTTTTACAAAGTCGTTGTCAAATTTGACCTCTTCTGTGACTCCTTCCCCCACTTTCCACTCCACTGTGATTTTTTTCCTTCTCTGAATTCCAACTGTATGTCATTCATACACTACACTGTGACACCTTGCTCATTAAAGATCTTTAACATTTACTTTGTATGTGGTCTTCTAACTTTTTGGATATGGCTTTCATGTCTAACATTCCTGTGAGGTAGAAACCACCCAGTCTTCTAACTTGCTTCATTTAATGTTCTATGTGCACCATAATATTAATAGCTGATACTTGGGTAGCACTTACTGTGGACAGGTGATAATTTGACTGTTTTACATATATTAATTTACTTCATCCTCACCAGAACTTCAGGAAACGGTGATTCTTCCCCTTTCTATCCACAATACAGCGAAACTATAGAGAGGTAAAGTAAATTGCCTGAAGTGACACAGTCAGTAAGTGCTAGAAGTAGCATTTAGACTCAGGTATCTGGCTCTGAGTCCTGGCTTTTATGCACTATGTCAACATGAATTAGTTACCCACTGGCAGATGACATGGACCAATCAATCACTGACAGATGCAAAGGAGAGTACCACATACACCTGTCTATAGAGAATTTATCAGAACTGCAGACAATGTTAGAAGACATTGTTTTTAATTAGTTTCCATTTATTTTGTAATAAAGATCAAGAACCAAAAAACAACATAGTGATGATGATACAAATATAAAAGAAGACAAATTAGACAGAATTTTACTACTTCATCAACCTAAAAAATTATTTTTTCTTACAGTACTTACTCATGTTAAATTCATGTTTAACATAGTTAGGATTATAGTGTAAATATCATTTTGTATTGGTCTTTATGTGCTTACCATTATGTCATAAATATTGACATGTTGCTACAGAGATAAATATTATATTTTTAATTGTCTGGATAATATATCTTCAAGTCGATGCTTAGGACTGCTGTTTTTTTTTTATTATTACTATTATACTTTAAGTTCTAGGGTACATTTGCACAACGTGCAGGTTTGTTACATATGTATACATGTGCCATGTTGGTGTGCTGCACCCATTATCTCGTCATTTACATTCGGTATATCTCCTAATGCTATCGCTTCCCGCTCCCCCCACCCCATGACAGGCCCCGGTGTGTGATGTTCCCCATCCTGTGGCTTAGGACCTCTGTTTTTCAACCTTTGGTTGTTTCTAATTTTTTACAATGAATATTTTAATTAGTAAAGATTCAAAACAATTTTTACATTTTGAATTAGTTTCTTGGTGTAATTTACCATGAATATGATTTCTAGTTAATATGTGTATTTTTATGACTTTTGATAAGTATTGCTGAATTATCTAAGTTTATAGCCTACTAAGAATTCATCTATACCAGTTTTACCACAACTTTGCCAGAATTTGTTCATTTAATTAATTTTTCCCCTCATAAATTAATTGGTATTATGTACTATTTCATTGGTGTTTTAATTTATATTTCTTTGATCATCACCAAGGTTAAATATTTTCTTTACATATTTACTTACTAAGTATATTTCAATTTTTTTGTAAGCTGTTAATGTTTTTGTTTATTAGTCACAAGAGAATTTGTATGTGTTTTCTATATCATTGAGCATATATTATGCAACATTTTATGTAACATATGAATGGATCTTTTATCATGTTTGATGTAAATTTTTTGATAGACATTAAAATAAAAATTTAAGTTAAAATACCTTCCTTGGAAGGCTTCCTAGTTCGCAGTAACTTCTCAGGTAGTATACTTCATAAATACTTCTTGGAGTCAGGCTGATGTCATTTTTTGCCCCTGCTGCCTTTCTTTCATGGTGGATTCCAAAGTCACATACCTGGAAACTCTGACACTGAACAAATCTGGCATTGGTCCTTTACAAACAAAGGAGTTTTTAGCAGAAATATATGCCATTGATACAGTAGCTCTTGGCAGCTTGTCAAGTAAAACACCCACTTGCTTTGTGTGTTAAAATGATGATTCATTTGTTTCTGTCCTGGATTATTATCTGCTGTTTGTACCTGTAGTAAGCCCATGCAGCAGGACTTTTGGAAGAAAAGAGTTGACCACAAGCCAACACAAAATGACTTCAGCTTTTCACACATGGACCCTTCGTGATTACATCAGAATCAGTTTTTTAGTAGAAGTGGTATTTGGGTTTGCTCAGCCCAAAAGTTTTTGGTGTAAATAACTGAAAAGCAAGTCAGGCACATGTCCTGTGCTAGTCACTTAACTGCTGAGTTTGTTAAAGGAGCATTTACTAAAGGCTATGAAGAGACCATTGTATTAAGTTTAATGGAGGTAAAAAGAGAAATTCAGACTCATTAACAAAAAAATGTTATAGTCTAGTTGGAGCAACAATACATGACATTGACACATGAGCTGTCATGAGACTTATTATGAAAAAAACGTGTAAAAGAAGATAGGGTATGAATTGCTTAATTGCTAAGAGCATGAGTTTTGGGGATCAGACTGTTTAGTTGAGATAGAGTGTCATGATTCTCTAGCTGTGTGTCCTGGACAAGTTATTTTATCATGTGGTACCTCAGTTTCCTCATCTGTAAAAGGGTGTTAATAAAGGAGCCTACAAAGGAATAAATGAAATAATACACTAAAGTGTTTAGAACAGTTCCTGATACATTAGAAGCATACAGTTAATGCAAATGATTATTGATTTAGTATAAATATTGGAAGGGTGTCAAATAAGGAGGTTACTAGAATGAAGTAGGCTTAATTATAGAAGTATTCTTGTAAAAGGTGTTTTAATACAGAATTGCCAGGGATGAAAAGTATATACTGATATGTATAAGGTAAAAGACTCTTCCATATTGAAGGAATGATCCATGAAAAGAAATGAACTGGATCCATAATGGTGACAGAAAAGCAAATTGGCTGAGTTTAAGTGCTAATAGGAATTTAGTGAAAAATGTATCTAATTGGTAGGACATGATACGATTACAATGTCAAACATGCTGAAACCTCAGTGTTTCCTTTTGGAAGATGGATATGGTAATAACTGCCTAGGAGAACATGAAGCAAAGTATCTTTACCTACTTTTTTTTTTTTTTTTTGCATGTAAGCTACACGTAGACAAATAATAGTACCATGAATATTAGAAGTTTTATTCTAACTTGTGGATTTTTTTGTTTCCATAATGTAAAAATCCGACATTTGGATATATATATATGTGTGTGTATATATATATATGTAATTTATATGAAAAACAATAGATTGTATTTATCAAGTCTTTTCTATGTTCTAGGCCCTGGGCATTTATTTCACCTAATCCTTACAACAATCCCATAAGGCAAGTAATATCGTTAAATCATACAGCCAGTAAGCAGTCTGGATTCAACCCAGATCTGTCTGATGATGGAACCAGACTGTACCAAATGGTTTAAAATTTCTCTATGGGAAAAAGCTAAATGTATAAAAGGAATTAATTGGATGTTTGAATTTCGGTGCAACTTAAATGAGAAGTAGAAGATCAGTAATGGAGGCCAGTGTGGTTGGAGAGGACTGAATGAGAAAAAGCCATAGGAGATGGAATCATGTAGAATCTCAGAGGTCACAGTAATGGCTTTGGCTTTTACTCTGAGTGAGAGAGGAAGCCATTGGAGGGTCGTGAGCAGAGGAGGAACATGATTTATCTGACCTAACGTTTCATTTACTTACATTTATTTATTTATTTTGAGATGGAGTCTCGCTCTGTGGCCCAGGCTGGAGTGGAGTGGTGTGATCTCGGCTCACTGCAACCTCCACCTCCTGGTTCAAGTGATTCTCCTGCGTCAGCCTCCTGAGTAGCTAGGTTTACAGGCACTGCACCACCACACCTAGCTAATTTTTTTTTTTTTGTTTGTATTTCTAGTAGAGACAGGGTTTCACCACATTAGACAGGCTGGTCTCCAACTCCTGACCTCAGGCAGTCCTCCTATCTTGGCCTCCCAAAGTGCTGGGATCACAGGTGTGAGCCATTGTGCCCCACTGGACCTAGCATTTTAAAAGGACCATTCTGGCTGCATTTGATAGACTGAAGAAGGTCAAAGGAGGAAGCACAGAGACGGGTTAGTAGGGATTGCAGTGATTCAGCTGAGAGATGATGATGGTTTGGGTTAGAGTGGTAGCAGTGGGAGCAGTGAAATATGATTGATTGCATTCTGGATATTTTTTCTAGAATTTATTGATGGACTATATGTAGGGTGTGAGGGAAAGACAGAACCCAAGGGTGGCATAGTATTTATCAAGTGCGCTTATACATCACTAGTATGGATGTCATTTATTTTTAAATGCAGCTATCTGGAACATATTCAACTTAGAAATAAGTCTCTTAGAAATAAGCAAAACAAGTCTCTTCAAAGCCAGCAAAACAGAGTGCACATTGCACTAACATTATGTACTCATAAAAGACTTGGTTCCTCTTTATTCATATCTGAGTTACAGTTCAAATTAATGTCATCATTTTATCTTTTCTTATGAGATATTAGAAACAGTAAATCAGAAGGGAAAGAGAAGTGTTTCCAGATTTAGAAAAACTTCTAGTCACCAGAAATAATAGCTGATGCCAAGAATAAAGACAACAACAACTAAAACAAAATAAAAACATAAAAAGCGAGAGCCCGAGGATACTCTGTACAGGACCTAACGTTTCTCGCCACCCTAGAAGCCTCTGTTAAAATAGGAATGGGTGTTTGTAATGGTCATTGTGCCATTAAAATCAGGGTAGATTATGTTATGAATTTTTTGGTGGAAGAGGCAGAGAGGTAACATTGTATATGTTTTGCCTTTAAAATAATGAAATGTGTTGGAGTTCCTTCCCCTCATCAATTTCTAGGGCAAGCACAGTCAATATTCTGCTAGATGTACAGAGGTCTGATTCTGAATTATGATCTCCTTCTCTACCCTAGAGAGCTGGCTTACAAATCAGAAGAAAGTATAGAGGGCCTTTCCACTTCATTTTCTTTTAAAATTGGAACCTAGCTTAAGCTCCATCAATTAATTCTGTTTTCTTTTTTTCTGGAGTCTTTCTTAACACATTCCAAAGGCCTACAGATGCCCCCAAAGCTCTCAATAAGCTTCAAAGACTCCTAAGACCAAATTCCTTCAAATTTTGTTTTAAGTCAATACTGCAGACTAAAAGCCATATATTTTCTTTTTTTAGTCAGATATTTCAATACCATTTATTAAATAATTTGTCATTTTCCAATGACTTTTTAAAATCCAAATATTTATTATTATTTTTAACTTTTAAGTTCATGGGTACAAGTGCAGGATTGTTACATAGGTAAATTTGTGCCATAGGGGTTTGTTGTACAGATTATTTTATCACTCAGCTATTAAGCCTAGTACCCATTAGTTATTTTTCCTGATCCTCTCCCTCCTCTCACCCTCCACCCTCTGAAAGGCCCCAGGGAGTGTTGTTCCTCCCTATGTATCCAAGTGTTCTCATCATTTAACTCCCACTTATAAGTGAGAACATGCAGTATTTGGCTTTCTGTTCCTGTGTTAGTTTGCTAAGAATAATGGTCTCCAACTCCATCCATGCCCCTGCAAAGGACATGATCTCATTCTCTTTTATGGCTGCATGTTATTCCATGGTGTATATGTACCACGTTTTCTTTATCCTGTCTATCTTTTATTTTTGAGTCTCACTCTGTCTCCCAGGCTGGAGTGCAGTGGTACAGTCTTGGCTCACTAAAACTTCCACCTCCCGGGTTCAAGCAATTCTCATGCCTCAGCCTCCCAAACAGCTGGGACTACAGGTGTGTGCCACCACACATGGCTAAGTTTTGTATTTTTAGTAGAGACAGGATTTCACCATGTTGTCCAGGCTGCTCTCGAACTTCTAACCTCAAGTGATCCACCTGCCTCAGCCTCCCAAAATGCTGGGATTATAGATGTGAGCCACCAGGCCAGGCCTTTATCTAGTCTACCATTGATGGGCATTTAGGTTGATTCCATGTCTTTGCTATTGTGAATAGTGCTGCAATGAACATATGTGTGCATATGTCCTTTAATAGAATGATTTGTTTTCCTTTGAGTTTATACCCAGTAGTGGGATTGCTGGGTTGAATGGTATTTCTGTCTCTAGGTCTTTGAGGAATCGCCACAATGTCTTACACAATGGTTAAACTAATTTATACTCCCACCAACAGTGAATAAGTGTTTCAGTTCCTGCAAAACCTTGCCAGCATCTCTTATTTTTTTGACTTTTTAGTAATAGCCATTCTGACTGGTGTGAGATGGTATCTCATTGTGGCTTTGATTTACATTTCTCTAATGATCAGTGATGTTGGGCTTTTTTTCATGTTTTTTGGCCGCATAAATGTCTTCTTTTGAAAAGCGTCTGTTCATGTCCTTTGCCCTCTTTTTTACGTTTTTTTTTCTTATAAATTTGTTTAAGTTCTTTATAGATGCTGAATATTAGGCCTTTGTTGGATGCATAGTTTGCAAAAATTTTCTCCCATTCTGAAGGTTGTGTGTTTACCCTGTTGGTAGTTTCTTTTGCTAGGTAGACACTCTTTAGTTTAATTAGATCTTATTTGTCAAGTTTTGCTTTTGTTGCAATTGCTTCTGGTGTCTTTGTCATGAAATCTTTGCCTGTGCTATGTCCTGGATAGTATTGCCTAGGTTGTCTTCCAGAGTTTTTATAGTTTTGGGTTTTACATTTAAGTCTTTGATCCACTTTGAGTTAATTTTTATATATGATGTAAGGAAGGGGTCCAGCTTCAGTCTTCTGCATATAGCTAGCCAGTTATCCCAACACCATTTATTGAATAGGGAATCCTTTCCTCATTGCTTGCTTTTGTCAGATTTGTCAAAGATAAGGTAGTTGCAGGGGTATGATCTTATTTCTGGGTTCTCTATTCTGTTCCATTGGTCTATGTGTCTGTTTTTGCACCCGTACCATGCTGTTTTGGTTACTGTAGCCCTATTGTATAGTTCGAAGTCAGGTGATGCCTCCAGGTTTGTTCTTTTTGTTTAGAATTGCCTTAGCTACTTGGGCTCTTTTTTGGTTCTATATGAATTTTAAAAGAGTTTTCTCTAGTTCTGAGAAGAATGTCAATGGTAGTTTGATAGGAATAGCATTGATTCTATAAATTGCTTTGGGCAGTAAGGCCATTTTAATGATATTGATTCTTCCTATCCACAAGCATGAAATGTTTTTCCATTTGTTTGTGTTAACTATGATTTCTTTGAGCAGTGTTTAGGAGTTCTCCTTGTAGGGATCTTTTACCTCCCTAGTTAGCTGTATTCCTAGGTAATTTATTCTTATTTTCTCATTCAAGAAACCTCTAATTTCAAATCTTCTGCCTCTAAACCTCTCTAGCTGCCCATTTCTGGTTCCATCTCTCCTACTAGTGACCATACCCCATACCCCCCTGTCTTTTTTTTTTTTCCTTTTCTCAGAGCCTTGCTCTCTTGCCCAGGCTGCAGTGTAGTGGTGCAATCTTGGCTCACTGCAACCTGTGCCTCCCAAGTTCAAGCGATTCTCCCACTTTGGCCTCCCGAGTAGCTGGGATTACAGGTGCACATCACCATGCCCAGCTAATTTTTTTGTATTTTTAGTAAAATCAGGGTTTTGGCATGTAGGCCAGGCTGGTCTTGAATGTCTGGCCTCAAGAAGTGATCCACCTGCTTTGGACCTCCCAAATTGCTAGGATCACAGGCATGAGCCACCACACTCAACCCCCCAACCCCCCACTACCTCCCGCTCTTAATCGCTAATCAGGCTGTCTACATTGCTCTGGATTCTGCATGTGGACTTTGTCCTTTCTCCAAATCCTCTTCATTTTTTTCTCTGCTTTCTAATGCTTCTTTCTAAGCAAGGTGAGATAAATGGAGTAGGAAGTAGGGCAACTATAACCTTCATTATCTAGAAAATTCACTTAGGTGGAATAGCTCATTTTCTGACAAGATAAATGAGTGGAGTATTATTCGTTATAGATAATATATGAAGACATGTTTCACCTGATTATTTCTTTCAGATTTAGTTTTATCAGCAAAAATAAATTTCACCTATTTTTAGACAAACATGGACTACAGTCATGACCAGGGAATCTGTATTGTGATTCTCAGATGCTTCATTTCACCGGGTGTTTGAAATGTTGAGTTAAATATCATCTTTTGTTTTTCTTAAAGAATTTCCCGACTGTGAGAGTCCTGGGGATGAAGAGATTAGAGGATTTTACTGAATTTTAGATAAAGTAAGGTAATGTTTGGTTGATGCTGTAAAAATGTAAGACTCTAAAATCAGCTGAAAGTTGCACGTGGTGGCTCACACCTGTAATCCCAGCATTTTGGGAGGCCAAAGCGGGTGGATCACTTGAGGTCAGGAGTTCAAGATTGGCCTGGTCAATACGGTTAAACCCCATCTCTACTAACACAAAAATTAGCTGGGTGTGGTGGTGGGTGCCTGTAATCCCAGCTACTCAAGAGGTTGAGGCCGGAGGTTCACTTGAACTCGGGACGCAGAGGTTGCAGTGAGCCAAGATCGCGCCACGGCACTCCAGCCTGGTGACACACACACACACACACACTCACTCACACACACACACACACAAATAAATAAGTAAGTAAATTGATCTGCCAGTGTAAGAACTTTTCTCAAAAGACAACCAGGAGATTTCTCATTAAGGTAAGGTGAAGACCTTGTCGTTTTCCTTCTGTTGTCTCAGCATTTCTGGCTGGAAGACAGAAGTGCAAAGAGGTACAAAACTCTTCAGTTACAAGCAAAATAATATAGGAAGCACGGATGATGAAGCACATGCATCTGCTCTTTAAACCAGCAGGATGTATTTATCTCTGACTCACTGCGCTGTGCTTCCCAGGATATAATAAAATGTAGCATAGAATAAGGGGGCAAAGGGAATAGAAGGGGCTATCTATTAGGTTCTACTTTTACTCTATGCCTGACACTTTCCCTATGTTACTATATTTATTCCTCACAAGAACCCCAGAAAGAAGATGTTATTATGATCCCCATTGTTTAGGCAGTGAAACAAGCTCTTAGGATCAAAGAGCTTTTACAACTTGCTCCAGGCCACGCAGATGAGCTGCAGAATCAAATTTCCAGTCCAGTCTGGGTTCAAAGCTTATGGCTCTCCCACTACTCCAGTATATAGTGCTGAAATAGCACTGCACAGCCTTATCTGTTATCCGGGAGACTGCTGGCTTCCCCCCAACCTCCCCTGAAGGCTTGCAGGAACAGCTGTGTGGGAGAACGCTCACAGCTATACTACAGGTCTGCTCTTCCCAAAGCATGACCTGAGCAACACTGCTAGCCTCTTGAGATGTTCCTTGATAAAAAGGTTCTGTGATCAAATATAAACACTGCATTCTATGTCTCCAAGCCCATTACTGGTTCCGAAAAACCTCATAGTAAAGAAACTTTAAACACTTTCCCCCAAACTTAGTTTTCTTCCAGCACTTTTAACCTGTGGAATTGGTGTTCTGTGGAACATACCTTAGGAAGTGCTATTTAGGATGAGTCTATTACAACTTGGGATGTCAGCTCTCTGAGGGCAGTGGTGTCATCTACTTTCAGTATCTACAGTGCCTGTCACAGAATAGGGGTCAATGTTTGTTAAATAAATAACTTTGTGATGTAAACTAATTACATCGCTCACTCCATCTACTCCAGACAGATCTACCTGAGGTGAAGGAACAGCCCATACCTGTGCTTACTTAAGGCCTAAGGTGGAAGATCATTCATCCTTCAATATATATTGTGTTTAAGATTATGCAAACCATCTCTACTTATCTTGTGAGGCACATGGGAAACTCGATCGATCCTCACATTGCGCTCGGAAGAGGGAATGGAAACGAGAAAGCCATTTGTTAAATGTCTACTAAATGTCTTCTACTAAAAGGGAAGGCACCTTTTCTGTGGTATTTTATTTAACCTTCCTCACAGCCTTAACATGTAAGTCTAGTTGTCCCATCTTTAGAGATGATAACACACACTCCAAGAAACCAAGGAACTAGCCAAGATACGTATCCAACCAGCATGTCAGAATTTGAATCCAGGTCAGTCTGACTTCAAAATCCATGTGTGCTCTGCCCTATCATGTCCTGCCCCTAGGTAGGAAACTGGATTTGAATGGATTACACATTTTTCATTTTGAGACTTTGATGTGCCTTAAATATATTGTGGATATTAATTTGTAATAATTGTTAGAAGGAAGCCCACAGGCATGACTCAATTACTTTCATTTTGGTTGTGGGTGCTCTACTTTCTTTTTTTTTTTTTAACAAAACAAGATAAATTTGTTTCTACCATTCTAAAGCCTGGAGTTGTAAGTTATATGGAAGTGCTCTGCAGGTGTGTATGTTGTGTTACCATGCTGCTTTTTCAGACACAATCTCCTTGTTCTTTTCTTAGTTGAACTTCATTACCTGTACCAATCCTGTAAAACAACAAAGCTTACTGATTTGGTTTAGAAGGGCTGGTCAGAAATGGCAGTCTCTGATTAAAGACCTAAACTAACTTGGAGAAAATTATACTGTATTCAATGTACATTTTTGCTTGACAGGCAATGTCTGAAGGTGTGTATGGGGTAATTACCCACAGAAAAGATAGGCTGGAAAAACACGAAAATGAGTTTCTCCAAACCAGAGAAATGAATCATTAGCAGAAAGCAAACCAGATGAGTCAGCGTACTTTAAATTTTAAGGTCTTCATGAATCAATTAAGAGATCAATTAGAACTAGAGAAGCATTTTAAAGAGCATGATCAAAAAATATTTCTGAGATAAAAATATGTAAAAGAATTAGGAAATGTAAATTTGTCAAGTGGTATCATTTGTCCAGATAATTCCTGTAGATGTATACAACTGCTAATGATGACTGTAAATGAATATAAAACTAATAATAATTAATATTAATTAGCTGTTAGAATGTGCTGAGCATACAATAATCACTTGACATGCATTATCTCATTTAAAACTTGGAAGTTCTGTAAAATAATGCAAATATTCTTCTGAATGGTAATTATAACCAAAGCTGGGGAGGAATTTCTCCAGTTATCAGGGCAAGTATCTTCCTTGTTGATCTCACACCTGGCTGGCTTCACTTATATATGTTACCTGCCTTGCCTGGGTAGGCATTTTGGTTTCTTTTACACCTGACTTAAATCTTAAGTGCTTTTATTTCACTATAACATGCAGGATAAATATGACTAAATTGTCTTCAACTCACAGAGCAGTATGTGGTTTAGACCATTATAAGCTATAAGAACAAAATATGCTTCTTAATTAATTAAAGCAAAATAGATTCATTTTCAGGCCTCATGGAGATGGAATGTGATCCAAGACCTTGTGATAGCTCTGGTATCTGCCAGCAGCTTCAGTGACTTAACGGGCACTGTAGCCTTCTCTAGTGACAGCCACCCTTATGGAGACACAGTTATTCTCTGTCCCTGTTTTAAGTGATCCAGCTGTTAGTAACTACCTCTTCCTGAGTCTGATTGTTCTGTTTAGGAAGCCCATATTTGGCAGAGTTTTTGAGTCAGTGCATCTCATGGACTGTTGGCCAGGAAAAGTATCCATCTCTAGTCCAGTCAGTTGTGGCAAGAGGGCAGGATGGGATGGCATAAAGCATGATTTAAAAACCTTCTAAAAGCGACGTGGGCCTGGAAGGCATTTTGCAACTCCCAGAAATAGGTTTCCACTGTTAGACACCTGTCCAGAATAAGCTTCCTGACACAATGGTTGTATTAAAAAACAAAGTTAAAACTAGATGACTATTTTATTAATTTATAATAAGCAGAGTTCTCTCTCTAGTCAGACTATTCGTAATCACTTTAGTATCTCCCTATAGAAAGATCAACATCAATATCAAAATCATAATCATATAGTTTTGTGTAAACACAGGTGTTAGATGGCAAAAAAACAAAACAAAACAAAACAAAAAAAACCCAAACCTAACACATGGCCCATGACAGGGACATATCATATAGCTCATGATAGGGCTGGATATGCCACTGGTCCTGGAATATGTGGAGTTCCTTGGCTACAATCTCCTGCATCTTTCTCACATTTGAGATGGTTTGGTTCACTGAAAACAGCTCCTTTAGTGGGTGATGTTTGGCTAGACACTACTAATGATGGTCTCCATGACTTTTTTTCCCCCAAGAATAGTGTTTTTTTTATTTTTTATTTTATTTTATATATATTTTTTGAGATGGAGTCTCTCTTTTTCACCCATGCTGGAGTGCAGTGGTGCATCTCAGCTCACTGCAACCTCCGCTTCCCAGGTTCAAGTGATTCTCCTGCCTCAGCCTCCTGAGTAGCTAGGATTACAGGTGCCCGGCACCATACCCAGCTAACTTTTGTATTTTTTAGTAGAGATAGGGCTTCCCCATGTTGGCCAGGCTGATATTGAACTCCTGACCTCAGGTGATCTGCCTGCCTCAGCCTCCCAAAGTGCTGGGATTACAGGCGTGAGCCACTGTGCACGGCCTAAGAATGGTGTAGTAATCAGGGTTTTCCAGAGAAACCAATAAAGGTATAGTTATATATAGAAAGACATTGAATACATATAGAAAGGAATTGGCTCACTTGATGATGGAGGCTGACAAATTCCAAGTTCTGCAGTTTGCAATCTGGAGACCCAGAAATGCCCATGGTATAGTCCTAGTCTCCAAACTGGCAGGCTTGAGACCCAGGGGAGCTGATGTCTCAGTTGAAGTCTAAAGTCAGGAAAAATCTAATGTCCAGCTAGACAATAGGCAGGAGGAGTTCTCCTTTCTTCTCAGATGTCAGCCTTTTTGTCCTAGTTAGGCCTTCAATTGATTGAATGAGGCCCACTCACATTGGAGAGGGCAGTTTGCTTTACTCAATCAACTGATCTGAATGTTAATCTTATCCAGAAATACCCTCACAGACACACCCAGAATCATGTCTGACCCTGGTGCCCAGTCAAGTTGACATGCAAAATTAACTATCACAGATGGTGTTTAATGTTTTAGTTTATAGCTAAATAAATGTTAATTTTTTTCAAAATAAAAATATCTTTTTTTATTATAAAAGTAATATATGGCCTTCCTTAGTACTTCCAGTCACAAGCCTTTGCCCAGCCCAGCCCAGCTGAGTCTCTGGTTGTTTATAGTGCCATTGTGGTTGTGAGACCCGAGGTACAGTGCATGTGCAAATTTTTGTCCCCCAGGACTGTGACACAACCACAGCCAAGGCCAGCATTCCAGGGTCTACCCAGGATGGCAGGACCAATATGGAGCTGTTACAGTGTATGAAGCAGAATCCAGAATCTGCATTTGAAGAAAAGGTCTATTAAGATTTTCTCATCCACATGCCATCCTGTGGGGTGGTGGTTCTCAAAGTGCAGTCTTTGAACTCACGGAGGTCCCTGAGACTCTTTTGTGGGTCCTGAGGTAAAAATTGCTTTTATAATGATAGAGTTGATCTTTGAGCAATGGGTTTGAACAGGGTGGGTCCACTTATTAGTGAATTCTTTTCAATAAAGATATTGAAAAAATTTCTTTAGGGGAGGTGACCAAGATGGCCGACTAGAAGCAGCTAGTGTGTGTGGTTCCATGGAGAGGAGTGGAAGCGGCGAGTAAATACAGCACCTTCAACTGAACCATCCAGGTACTCACATTGGGACTAATGGAAGAAACAACTTGACCCACAGAGAATGGAAAAAAGCAAGGCAGGACGACGGCCCACCCAGCAGCAACATGGAACCAAGGGAACCTCCCCTCACTCAGGGAAGTGGTGGGTGAATATGCCACCCTGAGAACCCACAATTTTCCCACGGATCTTTGCAACCTTCAGGTCAGAAGATCCCCTCATGAACCCACTTCACCAGGCCCTTCAGAGCTACGTGGAGTTTTGGCATAGCAGCTGCTCAGGCACTTGTGGAGACCTGTGAGCCTTAGATACTTGGTCTCTCCAGGCCTCCTAGCAAAAAAAGCTGCAACATTGGCAAAGTGGGAGGTTAGACCCCTGTAAAACCCCTAGGAAAGAGGCTGAATCCAGGGAGCTAAGCAGCAACAGTCTCTAGGCCCCACTTCCACAGCACCTCACAGGCTAAGACCCACTAGCTTGGAATTCCAGTTAGCTACTGGTAGCAGTGTTGCACCTCCCTGGGACGGAGCTCCCAGGGGGAAGGGTGGGCCATCGTCATCTTTGTTGTTTGGGCAACTTAGCCATTCCAGCCTTCTGGCTTTGGAGAATCCAAGCTGACCAGGGGTGGAAGGGATGCCCCCAGCACAGCACAGATGCTCTGTGAAAATATGGCCAGACTGCTTTTTAAAGTGGGTCTCTGATTTCATTCATCCTTACTGGGCGAGACCTCTCTACCATGGTTGCCAGCAACCCCTGCCACTGCTTTCTGGCCAACAGAAATTTGAAACCTCCCTGGGATGGAGCTCCCAGAGAAAAGGGTGGGCTGCTATCTTTGATGCTTGGGTGACTTAACTATTCTGGCCTTCAGGCTTTGGAGTGTCTGAGGTGACCAGGGACTGAAGTGTACCCCTAGCACAGCACAGCTGCTCTACAAAAATGTGGCCAGACTGCTTTTTAAAGCAGGTCCTTGATCCCATTCCTACTCTGTGGGTGGGACCACACAACTGGAGTCTCCATCCACCTTCTACAGATGTGCTCAGGCTGGCAACAGTTCTGTACCTGGGATAGAGCTGCCAGAAGGAGGGGCACGCTGCCATTTTGCTGTTTGACAGCTTTCACTGGTGATAACTCCAGGTACTGGAAAATCCGAGGTGACTAGAGACTGGAGAGAGCCCCCAGTATGCAGCAGCAGTTCTATGGAAAAGTGGCCAGGCTGTTAGATGGGTCCCCGTTCCCATATCTCTTCACCAGGCAAGTCTTCCAAGCCTGAGCCTCCAGACACCCCTCACCAGAGCTACTGAGCTGGAAACAACTCAGCAACTCCCCGAACCGAGCCTCTGGGGCAACTGAAAGCCTCTCTGCCACTGCCTCTGCAATGAAACTGCCCTTGATGCCCTGGGACTGGCTAGGAAACAAAGACCCTAAGTGCCATATCCATACCTCCAACAAGATGCAATTGACTCAAGGAGAGGAGGTCAGTCCATCTCCCATGGGTTCCACACCCCCCACTGCTTGTCACCGGAAAGGGAACGCCTGGCTTAGGCCTACAGTACAGACACTTCATCCTGGGTTGACTGCACTGAGTGATTATTGACCTGCATCTCTGTAGTGTGGAGCCCCCAGGAGACAAGAAAAAGATGCTTGAACACAACCACTACTAAGGTCTCTTCCTTTGCTGCCTCCAAGTTGGGGAAGGAATATAAACACTGAGATTGCTCCAGAGCTGTAGTGGGTAGCCAGGAGTGCCAAACCATGATCTACAGCTAGCGCTCAAGGGAGAGAGGAACTCACAGTTTCAGAGCATTGAGAGGGAACGCAGCTGCAGCTGTAAGAAAACATAGGGGAACCACACAACAGAGCTAGAGTCTACCAACTGACCAATAAGCCTATATGCCACCTACTGGATCACACCTCAAAGCTTCAACACTAAAAATACCTTGCTAACATACCCACCTCTGAAACCAGAGACAAGAAGTCAGTTTCATATAAAGAGCCTGTACAAAGCCTTAGCCTGGTGAAAACATCTAGGAAAGAAGTCTATTGACTGTACTCAATCTACACTGCAGTTAAAGGAACTCCCATATGCAGGGATGAGAAAGAACCAATGCAAGAACTCTGGTAACTCAAATGGCTAGAGTGTCTTGTGTCCTCCAAATGACTGCACCAGTTCTCCAACAAGAGTTCTTAACCAGGCTGAACTGGTTGGAATGACAGAAGTAGAATTTGAAATATAGATAGGAACAGATTCAGTAGGATGGCAAAACCCAATCCAAGGAAAACAAGAATCACAATAAATCAATACAGGAACTGAAGGACAAAATAGCTGGTATAAAAAATAACCGAACAGGTCTGACAGAGCTCAATAACACAATACAAGAATTTCACAGTGCAATCACAAGTATTAACAGCAGAATAAACCAAGCTGAGAGAAGAATCCCAGAAGTTGAGGACTGGTTCTCTGAAATAAGATAGTCATAAAATGGAATGAACGAAAACTTTGAGAAGTATGGGATTATGTAAAGAGGACAAATCTATGAACCATTGGCATCCATGAAAGGGAGGGGGGAAAGAAAACAAATTGGAATACATATTTTGGGATATCATCCATCATGAAAACTTCCCCAACTTTGCTAGAGAGACCAACAGTCAAATTCAGAAAGTACAGAAAACTCCTGCAGGATTCCATACAAGAAGAGCATTCCCAAGACACATAATCATCAGATTTTTCAAGGTTGACATGAAAGAATGTTAAAGACAGGTAGAGAGAAAGGGCAGGTCACCTACAAAGGGAACACTATCAGGCTAACAGTGGACATCTCAGCTGAAATCCTACAATCCAGAAGAGATTGGGGGACTATAATCAACATTCTTAAAGAAAAAAAATCTTCAACCTAGAATTTCATATCCAGCCAAACTAAGCTTCCTAAGCAAAGCAGAAATAAGATCCTTTACAGATAAGCAACTGTTGGGGGAGTTTGTTACCATCAGAACTGCCTTACAAGAGATCATGAAAGGAGCACTAAATATAGAAGGGAAAGACTGCTACCAGCAAATACAAAAACACACTTAGTCACACAGACCATTGTCACTAGAGAGCAACCACACAAATAAGCCAACATAATAACCACCTTACAACACAATGACAGGATCAAATCCACACATATCAATACTAACCTTGAATGTAAATGGGCTAAATGCCCCACTTAAAAGGCACAAAGTGGCAAGCTGAATAAAAAAGCAAGACCCAAAGGTATGTTGTCTTCAGGAGATCCATTTCACATGAAATGACACCCATAGTCTCATAATAAAGGGATGCAGGAAAGTCTACAAAGCAAATGGAAAACAGAAAAAAGCAGAGAATTCAATCTTAATTTCAGACAAAACAGATGTCAAACCAACAAAGATCAAAAAAGACAAAGAAGGGCATTACATAATGGTAAAGGGATCAATGCAACAAGAAGAGCTAACTATCCTAAATATATATGCACCCAATACAGGAGCACCCAGATTCATAAAGCAAGTTCTTAGAGACCTACAGACACTTAGACTCCCACACAATAATAGTGGGAGACTTCAACATTCCACTGACAGTATTAGACAGTTCATTGAGGCAGAAAATTAAACAAAGATACACAGGACCTGAACTCAACCTTGGACCAAATTGATTTGATAGACATTTACAGAAGTTTCTACCCAAAAACAACATAATATACATTTTTCTCATTGTTAAATGGCACATACTCTAAAATTGACCACATAATTGGGTACAAAACAATCCTCAGCAAATGTAAAAGAACTGAAAGCATACCAAATCCACTCTCAGACCACAGTGCAATAAAAATAGATGTCAAGACTAAGAAAATTGCTCAAAACCATGGAATTACATGGAAATTACACAACATGCTCCTGAATGGCTTCTGGGTAATTAATGAAATTATGGCAGAAATAAAGAAGTTCTTTGAAACTAATGAGAACAAAGATACAACACACCAGAATCTCTGGGGGCACAACTTAAGGCAGTGTTAAGAGAGAATTTCATAGCACTAAATGGCCACATCCCAAAGTTAGAAATATCTCAAATTAACAACCTAACATCACAATGGAAAGAATTGAAGAAGCAAGAGCAAACCCACCACAAAGCTGGCAGAAGACAAGAACTAACCAAAATCAGAGCTGAAATGAAGTAAATCAAGACACAAAAAACCGTTCAAAATATAAACAAATCTGGCCAGGTGCAGTGGCTCACGCCTGTAATCCTAGCACTTTGGGAGGCTGAGGCAGGTGGATCATGAGGTCAGGAGATTGAGACCATCCTAGCTAACATGGTGAAATCTCGTCTCTACTAAAAATACAAAAAAAATTAGCCAGGCATGGTGGTGGGTGCCTATAGTCCCAGCTACTTGGGAGGCTGAGGCAGGAGAATGGTGTGAACCTGGGAGGTGGAGCTTGTAGTGAGCCAATATAGCGCCACTGCACTCCAGCCTGGGCGACTGAGCAAGACTCTGTCTCAAAAAAAA
>NW_016803348.1:1677753-1681558 GCF_001698545.2 Rhinopithecus bieti
AGTTGGTTTTGTTAAAAAATTAACAAGATACATAGGCTGCTAACTAGACTAGTGAAAAAGAAGAGAGGGAAGATCCAAATAAAGGCAATTATAAATTACAAAGGGAATGTTACCACTGACCCCACAGAAATAAAAATAGCCATCAGAAACTACTACAAACACGCCTATGCACACAAACTAGAAAACATGGAAGAGATGGATAAATTCTGGGACACATACACACTCCCAAGACTGAACCGGGAAGAAATTGATTACCTAACCAATAACGAGCTCCAAAATTGAATCAGTAATAAATAATCTACCATCCAAAAAAAAAAAAGAAAAGCCCAGAAGCCCAGGACCTGGTGGATTCACAGCTAAATTCTACCAGATGTACAAAGAAGAGCTGGTACCATTCCCATAGAAACTCTTCCAAAAAGTTGAGGAGGGGGACTCCTCCCCAACTCATTCTATGAGGCCAGCATCATCCTGATACCAACACTTGGCAGAGACACAGCAAGAAAAGAAAACTGCGGGCCAATATCCTTGATGGATATTGATGCAAAAATCTTCAACAAAATACTTGCAAACTGAATCCGGCACCATATCAAAAAGTGAATCCACCACAATCAAGTAGGTTTCATCCTGGGGATGCAAGGTTGGTTCGACATAAGCAAATCAATAAATGTAATTCATCACATGAACAGAGCTAAAGACAAAAAACAAATGATTATCTCAATAGGTGCAGAAAAGGCTTTCAATAAAATTCAACACCCCTTCATGTTAAACACTATTAATAAACTAGGTATTGAAGGACATACCTCAAAACAATAAGAGCCATCTATGACAAATCACAGCCAACACCATTCTGAATGGGCAAAAGCTGGAAGCATTCCCCTTGACAACCAGCACAAGATGCCTGCTGTCACCACTTCTATTCAACATAGTATCGGAATTCCTGGCCAAAGCAGTGAGGCAAGAGAAAGAAACAAAGGGCATTGAAATAAGAAGAGAGGAAGTCAAACTATCTCTGTTTGCAGATGACATGATCCTATATCTAGAAAACCCCATAGTCTTGGCCCATAAGCTCCTTCAGCTGATAACTTCAGCAAACTTTCAGAATACAGAATCAATGTACAAAAATCAATAGCATTCTTATATACCAACAATAGCCAAGCTGAGAGCCAAATCAGAAAGGGAATTCCATTCACAATTGCCACAAAAAGAATAAAATACTTATGAATACAGTTAACAAGGAAGGTGAAAGATCTCTGCAATGAGAATTGCAAAACGTTGCTCAAAGAAATCAGAGAAGACACAAACAAATGGGAAAGCATCCCATGCTCGTGGATAGAAAGACTCAATATCATTGAAATGGTCATTCCGCCCAAAGCAATTTACAGATTTAATGCTATTTCTATCAAACTATCATTGACATTCTTCACAGAACTAGAAAACACTATTTCAAAATTCATACGGAACCAAAAAGGAGCCCAAATAGCCAAGGCAATCCTAAGTAAAAAGAACAAAGCTGGAGGCATCATGCTACCTGACTTCAAGTTACAGGCTACAGTAACCAAAACAGCATGGTACTTGTACAGAAACAGACATATAGACCAATGGAACAGAATAGAGAGCCCAGAAATAAGGCTGCACACTTATGACTACCCGATCCTTGAAAAGGCTAACAAGAAGCAATGGGAAAAAGACTCCCTATTCAATAAATGGTGCTGTGATAACTGGCTAGCAATACGCAGAAGACTGAAGCTGGACCCTTTCTTTTCCCCAATACAAAAATCAACTCAAGATAGATTAAAGACTTAAATGTAAACTCCAAAACTGTAAAAATCCTGGAAGACAACCTAGGCAATACCATCCTGGACACATGAACAAGCAAAAATTTCATGATGAAGATACTAAAAGCAATTGCAACAATAGCAAAAATTGACAAGTGGGATCTAGTTAAACTTAAGAGCTTCTGCACAGCACAAGAAGCTATCAACAGAGTAAACAGACAACCAATAAAATGAGAGAACATATTTGCAAATTATGCATCTGATGAAGGTCTAATATCCAGTATATATAAGGAACTTAAACAAATTTACAAGAGAAAAACAAACCCCATAAAAAAGTGGGCAAAGCACATGAACAGACACTTATCAAAAGAAGACATATATATGGCCAACAAGCATATGAAAAAAATCTCAATATCACTGATCATTAGAAAAATACACAATGAGATACTATGTCACATCAGTCAGAATGGCTATTACTAAAAAGTCAAAAAATAACAGATGCTAGTGAGGTTGTGGAGAAAAGGGAACACTTATAAAAGGTTGGTGGGAGGGTACATTAATTCAACCATTGTGGAAAGCAGTATGGCGATTCCTCAAAGAACTAAAAGGAGAACTATCATTTGACCCAAGAATCTCATTACTGGGTATATATCCAGAGGAATATAAATCATTCTACCATAAAGACACATGCATGCAAATGTCCCTTGCAGCACTGTTCATGATAGAAAAGACAGGGAATCAACCTAAATGCCCATCAATGACAGATGTATAAAGAAAATGTGGTATATACACCATAGAATACTATGCAGCCATAAAAAAGAATGAGATCATGTTTTTTGCGGGAACATGGAAGGAACCGGAGGCTATCCTCAGCAAACTAATGCAGGAACAGAAAATACTGCAAACACTGCACATTCTTACTTATAAGTAGGAGCTAAATGATGAGAACTTATGAACACAAAGAAGGAAACAACAGACACTGGGGTCTACTTGACGGTGGGGGATGTGAGGAGGGAGAGGAGCAAAAAAGATAACTGTTGGGTACTGGGTTTAATTCCTGGATGATGAAATAATCTGTACAACAAATCCCCATGACATGAGTTTACCTATGGAACAAAACTTCAAAACTTCACATGTACCACTCAACCTAAAATAAAAGTAAACATTTTTCTTGAGATTTGTGATATTTTGAAAAAGTTTGCAGATGAATCATGTAGCCTAGACATATTAAAAAATTAAGAAAAAGTTAGGTGTGTCATGAATGCACAAAATATATGTAGATACTACTCTATTTATGTTACTTGATTAATTATATTATTGATAAGGCTTCCAGTCAACAGTAGGCTATTAGTAGTTAAGTTTTTGGGCATTTAAAAATTACACATGAAGTTTTGACTATTCAGGGTTGGCACCCTGCATTGTATAAGGATCAATTGTACTAAGAAGTTATTTACTCTTTTTGTTCTTGTTCTATCACGATTGCATAGTGGTTTTCCAGAGGCTACATGATGTGTGACACAGCAAGAGAATGAGTGCAGAAGCAGATGTGAGAATCTACCTATCTTCTAGGTAGTCAGACAGTAAAGAGAGTTACAAATACGTAAAAACAGTGCTATAATTCTTACTAAAATTTTCGTGTTTTTTTTGTAAAGTAATTTTGTTTTGTTTTGAAAACATGTAATTTTTCATGTAAATAGTTTATTTATGTTAACATGTATTTGATTTATTGTTATTTTTAAGAAGTTAATTAAAATGTTAAAAAATTTGGCCAGGTGCCGTGGTTCATGACTGTAATCCCAGCACTTTGGGAGGCCAAGGCAGGCGGATTACCTGAGATCAGGAGTTTAAGACCAGCCTGGCCAACGTGGTGAAACCCCATCTCTACTAAAAATACAAAAATTAGCCGGGCAGTCCCAGCTACTCGGGTGGCTGAGGCAGGAGAATTGCTTGAACTCAGCAGGCGGCAGAGGTTGCAGTGAGCAGAGATATTCCAGCCTGGGCAACAGGGTGACTGTCTCAAAAAAAAAAAA